>NC_052628.1:2840750-3155000 GCF_016161935.1 Mauremys reevesii | reverse complement strand
GGAATGTGGGGGGGGTCTCACTTGGTAGGGTCCTCAACATATTTGAAGACTATTATCTGGTCCCCCCTCAAGTCTTCTTTTCTCAAAACTAAACATGCCCAATTTATTCAACCTCTCCTCACAGGTCAGGTTTGCTAAAGCTTTCATCATTTTCGTTGCTCTCCTCTGGACTCTCTCCAGTTTCACCACTTCTTTCTTAAAGTGCGGCACCCAGAGCCGGACACAGTGCTCCAGCTGGGGCCTCACCAGTGCCGAGCAGAGTGGGACCACTGCCTTCTGGGTCTTACATACGACGTTATTGTTAATACACCCTGGAATGCTATTAGCCTTTTTTGCAGCTGTATCACTGTATTGGCTTATGTTCAATTTGTGATCAACTGTAACCCTCAGATCCTTCAGCAGTACAACCCCCTGGCTGGTTATTCCAGCCCCTAGCTGGAGTTGGGGGGTTGATTTTTCCTTCCTAAGTGAAGCACTTTGCACTTGTCTTTATTGAATTTCCTTTTGTTGCTTTCAGTCCAATTCTCCAATTTGTCAAGAGACTTGAATTCTAATCCTGTGCTCCATGGTGTTTGCAAAAAGAACAGGAGTCCTTGTGGCACCTTAGAGACTAACACATTTATTTGAGCATAAGCTTTTGTGGACTATAACCCACTTCATGGGATGCATAGAATGGAACATACAGTGAGGAGATATTATACACATACAGAGAGCATGAAAAGGTGGGAGTTCTCTGTAGGTGTATCTATCTCCGCACTATATGTTTCACTCCATGCAGCCGATGAAGTGGGCTAAAGCCCAGGAAAGCTTAGGCTGAAATAAATGTGTTAGTCTCTAAGGTGCCACAAGGACTCCTGTTCTTTTTGCGGATACAGACTAACCCGGCTGCTGCTCTGACACCTGCCCTTATCCATGGTGTTTGCACCCCCTCCCAGCTCTGCCTCTGCAAATATTATAAACACACTCTTCTCTCCAGTACCCAAGTCATTACCAAAAATATTGACTAGTACCAGACTCAGAACTGATGCCTGTGGGTCCCCACTTGATTTGACAGCAAATCGTTGATAATTTTCATGATTTAGTTGGGGATTGGTCCTGCTTTGAGCAGGGGGTTGGACTAGAACCTCCTGAGGTCTCTTCCAACCCTAATCTTCCGTGATTCTTTGAATACACTTTTGCAACCAGTTGTGCATCCACCTCAGAGTTATTTCCTTGGTTTGCTTATGAGAATGTCATGTGGGACTGTGTGAAAAGCCTCACGAAAATCCACTTGGCCAGTAACCCTGGTAAAGAAGGAAATTATGTTGGTTTGGCAGGATTTGTTCTTAACAAATCCACTTTGGCTGTTCCTTATTGTGCTCTATGTACGTACAAATTGATTGTTTAATCATTTGTGCCAGTATCTTTCCAGCTATCGAAGTTACTCTGACTGATCTATAATTAACCAGGTCCTCTGTGTTTCCCTTTTGAAAGATAGGTTCTATGTTTGCCCTTCTCCAGTGCTCTGAGATCTCACCGTCCTCCAGGAGCTCTCGAAGATCATTGCTAATGGTTGTGAGAATGCTGCAGCTAGTTCTTTACGGGCACTGCTGACTTGAATACATCTAACAACTAAATATACTTTAAATTGTTCTTCTCTATTCTGGCTTGAGTTCCTTCCCGTAATATTAATTGCATTAAGCATCTGCTCACAAGTAACCTTTTTCATGAAGAGTGACACAAAATAGGCATTAAACACCTTGGGCTTCTTGAGGTCGTCCACCTTCCCTGCAAAGTAGAGGACCGTCACTTTCCTTCAGCTTTCTCTTGTTCCTAATGCACTGTGACAAAGTCCCTCCTCTACCTTGGTGGGGCCTGCGCTTATTGGCAGATTTGCTCACCTCAGTGATCTTCCCCACAGTCTGGGTCAACTCCTCTGTGTCGGATCAGGAGTTGGGAGGTTTGGGGGGAACCCGGCCCCGCCCTCTACTCCGGGTTCCAGCCCAGGGCCCTGTGGATCGCAGCTGTCTATAGTGCCTCTTGTAACAGCTGCATGACAGCTACACCTCCCTGGGCTGCTTCCCCATGGCCTCCTCCCAACACCTTCTGTATCCTCACCACAGGGCCTTCCTCCTGGTGCCTGATAACGCTTGTACTCCTCAGCCCTCCAGCAGCACAGCCTCACTCTCAGCTCCTGGTGCCTCTTGCTCCCAGCTCCTCACACACACTCCCTCTCCTCTGGCTCCCCCCTCCCTGACTGGAGTGAGCTCCTTTTTAAACCCAGGTGCCCTGATTAGCTGCCCTGATTGGCTGCAGGGGATCTAATCAGCCTGGCTGCCTGAATGGGTTCTAGCAGGTTCCTGATTACTCTAGTGCAGCCCCTGCTCTGCTCACTCAGGGAACAGAAAACTGCTCATCCAGTGACCGGTAGATCTGCCCTCGACCAGACTCCTGCACCCCACTGGCCTGGGTCTGTCACCGTGCTTATAGAAGCTCTTCTCATTGCCTGTCCTGTCCCCTACGAGGTGGAACTCAGTTTGTGCCTTTGCCTTTTTGATTGTTTTCCTACATGCTCACGCTGGTCTTTTGTACCCTGTGTGGCGGGGCGATGACTCACCAGCGCGGCGCCTCCTGCTGGTCGTCTTGGGAATTAGCTCTTTCCAGGCCAGAGCACCCTCTGCAGGCCGGTGGCTCACCCGCCGCTGGCCCCCGTGTCCCTCCCAGATCCTGGTGCCCCTCTACATCAGGGTTCTGCCCCCAGCAATAACCCACAATCTGGGTCCCCCAACCCCCATCCCCACCTTGCCTCAGTGGCTACTGCCAGTCACCACCTAGCCCCTGCCCCCTGGGGCCAACTGCAGTCTGTGAACCACTCCTCATGGGCAAGGGGGTTGGACCAGCTGCCTCTGCCTAGCTCTGGGCTGCCCCAGTGCCCTTTGTGGGCCCTTAACTCGGCCTGCAGCCTGGGGCTTTGCTAGGCTGGAGCTCCCCAGCTCCCTCTGCCCTTCCCCAGCCCTGCTCCACCTCAGGTACCCTCCTCAGCTCCAGGCAGCCGGGTCCTTCTCTCTCTGAAGCCAGACAGCGAGTGTCTCCATCTCTGGCCCTCAGCCCTCTTATAGGGCCAGATGTGGCCTGGTTGGGGCGTGGCCCCACCTGTGGCTGCTTTCCCCCAATCAGCCCAGCTTTTCCCCCACCCCAGCCCTCTCCCAGGGCTGTCTTAAGCCCTTCAGGGCATGAGCGGGGTGACCACCCCCCTATACCCTGGCTACAACTAACTGTCCTGGTCCCATCAAAGACGTCCAGATCAGACAGAGGTTCTGGCCCTTGCCACCCCTGCCAAGCATGGGGGCAGCTCCCTCAGCTTTGCCAAAGGGTTGGATATCAGCCTCTCTTACCTGGTAGTTTCTTCTTTTGCTTCATCCCCCTCTTTTCCCCTTCAACTCACTTTCCCGTCCTTGGACACAGCACTCCCGACCCTTTCCTCCCCGCCTGCTCCCTGCCTCGCTCCCCTCAGGGCTAGCGTGCTGCCATGCCTTGTAGACCCCCCGGGCTCGACCTTCTGCCAATGCCCCATCCCCCTTTCCTGGCGAAGGGGTGAGTCGATCCACGACGGAGGCCTGGGATCTAGTCTCCGCTGACACTGACTCCCTCTGTGGCCTTGGGTGAGTCTCTTCCTGTCTCAGTTTCCTCAGCTGTGAATGGAAATGATGATACTCACCCTCCTGTGTACAGGGCGTGATAGACCTGTGGCTGAAACACACCATATCGGCACTCAGCTACCACAGCCGGGAGCTCGCTCTATAGAGAGTAAGAAGAATGATGTGGTATTATTACCTAAGGGTTTAAACAATGTAGGTTGCATAATATAATTGGGCTCCATCACATGGTGCTGTTGCTGACCATGTTACAAATTCTCTTTATCTGAATGAACAGGAGTTAGATCTTGGAGAGATGCTTAAAGTCTCTTCTGCCAGAGCCTCTCTCCCTGAGTGAATCAGTTTTTTTAGGAGCAACTGCTGCCGACGGGTTATACCAAGGCAGACAAACAAGACGTCCATTTCTTTACACTCATGCCTTGTGTGCACCTCATCGTGGCAGCATTTCGCTTCATTCTACAGATAGGGAAAGTGAGGTACAGAAATGGGAAATGGCTTTGCCAAACTCACATACCCCGTCAGTGGCAGAGCCAGGCTTCGAACCCATGAAACTACCATCTCTTGGCCCACTCCATTAGAATCCACGAAGAGCACACTATACGCTCTCCCTTTATTAAGAGGCCTCAGGGCCACAGCAATATAAAGAAATGCACTAAAAATAGTCTATAACCATTCCCAACTTCCCCCACATAAAGGAACAGGCTGGGCTTTACAGAGGCTTTGATGTAGAAATACACCGTGAAAAGGTGCAAGTATGGAGATGAATCATATATACGAGACCTTTAACAAGAAACCGCATAAACTTTAAAACCTCCACCTCCTTTTTACCATAACGCGTTGGCTAATAAATGTGAAAACTCTGATCCGCAGAACAGAGCCAGCTCTGCAAATGCAAAAAGAACTAGGCAAAAGCCCCCCTGTACCCAGTCGATGTGGTGCCTCAGGCTAGGCGTGTGTCCGCACTCATGCACTAGGCAGGGCTGTGCCTGGCTGGGAAACGTCCCAGGAACACTGATGGAGGCTCATTCTCCCTGGGCACGAGCAAAGCGCCCTGTGCGGGAGGGATTTCACATCCCATTTTGAACAGGTGCAGATGAGGGATCCGGCCCTGGGGAGCCATAGGAAGGCCTGTTAACGATTCAGGAAGTGAGTCCATCTGTGGAGGCAATGCCCCAGGGCTGGTGCCTGGCCCATGTGGACCTGATTGCGGGACTGGTGCCACGGACGTGCTGCCTCCAGCAGGAGGCGTTCTAAGGATTGCTGTCACGCACACGCCTGGGCCCAGCCCCCTCTGGAGTGGGGCAGCCCCCCGGGGAGGCATGGAGGGCTCTTTCTTGCAAATGAAGCACTCTTACCCAGCTAGCAATAAAGTGACTCCTGCAAACCTCCTCCAGTTCCTGCCCCTCTGACTCGCACTTCCATGCCCCACCCCAGCGCTGCCCCACAGGATCTCCCAGCGGCCTGGCTGAGGGAGGGGGGGATGAACCCAGCCCTCGCTGGATGCTGATGCTGCCATGTCAGCATTTAGGCCTTGCACTTGCTGTTCTAGCCCTGGACGCTCCATGCCCTACGTCGAGGGGCTCTGTCGCTCACTGGTCCACCTCCTAGCCTGATGCATGGATGGTGCGAGTCTGTGGCAGCCCCAGCTGCAGAGCCGGGAGCCCAACGCCAGCCCCGCTCCCTGCATGCAGCCCCCGGCCCTTCTCCTCACTGCTGCTGGACACGCCATGAGCCACGGCTGCAGAGCGGCCCCTTTCCGGCTGATTGCTGGCGACCACGCCACAGCCCTGCTGCTGCTTCGGGCCACGCATTCGTGAGCTGCCGGCGTGGCTGCTGCAATTCTGCGCCATGCCACCGACGCCTCTGCCCTGGCTCCCCGGGCCGGGTTCAAGGCTTTGGCCTTGGCTTCCGAGCCCTCCATAGCACCGGCTCTGGGGGGCACGACCGTGAGCTCACACGGCTGGTGCCTTCCACCCGCCAGGCAGGTGTGCCCAGGTGACGGAGCTCGCTGGCGCCTTCCCTCCGAAGAGATGAGAATGAGCGTGAACCCCGATGGCTCCGGAGCCCCACGCTTGGACCCAGCCATGCCACCGTACGACACACACCCAGAGAAAAGCAGCAAACGCCCTGCAGGATGGAGGGGAGAGGGATAAAGAGGCCAGATCCTCAGCTGGTGCAAATCGGCGTAGCTCCGAGTTCCAGCCCTGTAGCGTTATATCCACCATGTACAATTGTGGCAGGCATGAGGGGCTCGGCCCGAGGACTGAGCCAGCCCTGAGAAAGCAAACTCCCTTTAGGGCCAACTCCCTTCAGATGCAACCCGCAGGCTGTGTTAATGGCGCAAGAAAACAAACAGATGAAAATTAGACTCTGTCGCTGACCTCCCCGCCCGCAAATGTCTTCTAATCTCACTGCCCCCTGGTGTGCTAATAGCTTGGCGCGTATGTGCTGACCCAGCAGTGCAATCCACCGCCAAAGCACCACACCCCTCCTGAAAGCTCCCAGGGTTATTAACGCACCGTGGCGAGAGCAAACACATCGATGAGATTTTAATGGGTTTTTAATGTGTCGGCGCCACGGCTGAGTGCAGCCGCTAGGAACCATCTCCCTCGCCCTTCCGCCAGATTCCCCTTCCCTCTGTCTCTTCCCGTCCCCGCAACCTTCCTTCCCCGTGAAAACTTTCCCAACCAGAAGAGCAGGTTGGACAAACCTGTCAGGGCTGGTCTAGATAATACTTAGTCCTGCCCTGAGTGCAGGGGACTGGCCTAGAGACCTCGTGAGGTCCCTTCCAGTCCTCTGAGTCTAGAACAATAGGGCCTCTCCTTTCCATTGTGCCATTCTGCCCAAAGCCTTGTAGGTCACTAACATTTCACTAGGGTGACCACATGTCCCGATTTTATAGGGACAGTCCCAATATTTGGGGCTTTTTTTATATGGGCTCCTATAACCCAATTTTTCACACTTGCTGTCTGGTCACCCTACATTTCACCCACCACTAAAATGCAGCCAGCTCTGGGGTGGGACGTGGTGCTGCTTAACAGAGTCCAGCAACACTGCCTGCAAAAAGTGATGAGGAATAGTCTCCAGTCGAGGTGCCCTGGGTAATTTTAGCTGCACAGACTGTAATTAGCAAAGCCAGGACCCTAACGATGCACAGCCTGGGGATCTCAGCTCTGAAACGCCGCATGTCCTGGATGAGACTCCCCTAAGCACGGCCCTCGGCGCAGGGATAGATTTCACCCATTGAGCAGAATCTCACTCATGCAACGTGAGCACTGGGCTACTCGCCCGAGTACGACTCTGCAGCGGAGCAAGAGGCGCAGAATCAGGCCGCTGGCTTGCAAAGCACTTTGTAAATTAGTGGCACTAGAGACATTTTTTAAATAGATCGTTATGACGACGCTGTTCCCTCTTTGGGCTGGAGAGGATAGCCCAGAGGTGGGCAAACTACGGCCCACAAGCCACATCCAGCCTGCGGGACCCTCCTGCCCGGCCCCTGAGCTCCTGGCCTGGGACCCTCGCCCCTGGCCCCTCCCCTGCTGTCCCGTCCCCCCACAGCCTCAGCTCGCTGCTCCGCGGGCGCAATGCTCTGGGCGACGGGGCTGCGCGCTCCTGGGGTGCTCTGTGCTGGGCGGTGCGTGGCTGGCTCCAGCTGGGCGGCGCGGCTGTAGTGCTCTAGGCAATACGGTAAGGTGCGGGGGAGGGGGGTTGGATAGAGGGCAGGGGAGTTCGGGGGGTGGTCAGGGGCCGGGGGTGTGGATAGGGGTCGGGG
The DNA here is from genome assembly GCF_016161935.1 of Mauremys reevesii. Taxonomy (NCBI): domain Eukaryota; kingdom Metazoa; phylum Chordata; order Testudines; family Geoemydidae; genus Mauremys; species Mauremys reevesii. Next base: position 3,147,593 of record NC_052628.1, on the reverse strand, counting down.
AGGTCAGAGTGCGGGGAACAGGGGTTTGAATGGGGGCAGGGATTCCGGGGACTGTCAGGGAGAAGGGGGGGTTTGATGGGGCAGGGGTCCCAGACGGGGGGGACGTCAGGAATCAGAGGAGGGGTTGGATGGGACGGCAGGGGGCAGTCAGGGGACAGGGAGAAGGGGTGGTTGGATGGGGCAGGGGTTCTGGGGGGTCGTCAGGGGGTGAAAAGCAGGGGCGGGGTCAGATAGGGGGCAGGGGTCTGGCCATGCCGGGCGGTTTGGGGAGGCACAGCCTCCCCTAACTGGCCCTCCAGACAATTTCTGAAACCCGATGTGGCCCTAAGGCCAAAAAGTTTGACCGCCCCTGGGCTAGTCAAAATGTGGGGTTCTCCCAGCTGGGGGGTGGGGAACTGATGATGGAATCTGGTGCCTTTGATGCAACCTGGTTAATTCCCCAAGATTGCACAAAGTCCCATTTCTCCGAACACAGGAGGAACCTGAATAACTGAAGACAGTTGACTTGCTCCCAGCCCGGGGAAGTGGCTAGACTGTTGGACAGAGAGAGCTCCCCCAGAAGGGGGAAACACAGATGCCGACCCAGCCGGAGGACGTTGTGTTCCAGGCTCTGAGAGAGGAGCCGTAGGCGGGAGCAGAGGCAGAGTGCTGTTGTGCAGACCATGGACGTGGGCATCGGCCTTGAGCTAATCCCCAGCACGACCAAGAGGAGGTGCCCGTCTGGGGTTGAGGGCTGCACCCCGTCACAACCACGCTGGACACACACTACTGGGCCAGATCCCCAGGCAGCCCCCTTGCATCCCGTGGCACCAGCGCGCTGTCTGACAGCTGGAGGTCTGGCCCCAAACAGCTTCAGTTTAAGATTCGATTCAAACAACTCGGCTGTCGCAGCACCAGATAAAGGACCCAGCCGCCTGGCTTGGGAGCTCTTTGGGGCAGGGGCTGTCATTTCAATAAGCCTGAGTGCCGCCCTGATCCGGGATGGGAGCCCTACGGCGCTACCAGAACACAAGCCAATAAATGACTCTCACGGCCGAGCCAGCCCCCGCAAGTGGGCGTTGATGCAACCAGGCGCCTGAGAGATCTGGCAAGTTTGAGACACGCACACCCCAGCATCTATGCTGCAGTCCAGTGCAGGGGAGTGGGGAGCAGGAACTGCATGCCAGGTGCTTCCCCTCCTCCCCGCTGCAGCCGGGTGGAGTCTCAGCTGCACCATCCGCCATGCGCTGGGCACAGCACGGCACAGGGGTAGTAATCTACGCTTGCCCTTGCTGGCGGAGTGCGGCAAGGGGCCACGAGGGACGAAATGCGCCGCCGAGAGAGTCCGGTCGAAAAGGGGACCCGACGATGTCGGGTCAGATCTACTGACCGGACACCCGATGTCTGGTTACTGCGGGCGGGGGAGGACGGGAGGTGTCGGGTTATCACCCACGCCAGCCTCTGCTCAGCCGGGGCCACCTCCCACCTGCATCAGGCGGCTGCAGCTCCCAGACCCGGCTCCGGCTCCGCCAGTGAGTCCCTCCCGACCTGAGAGGGGAGGGGAAAAGCAGTGAGTGACAGGGGGAGGAGGGAAGAGGAGTGGATGGGGGCACGGCATCGGGAAAGGGGTGGGGCAGAGGTGGGGCTTTGGGGGAATAGGTGGGAGCAGGGGTGGGGCCTTGGGAAGGGGGGGCAGGGAAGGTTCTGGCACATAGAATATCAGGGTTGGAAGGGACCTCAGGAGGTGTCTAGTCCCACCCCCTGCTCAAAGCAGGACCAACACCAACTAAATCATCCCAGCCAGGGCTTTGTCAAGCCTGACGTTAAAAACCTCTAAGGAAGGAGATTCCACCACCTCCCTAGGGAACCCATTCCAGTGCTTCACCACCCTCCTAGTGAAATAGTGTTTCCTAATATCCAACCTAGACCTCCCCCACTGCAACTTGAGACCATTGCTCCTTGTTCTGTCATCTGCCACCACTGAGAACAGTCTAGATCCATCCTCTTTGGAACCCCCATTCAGGTAGTTGAAAGCAGCTACCAAATCCCCCCTCATTCTTCTCTTCTGCAGACTAAACAATCCCAGTTCCCTCAGCCTCTCCTCATAAGTCATGTGCTCCAGCCCCCTCATCATTTTCGTTGCCCTCCGCTGGACTCTCTCCAATTTGTCCACATCCCTTCTGTAGTGGGGGGCCCAAAACGGTCCCAAGGATGGGGCACCTGCCTTTCCCGGGGACGGCCCCACTCCCCTCTCAGGACTCATGTGACCCAGCATCCCCCTGAACACCTTAGGGCCAGATCGTTCCTGTGGGGACAGCCCGAAGCCGAGGGGGCGGGAACTGCAGCGCCGGGAGGGGTTGTGCTCTATTAACTGCTGCCCTGCCCCATCCCCAAGTTCCCGCATCCCTGCACCGGCTCAGCTGTGCTGGCAAGTCCATTGGCAGGGAGAGATGCAGCCAGGGGTCCATGCTTTCCGGGGGCTGAGCCGCTGGCTCCTGGACCCAAGGTCGTGGTAGCCTACACAAGTCTCTTTAAAGCTGGTGACCAACTGCAGTGCTCCTCCAAGGGGGAGCCGTCGCCCAGCCAGCTCTAATTAGCTCTTTGCATCCCTGCCGGAAATCGCTTTCCCAAATACAATGGCACTTTAACTACTGAACTATAACGGGGAGCCGGGGGCTTTACAGTGAGCCCGTGATAGGGCCGAGGGGTCGAACTGCATCAGCCGCTCAGTTCCCCAGGTGCCCGGCTCTGCTGGACATTTCGCTGATCAAAATATGAACCGGTGAAAAGACAAAATCCATCCTCGGCTGCTGCTGTCAAGAGAGGAAGTTCCTCCCGCTCACGCCCTTATTTAGTCTTTTCGTGCAGCGACTGGAAGAACTTGCCAAAGGGGAGGAGGGATTTTACTCACAGGGGGCCGCAGTAACAGAGGTGGCAGTAACGGACACGTGCTGGTTCATAGGTTACCCTGGTGGTCAGGGCCTGGGACTAGGAGCCAGGACTCCTGGGTTCTGATCCCCACTCCTGCCATCAACTACTAATAAACGTGGGCTCTCACCAGCTGGTGCCGTGACGTTATGTCTTACCCTGGCCCCAACAGGGATACATGCCTACGGGAATGCATGTGTGCATGGCTGTGCACTCAGCTGCTTACTAACTCTGTGGATGACAGCAGGCTGGGAGGGGTTGCAAGCACTTGGAGGACAGGCTCAGAGTCCAAAAGGACCTTGACAAGTTGGAGAATTGGTCTGAAATCAAGATGACGTTCAGTAAAGACAAGTGCAAAGTACTTCACTCAGGAAGGAAAAATCAAACACACAACTACAACTATGGGGACTAACTGGCTAGGTTGTCGGACTGCTGAGAAAGAGTCAGCAATGTGCTGCACTGGCGAGAAACGCTGATCTCGTTCTGGGGTGTGTTGCCGGAGTGGCGTGTGTAAGACACAGGCGATAATTGTCCTGCTCTGCTCAGCCCTGGTGGGTTGCAGCTGGAGGTCTGGGTCCAGTTCTGGGTGCCGCACTTCACCAATGACGCGCACAAAATGAAGGGAGGCCAGAGGAAAGCGACAAAGACAATGAAAGGTTTAGAAAACCTGACCTGTGAGAAAAAAACTCAGCCAGCTGCCGTCCCCTACCAGCGAGCTCAGGCCCCAGCAGAGCCCAGCAGTGCAGCGTTCCAGCCCGGCTCCGGCCAGATGCCTGGAGCCGACAGTCACAACCATGGGGCCCATCAGGACATGCTCAGCGAGGAAGAAAAAGCCTTTGGAGGAGATTTCCAAAGCTGCCTTAAGGGACCTGGATACACAAACCAGACACCCTCTCTCCCAGGCCCCTCCGAACCTGCCCCACGGTGAGGGACGAGGGAGCACTTGGTGAAATTCAAAGGCAGCACATTTCTGTAAAGGGAACCCTACGTACTACTCCCCTGTGGGGCTGGCTGCCACAGGACGCCCCCGGGGCAAAGAGGAGAGGGGTGAGAACATTGCTGGGACCTAGGAGAGCACCTGCAGCTACAGGGTGACCTCATGATCCCCAGCTGGGCTTGGGAGGAACGGGCCAGAAGTGCACTAAGGTTTGAAACCCTCCTCGGAAGCATCTGCCAAAGGACGCTGCCCAAGGTGGGACTCCCAGCCACCGCTCCAGAGGACATGCTTCCACGCCGCTGATGCTCGTTACAAAAATAATGTGTTAATCACAAATGTGATTGAATTCTTTGGGAGAGAATTGTATGTCTCCTGCTGTGTGGTTTTACCCGCATTCTGCCATATATTTCATGTTATGGCAGCCTCCGCTGACAACCCAACACATGTTGTTTGATTTAAGGACACTTTCACTGCAGATTTGACAAAATGCAAAGAAGGTATTGCTGTGAGATTTCTAAAGATAGCTAGAGCACGCGACCCAAGGTTTAAGAATCTGAAGTGCCTTCCAAAATCTGAGAGGGATGAGGTGTGGAGCATGCTTTCAGAAGTCTTAAAAGAGCAACACTACAGAACAGAAACCGATGCAAAAACTACAGAACCCAAACCACCAAAAACGAAAATCAACCTTCTGCTGGTGGCACCTGACTCAGATGATGAAAATGCATCAGTCTGTATTGCTTTGGATCGTTATTGAGCAGAACCCGTGATCAGCATGGACACACATCCTCTGGAAAGGTGATCGAAGGGACATATAAATGTTTAGCATACGTGGCACATAAATACCTTGCAGCACCGGCTACGACAGTGCCATGCACACGCCTGCTCTCACTTTCAGGTGACATTGTAAACAAGAAGCAGGCAGCATTATCTCCTGTAAATGTACACAAACTTGGCTGTATGAGTGATTGGCTGACTGATAGCTCAGTGGTTTGAGCATTAGCCTGCTAAACCCAGGATTGTGAGCTCAAGCCTAAGGGGTCTGGGGCAAAAATCAGTACTTGGTCCTGCTAGTGAAGGCAGGGGGCTGGACTCAATGACCTTTTGGGGGTCCCTTCCAGCTCTATGAGATAGATCTATCTCCATATGTGAGTAGACTTATAGGCTCTAAAGTTTTACTCTCTTTTATTTTTGAGTGCAGTTATGTCAAAAAATGCTGCACTTGTAAGTTGCATTTTCATGATAAAGAGATTGCACGAGGGTACCGTACTTGTATAGGGTGAATTGAAAAATCCTAGTGCTTTTGTTTATCTTTGTTACAGTGCAAATATCTGTAATCAAAAATAACTATAAAGTGAGCACTGTGCACTCATTGAAATCAATATATTTGAAAATGTAGAAAACACCCACATAGTTAAATCAGTGGTTTTCAGTGCAATTAAAACAGCCATTAATTTGTTTAGTCGTTTGGCAGCCCTATTCTGCACCTCTGGATTCAACAAAGCCACCAGGGGTTACTGCTGGGACTAGGAGCTCGCAGAGCCTGGGACGCAGGCCCCCACCCCAGCGCAGGCTGCTTGGCCGGATGCAGAGCCAGGCTGGCTGCATGGGGAAGCACTGGGTCTGCTGCTCCCCTCGCCTCTCCTTGAGTTGGGGGGGGGGCGCAAAGCTCCTAGCCCACTGCTTTGTCTCGGGGCTGAGCTTGTCAAGCCGCACCCTTCCTCCAGCAGGGCCGTCTTATTTCTGAACCATTCCCCGCTGCAGCCGGAACCCACAAACCCTCTTCTGAGTTTCCAGGCCTGCCGTTGGACTGCGGTCTATCTAAGGAACTTATCTGGCTCCATCGCCCCAGTGCCGCACAGCCCTTAATGCATTTATCCCCACAAGGCAGGGCTGTTAGCCCCATGAGACACATGGAGAAACTGAGGCACGGAGCGGTTAAGTGACTTGCCCAAGGTCAGATGGGACATCTGTGGCAGAGAAGGGACTTGAACCTGGTCTCTCAAGTCCTAGGTGAGCCCTCAGCCATCCTCCCTCTCCTGAGCTGTCTGTGCAGCCAGTGCCCCGTAGGAGCCGCCGTGGGTACTGTGGCCACGATTCTGACAGACTCAGCTCCCCATGCCTGGTGCTCCAGCTGCACAGGTGCCAGCCAGCCTTTCCCCAAGGGGTACGGGAGCTGTTTGGTGGGGACACAGGGGGTTCCCCTCCTGTTTAAAGGTGAGCAGCAGGCTTCATCTCCCCCGACCACCAGCCAGCCCAGCCGAGGCCAGAGCTGCTGAGGTGCCCCTCCCTCTGATGCCAGGTGCGGGCAGCTCAGGGGCACTACTCCCGCAGGAGGCAGCCGGGCACAGCTCTACGCTCACAGCTCTACGCTCGCCCAACAGATCACAGGGCTAATTCTGCTCCCTGGCGCTGCTGATTGGGTGACTTCAATAGCAGCACTCGACCTGAGCCCCACATGGCCTGAATGCCCTGTGGCCGGGGGCCTGCAGTGGCCCCACTGCATCTGAACTATGGCACCAGCAGCCCCTTTGCCATGGCGTAGGGGCCCTTTTTAACATTCTCTCAGCCACCTGGTCTCTAAATTGTCAGGCACAGTCTGTCTCCTTAGATCTCACCCTAAATCACAATGCAACAAACAGGATGTTCATTAGGCCTGGTTTAATTAAGCAATATGGATCCTGCCTCGATATTTACAATCCCACTTGCTCTGATTTATTAGGGACTGTGTCTCATTTTTAAATACGGAGACTGTAAAGTTTAATACTGCTTGACTTATTGCAGCTTTTCATTTACAGCTCTGGGCTGATGCAATCCAGGCTGGGCACGGAGCCGGTGGCCCAGTAAATCAACACTAACTATGCATGCAGGAAAAGATGACAAGCTTCGTTACATCCGGACAATTATTCCGATCTGGATTTACACACTCATGCAAACGCGTCAGCACCTCCCTTGACGCTGCGCGTGCAGGAGAGAGAAAGAATTTGGGGCTGGGTTGTAATAACCCCACTTGTTGCAGACAACAGATACAATTACAGCCGAACTCACTCGCTCAGCTGGGGAGCCGGGAGCTGAACCCTGGTTCTCTAAGCTCCAAGATGACACGCCTCTGCCACGAGAGCTAAAGGAGAGCTCTCCTGGCTGACACTAGTAGTAAGGCTTTTATCCTGAGACCTTCCCAGCCAGCCTGAGGGCTTCTTACAGAGCTGCTGGCAATGAGACGGGCGTGTAGACTGGCCAGCGACTAGGTCCATGGACCAGGCTGACACACAGGATAGACAGATCGTGCCAGCAGAGGCCTTCGGGCAAAAGGACTCCAGGGATGTCAGCGCAGCCTGACCCTTTCCAAATGAACCGTCAATGACCTCCTACCCCACTGGGCTGACCCAGACCCAGGACTCCTGCTCAGCAGCCTCTGTCCACTGACGATGCAAAGCAGAGGGTGACTGCCGGGGAAGGCAGCAGCTGTCCTGCACGCTGGTCCGGTCGGGTTCTCAGGCCGGGCAAGGTGCCTGAGCGCTCAGAGAGGGAGAATTAGCAACTGTGCTTGTCCTCGGTAACGCATCCTGGGATCCTTAACTCCCCGGGGCCAGAGACGAGAAGGCAGCTCACTTAAACGTCTCATTTGAAGGGCAAGGGGCCCTGAGCCAGCCACCTGGAGAGGGGCAAAGTGAGAAATGGGGCACATCACGCTGAGCACAGATAGGGTCCATCTAGCAAGGAAGTGGAAGGGGATCTTCAGGTAGAGCCTGGCTAACCTAGAGCCTGGCTAACCTAGAGCCTGGCTAACCTAGGTTCAACGGGGGCAGGAGACAAAAGCCCACAGATGAGTCCAAACCATGGAGACCTGGGTGAAGGGTCGGAACCTGGGGGAACATGGTTCCATCACAGCAGGGACAAAGGAGAGACCAGAGGGAACAGAGAGAGAAATCTAACAAACGTCCTGGATCTCGGTGCACTAATGCGAGAAGTATGGGGAATACACAGGAAGAAGTCAAAATACTAGCGAATAATCTCAATGACAACATACCTGGCATCACAGGATTGGTACAGAAGGGTCCAGCTTGTTCGGGAAGGACAGGCAGGCAGGGAAAGAAGGGAGGAGGTGTTGCCTTGTATCTCCAAGAGGTCTACACCTGCACTGGGGCTGAGGTAGAAGGGGGAGGCAGATCTGCTGAACGTCTCTGGGTAAGGATAAAAGGGGTAAAACAAAGGCGATGTCATGGTAGGCGTCTACTCTCGACCACCTAACAAGGAAGACAAGGTGGACGAGGCTTTTTTAAAGCAACTAATAAGATCGTGCAAAGCACAGAACTGGGAGGTGATGGGCACGTCAGCTACCCGGACTTCTGTTGAGACAAGAACACAGCAGAGCACAGATTATCCAGCAAGCTCTTTGAGCGCATCGGAGACAACTTCTTGTTGCAGAGGGTGGAGAAGCGGCTAGGGGAGAGGCTGTTCCAGATTTGATCCTGACGAAGAGGGAGGAACTGGTTGAGCAGTTGAAGGCAGAAAGCAGCTTGGGTGACAGTGCTCATGAAACGATCGAGTTCGTGATTCTAAGGAATGACAGGAGAGGAACCAGCAGAATAAAGACAATGATTTCAAAAAGGCAAAGCTTTAACTCTGAGAATTGATAGGTACGATCCTGTAGGAAGCAAGTCTAAGGGGAAGAGAATGCAGGAGAGCTGGCAATTTTGTATAGAGACACTATTCAGCGCGTAAGAGCAAATTCTCCCACTGCATAGGGAAGACAGGAAGGGACCACACCTGGCCTAACCAGGAGATCCTCAGCGACCAGAGACTCAAAAGAGTCATACAAGAAGTGGAAACTAGGTCAAATTACGAAGGCTAAATATATAACCAGCCACCGAAGCAGGTAGGGACGAAAGGCCAAAGCACAGAACGAGATTGCACTGGCTAGGGGCATAGAGGGTAACAGGAAAACGTTCTACAAATACACGAGAAGCAACAGGCAGCCCAAGGACAGGGCAGGCCCGTTACTCAGTGAGGAGGGAAAGACACTCACAGAAAATGCAGCAATGCAGGGCCGGTGTAACCACTAGGCCAACTACGCGCCAAAAAGCAGTGCCCCAAATGTTCTTTTTTATGCTATTGCTCAGGGGCAGGTACCTGTCAGTCTCCAGCGCTCGGGCCGTGCCAGCAGCCTCTTCACCTCGGAGTCTCCCCTCCCCCCGCTTGCTTGGGGGCTGCTCCTCCTCTCAGGCTCCCCGGCCGCTGCTGCCACAGCTGCCCGGGAGGATGCGGGCGGGGACGCCGCCACGGAGGAGACGCAAGGGGCCGGGTTCAGCTGGGGCCCTGCACCCGCCGGCTGAGAGCAGCAGGAACCGGGCGCCGCTCGGGGGAGCCGGGCAGCCCGAGCCCAGGCCGGTGGCAGCCTCCGTGGCAGCAGGGGCAGGCAGGGAGTGTAGCCGCCATGGGGCAGGAGAGGCAGGGCCAGGAAACAGCAGCAGCAGGCGGGCGGCGGGCGCAAGGTGGAAGTTTTGCCTAGGGCACAAAATACCCTTGCACCGGCCCTGCAGCAGTGACTGAAGGGTTAAATGGGTTTTTTTGTTTCAGTTTTCACCAAATCAATTAGCAACGATCCGATGAGCAACACAGTGAACATCAGCGTAACTGGTGTAAAATCTGCGGCTGGAAGAGGGAAAACACGCTCAGAATGACCTGGAGAAGTCAGACGTCGTCAGGTCAGCAGGGCTGATGAAATGCATCCCAGGATACTGAAGGAACTGGCTGGAGAGATCCCTGAGCCATTAGCGCAGGGGCGGGCAAATGCTTGGCCCTGAGGGCCGCATCGGGTTTCAGAAATTGTATGGAGCGGCGGTTAGGGGAGGGGGTTGTGGCTTGGCCCCCACCTCCTATCTGCCCCCGCCCGGACTCCTTCCCCATCCAACCCCCCCGTTCCCTGACAGCCCTTCCCCTCTCTGGGACCCCTGCCCCATCCACACACCCCTGCTCCCTGTCCCCTGACTGCCCCCAGACCCCTGCCCCATCCAACCATCCCTTCTCCCTGTCCCCTGCCTGCCTGCCTGCCTGCCCCCTGCCGCCCCATCCAACCCCCCTTCCTGATTGCCCCCATTCAACCTCCTGTTCCCCGCCGACCACCATCCACACCCCTGCCCCCCTGACCACCACCCCGAACTCCCCTGCCCTCTATCCAACCCCCCTTGCTCCCTGCTCCCTGACCGCGCTGCCAGAACAGGAGCAGCAGACCCAAGCCAGCCAACCCCAGCAGCAGCCTCGTGCCTGCCGGTTGGAGCAGCCCCAGCCCCGCTCCCTTTAATGGGTTAAACGATATAATTTTAATCGTTTAACCAGTTGACTTCTAAACGCTATTTACCTCCTAGCTGAGGGCCCCGGTAGCGCCCCGATAGCTGGATGGCCCCAGGGCGTGGGACGCCAGCGTGATGGAAGCAGCACGCGGTCACACGCGGATGGGCTGGGCGAGCGGGCGCCTGAGCCGGGGGCGGATAGAGGAGAGGTGGAGGCTGCACACCGGGAACTCCCACGCGTGGCTTTTCCTGCTTCACTCCCGACAGCACACAGGGCAGGGGGCCAGGCGCTGGGGAGGAGATTCCACAGCCCTAGGGACTTCCAGGCTGGGGCAGGGAGCGTGGCCTGGGAGAAGGGCGTGGGGGCAGCCTGCCCCTCAGGGGCGGCTCTAGGAATTTGGCCGCCCCAAGCAGGGCGGCACGCCGCGAGGGGTGCGCTGGCGGTCGCCGGTCCCGCAGCTCCAGGGGACCTCTTGCAGACATGCCTGTGGAGGGTCCGCTGGTCCCGCGGCTCCGGTGGAGCATCCGCAGGCACGTCTCCGGGAGGTCCACCCGAGCCGCGGGACCAGCGGTCCCTCCGCAGTCATGACTGCGGAAGGTCCGCCGGAGCCGCCTGCCGCCCTCCTGGCAAAATGCCGCCCCAAGCGCGCGCTTGGCGCGCTGGGGTCTGGAGCCGGCCCTGCTGCCCCTGCCCCATCGGCTGGGCCCCGGGCCGGGCTGTCCTGTGCCAGGGGACTGGGGCGCTCCTGAGTGCAGGCTCTTTCCTGGCCCCGGAGCAGAGGGAGTTCTGGCCAGGGACCCCGGGGGTGCCCCGCGAGGCAGGCGCTGAGCATTACACCGGCCCCGGAGCAATGAATACGAACGAGCCGCTGATGAACATGGGCAGCGAGAGCAGGTGCAGCGGCTGATGGGCCCTTCCCATGTGCCGGGGAGAGGAACCAGCCTGCGGGGAGCTGCCCTGGGCCAGGCTTTCCAGGCTGGAGCTCCCCAGCTCCTCTGCCTTTCCCCAGCCCTGCTCCCCTCAGGTAGCCTGTGTCTAGCTCCCTGCAGCCAGGCCCATCTCCCTCTACAGGCAGAGAGAGATGCCTCCTTCTGGCTTCCCTGCCTTCTTATCCGGCCCTGTTGCTCAGTTTGGGGCATGGCCCCAGCTGCAGCCACTTCCCCGATCAGCTTAGCTTTTCCCTGCCCCAGCCCTCTCCTGGGCTGTTTTACACCCTTCAGGGCAGGAGCAGGGTCCACCCCGCTACAGGGGGTGGCTGTGGGTCAGCATCATGCGCGGGGGGAACCCAGAACTGGATTGGCAAAGGCTGCCAAAGGGCATCGGCTCAGCTGGAGGGGGGAAGCCCAGGGCTAGACTAGCTGGAGAGTTATGGGTCAGAGCGAGGGGCATCGGCAGAGCCGAGATCCGTGGGTGGGATCGCGGGGCATCGGCACAGCCGAGATCCGTGGGTTGGGATTGTGGGGCAGCGGCAGAGCCGAGATCCGTGGGTGGGATCGCGGGGCATCGGCAGAGCCGAGATCCGTGGGTGGGATCGCGGGGCATCGGCAGAGCCGAGATCCGTGGGTTGGGATTGCGGGGCATCGGCAGAGCCGAGATCCGTGGGTGGGATCGCGGGGCATCGGCAGAGCCGAGATCCGTGGGTTGGGATCGCGGGGCAGCGGCAGAGCTGAGATCCGTGGGTTAGGATCGCGGGGCAGCGGCAGAGATGGGTCGGGGAGCCCGGGGCTGGGATAACAAGGGGGCTGCGGGGCAGAATTGAGAGGTGTTGGCCCAGGCCTTGCTCAGACTATCTGGCTCCCTGAGGCCCCCCTGGCCCCCCTTTGAGGAGCGCTGCAGTTGGTCACCAGCTTTAAAGAGACTCAGAAGATTCCCCAGAACTCAGGGCCACGGGGCAGGGGGGTTTCACTGCTGGAGCAGCTCAGGAACATGGATGGACTCACGCAGCGAAGGAAATTCCAGTCCAAGCTCCTGAGGTCCCAAAATGACCTGAAGCCGGCGCTCAGCTCAAGCCCCTTCCAGGGAGCATCTTGCAGCATCTTCCACCCCACCGAGGGCAGAGCTGGGAGAGCTCAGGCCTGGGGAAGAGGAGCTGGAGGCAGAGAAGGAGTCTGGTTCTGCAAGGCAGGGAGCACCCACCATTCCCACAACGGCAGACCAGGGAGGGTGTCGCCTCCCGAGAGAAATCGGCTGCTGGCTAAATCTCCCAGCAGAGGCAGCAGACGAGGCCTGATTCTCCCGCAGGCGATGAGGAGCCAGCTCTGGGTTCCAAGCCCGGGGGCAGGAGATGGGCTCTGTGCATTAACACACGTCTCCCTTTTGAGCTGGGAAGGTTGCAATTTCAACAACTCTGAAATCTCATCCAACGCCCTGTATTACACAGTTGGGCAGGCTCTTTGCATTACCGCATGCACCAAGGCCGATCTTTCACCGGGCCCTCTCCACACACGTTGCAGCCGTGACACATGGACCTGGGGACGTTCATGGGGAAAAACCATCACCCACAAATCATTTATTGGTAGGTAGCAAATTACTCCTGACAGGGAGAAGAACATTTACCCGCTCGGAGGCTCCAGCCAGCCCCCAGGAGACCAATTACATACTTGACAATAACACAGGTCTCATTAGAGAGTTGCAGGAAGTTTCTCTTGTGATAATTACAGAACTCACGAGAAAAAGCCAGAGCTACAGCAAGAACCGTCTGTCCGCATAGCAGCACCTTCCCCTGCGGCTGTCACAGCCCTGGGCAGCCGCGAATTAGCTCGACTTGCCGCGTAACTGCCATCACAGCACTGGCGTTCGAAGTGCCAGAGCCCCCGGGGCTCTCTCGAGCCTGGGATCCCGACTCTGCACCAGGTGCTTCTGAGGAAGATGCAAGACACCCCCTTCCCCAGCCCCTTATGGGATAAGCCGGCCCCAGGGGGATTCTCCTCCAACCCTGTTAGCTAGATGCTGGGTCATGCCCTGAGAGAGGAACATTCAGATCCATTGCAAAAGCTACTGGGATTTGTAAATCCTCAGGGTCCTCGCTCCAGCCATGTAAACGCCTGCTAAGCCCTCGGCCGCAGTGATATCTAGTGGCAGAGAGTCCCACAAGCTAACCCTGCATGGTGCTGCTTTGCAGTTCATTGACCAGCCCCTGCTCCGGGTGCCCTGGGGTGGGTGAATAGCCGAGCCGGGCCGGGCCTCCCTTCTCTCTCCCAGGCCTTACTTTGTATCTGGCACATCCTCTCTTCCTTATCCCCTCTCTAAAGTACCTGATCCCAGTCTGTCCAGGCTCCCTTCATCCTCCCCAGCCCCATAATCGTTCTCATCCCCTGCCTGTGACGCTGTGAGCTGGGGTGCCCAGGCTGGCAGCTTCCCAGGGAGGCCGCCCCATTGATTTCTAGAACGACAGCTGCATTTCTGTACGATTCGCCCCCCCATGCACTCAAACATCTCTGCATTCTTGACCCCGCTAAGCACATTAGGCCGCCCATAACGATGCATCGGACTTTCCCAAAGTCACGCGGTGAGTCAGCAACAGAGCCGGGCCCCCAATGCAAGGGCCGGGCTCCTGCGTGAACGCAGACCGTCTTTCCTCCCTGGAGCGTCTCCTCCCGAGGGCTGAGCCTAGCAGGGAAGCTCAGGGGCCTTGCAACACCCCTTCACTGGGGCTGGGGCAGGGCCCTGAGAAATAAATGGGACGATTAGATGCAGCAAGAGAAATAAAAGTGTGATTGCAGCAGGAACAGGCTGACTTCTAACAAGATACTGCGGACAGCACTCAGCCCCGCCAGGCCCAGCCGCTCCAGGCAGGGACTGGAGAAAAACGCTGCAGCCAAGCAGAGTGGCAGGAGACCTGGGGCTCAGCAGAGCGGGTGCAGGGGGAGTGGAGGGTGGGCCAGAGGGGGGAGCTAACAAGCGTCTCTCCCCTCTGGAAGACGTCCCTTCTGTAGCGTAGTACAGAGCCCCCTCCCACGCCTGGGGTGTCAGCAGTGCATGGACCCTAGCGCCGTGGGGGCAGGGGGTCAGCACAGCGCCTCCTATCAGCATGGGGCATCGGCCGTACAGAACCCCCTCCCACGCCTGGGGTACCAGCATGGACCCTAGTGCCGCTAGGGCAGGGGGGTCAGCACAGCGCCTCCTATCAGCGCCGGGGCATCGGCCGTACAGAGCCCCCTCCCACGCCTGGGGTGTCAGCAGTGCATGGACCCTAGCGCCACTAGGGCAGGGGGGTCAGCACAGCGCCTCCTATCAGCGCCGGGGCATCGGCCGTACAGAGCCCCCTCCCACGCCTGGGGTGTCAGCAGTGCATGGACCCTAGCGCCACTAGGGCAGGGGGGTCAGCACAGCGCCTCCTATCAGCACGGGGCATCGGCCGTACAGAGCCCCCTCCCACGCCTGGGGTGTCAGCAGTGCATGGACCCTAGCGCCACTAGGGCAGGGGGGTCAGCACAGCGCCTCCTATCAGCACGGGGCATCGGCCGTACAGTGCCCTTAGCAGCGCTGGGGAGACTGTCAGCATAGCGCCCCCTAGCAGGGAAGGGCAGCGCAGCGCCCCTAGTGCCCCCTAGCGCCGCGGGGGGGGAAGGTCAGCACAGCACCCCCTAGCGCCGCGGGGGGGGGAAGGGCAGCGCAGCGCCCCCTAGCGCTGCGGGGGGGGAGAGAAGGGCAACGCAGCGCCCCCTAGCGCCCCTGGGTCGGGTGGTCAATGCAGCACCCCCTAGCACCGCTGGGGGGGGAAGGGCAGCGCAGTGCCCCCTAGCGCCACGGAGGGGGGGAAGGGCAGCGCAGCACCCCCAGGTCAGGTGGTCAATGCAGCACCCCGTAGCACCACTGGGGGGGTGGGGGGGTCGGGCAGCGCAGCGCCCCCTAGCACCGCTGGGGGTGGGGGAAGGACAGCGCAGCACCCCCCAGCGCCCGTGGGGGAGGGAGAAGGGCAGCGCAGTGCCCCCTAGCGCTGCTGGGGGGGGAAGGGCAGCGCCCCCTAGCGCCACGGGGGGGGGGGGGGGGAGAAGGGCAGCACAGCGCCCCCTAGCGCCCGTGGGGGAGGGAGAAGAAGGGGTGGCGATTGTCAGCCCAGCACACACACGCTGCCAGCAGCAGCAGGACAGAGAACGTGACAGGTCGTGAGGAGGGGGCTCCCGGGACGCTACAGCCAATGGCCGCGAGAGGGGCTGGTACCTGCTGCGTCCTCACCCACAGCCGCCATGGTGCTGGGGACGGCATCACCCCCATGGCATTGTCTCCACCCCACCCCCACTTCTTCAAAGGCTGCGGCTGTCCCCCCGTCCCCAAGCCCAGGGACGGAGGCTGGTCCGGCGCTAAGGCCACAGGGAAGGAGACGAGGGTTTACACCTCACTCAGCCTGAGACACGGGTCAGTCACTGCGGCCATTCTGTGCCTCAGTTTACCCATCTGCAAATAGGGATTGGCTCACTGGAAGGGCGGAGGATGGGGAAGGTTTAACGCATGGACATTGCTGGAGGGAGACAAGTTGGCAGCAGTAATGGGGGGGGGGCGCCGTGATCAGAGCAGCAGGGGCTGCCGAAACACCCAGCCTTGGCCATGTGGGCTCAGCCAGACAGGCCCTGCAGGATTCCCTGACTGCACCTCCCATGCGGGGCCGGGTCCTGCCACCGGCAGGGCTGCGGGGCCGGGGACACAGCACGAGAGCAACCAAACGAGAGCGCTCTTCGTACACCCCAGAGGGAGATGGCTCCGGGGGGCACCGCACCTGCTGGCTGCCTCCCCCCAGGCGGGGAGACACGTACAGGCCCCACCCCGCAGCCCCCGACACTCCGGGCCAGAGCCTCGGCTGGCACAGATCCATGGAGAGCTCCGGGGAGGTGCAGCGGCTGAGATCTGGCCGCAGAGCTGCAAGCCAGCATGAGGCAGCCTTGCTTCGGTTTTAAGGTTTATTGAAGCGAGTGAAAAGCCAAGCGCCCACAGGCGGCACCGCGGAGCAGCCGCTGGCCCTGGCACACGACAGCAGGGGGGCGGCAGGGCAAAGGGTGGGAGTGAGGGGCCAAACCTCATCAGACATGAGGCTCTCTGAGCCCAGCAGTGGGGCAGGGGCTGGCACTGGGATTGGCATGTGGGGGGCTGGAACTGGGGGCATCAAAGACTTAAAAAAATCTACAGAGAATTTGTCCCTCAGCAGCAGTCACAGGGACGCACAGGGCCAGGGACTCTGGACCGCTCCCTGCCACAGAACCGGGCCCCTCGCTGATGCACATGGGGGCCAGGAGCCCACAGGGTACTGGGTGACACACGTCACTCCCGGAGCCCCCCCAGAGCACCCTTTCAATGTATGCCACAGCGCCCCCCGCTGCTGACACAGCAGGCTGGCACCAGCTCTCCACTCGCTGCAGCCCGGGAGCTCCCATGGGGTGACAGCCCCCCGAGACCCCGCTCTGAGGCTGTGGGGAGCTCGCTCACCCCAGGAGCCAGGGCCCTCCAGCGAGCGCACGGGGGATAGGATGGGAAGCCCGTGGGCCCTGCACTGGCTGCTTCTCTACAGGGGGGAGACTCGGATGCCTTCTGAGACCTGCAGCACCTTCCAAGTGGCTCACAAGTGACACGAGTTTGCAGGTCTCAGCCTCGCCCTGAGTGGTGACTGCCATTGCCCCCAAAGCGGCCTGTCCTAGAGACTCCACCGAGCTCTGCCCACCAGCCCCTCCAGCTGCAGAGGAGACCCCCCAGCTCAATTCCCACTGGTCACCAGAACAAGGTAACCGAGCGCCAGCATGCGGCCGGTGCCCCCCTCTGCAATGTGCCAGCTCCCCTCCTGGTGCGACGCAGCTCGTCACGCCGCCTCCCGCGGCCTCCCCCTGTGATGCTCCTCGGGCAGCGCCCTCAGGCGCTCGGCGGCCTGCGGGGAGAGAGAGCAGGGCTGAGACTCTGCCCAGAGAGCCAGGGGCACCCAGACCCCAGGCGGCTGACGGGCAGAGAAACTGGGGCCTGATTCCTGCACTTCAGGAGCGTGGCCTCTTGGGGGCACCGAACCCCTACGCCACAGCCCACCCTTTGGGGGGGGGGGAACTCCCAGCCTGCAGCCCTGCCCCTGCCCCCGCCCCCGGGTACCCTCCCCACAGAGCCCACCCCTGAGATCACCCCCCTCCCCGGTGCCCAGCCCAGCCCTGCCCCACTAAGCTCGCTCCTGAGATCAACCCCCACGCCCCGTGTTCAGCCCAGCCCCACGGAGCCCGCTCCAGAGATCATCCCCGCCCCGGTGTCCAGCCCAGCCCCACGGAGCCCGCTCCTGAGATCATCCCCCCCGCGGTGTCCAGCCCAGCCCCATGGAGCCCGCTCCTGAGATCATCCCCCCCCCCGGTGTCCAGCCCAGCCCCATGGAGCCCGCTCCTGAGATCATCCCCGGTGTCCAGCCCAGCCCCACGGAGCCCGCTCCTGAGATCATCCCCGGTGTCCCGCCCAGCCCCATGGAGCCCGCTCCTGATTACATCCCCCCCCCCGGTGTCCAGCCCAGCCCCATGGAGCCCGCTCCTGAGATCATCCCCCCCCGGTGTCCAGCCCAGCCCCACGGAGCCCGCTCCTGAGATCACCGTGCCCCCAGTCCAGGGCTCCTGCGCTCACCTGCTCTGGCGTCAGGTCCCGCTGAGCCTGTGCCAGCATCTCGTAGCCCACCATGAACTTGCGGACAGCGGCCGAGCGGAGGAGGGGCGGGTAGTAGTGGGCGTGAAGCTGCCAGTGCCCACAGTCTGCTCCCAAGTGAGGCCCCGTGGGGGCACCTGCCAGACACAAGCCCCCCAATGATTCCAGGTACCGGTCACAGGACTGAGACTCTGCTCACGTGGCCTCCGAGCGGCCACCGTGACCGGCTAGGGCTGGACTTGAACCGACGACCCCACGTGCCAGTCCCCTGAGCCACCCGGTGCCCCGACTCGCCCCCCCCGTGCCAGCCCCCTGAGCCCCCCCGTGCCCAGCCCCCTGAGCCACCCGGTGCCCCGACTCGCCCCCCCCGTGCCCAGTCCCCTGAGCCACCCGGTGCCCCGACTCCCCCGCCCGTACCCCCCCCAGCCACGTACCCCGCCAGCCCCCTGAGCCACCCCGTGCCCCGACTCCCCCCCCAGCCACATACCATGCCAGCCCCCTGAGCCACCCGGTGCCCCAACTCCCCCCCCATACCCCCAGCCACGTACCACGCCAGCCCGAGCCACCCCGTGCCCCGACTCGCCCCGCACCCCCAGCCACATACCATGCCAGCCCCTGAGCCACCCCGTGCCCTGACTCCCCCTCCCCATGCCCGCCCCGTGCCTCCCCAGCCACGTACCATGCCAGCCCCCTGAGCCACCCGGTGCCCCGACTCGCCCCCTCCCCATGCCCCCCCAGCCACGTACCATGCCACCCCATGGAGTAGGGGAAGGAAACCTCAAAGAGGTTGTCGTACTTGGTGAGGAGCCTTTTCATGATGGAGGCCAGACCTGCAACACAGGGCCAGCGAGTGGTCGGTCACCAGCCCTAACCCAACGCGCTCCCAAGCCCTCGGCCCGCGGGGGGGCACAGATAACAGGAGGGTCCTTGGCGCAGACGGGGAGAAAAGCACAAAAACTCTGCCCTGGATGGCAGCTGGGCCCGGGCAGAATCTCACTCCCCGCCTGCGAGGCAGCTCAGTGCCCGGGCAGCGAGCCAGTCAGCAGAGACTTGCTCTCCAGAGCTCATGTCCCAAGCCAGAGCTCACATCAGTCCGACTTCTCAGCCTGGGCACCCATCCCGGGGCAGGGCCAGTTTGGGTCGCAGCTCTGAAGGGAGCTACTATGGAAACTAGGGGCCTTGCCCTTATGGATCACAGTGGGTGTTGACTCTGGAACCTAATGACAGCGCGAACACCAATGCCATTAACTACTTCACTGCGGGTCAGAGCTTGCAAGGGAGAAGAGGGATCGTGTCACCGATTGGTTGAATACAGAGGGCGCTTCATTCTGGCCCTGCTTGGGAAGGGAACGCTGCTCATCTTCCCTTCCCACCCACCAACCTAACCCCTGGTTCAAACTGCTCCCGCGCCTCTGGGTAGAGCCCAAACCACCCCCCTCCTCTGCAGAGCCACTCCTTCCCAAGTGCCTCTGGGACGGGGGAGCTGCCCTGAGGTTAACCCCTTGTTCGCTGGGGGCCAGGCAGTGCCCCTGCCCCATCCCAGTGTTTTCCCAGATTCCAAGGCCAGATTGTGATCATCTCGTCTGCCCTCCCGTGGAACACAAGCCTGGAACTGCCCCATAATAATCCCTACAGCAGATATTTTGGAAAAATACCCAGTTTCGATTTTAAAATGGTCAGTGATGGAGAATCTATCACAACCCTGGGTAAACTGTTCTAATGGTTAATTGCGCTCACTTAAATATTTACACCTTGATTTCCAGTCTGAATTTGTCAACTTCAACTTCCAGCCATTGATCGTGTTCGACTTTCCTCTGCTGGACTGAAGAGCCCACTGTTAAATATCTGCTCCCCGTGTAGGTACCTATAGACTATAATCAAGTCACCCCATAACCTTCTCTCTGTTAAGCTAAACAGACTGAGCTCCATGAGTCTCTCACTGTAAGGCAGGTTTTCCAACCCTTTAATTTTTCTCATGGCTCTTCTCTGACCTCTCTGCAATTTATCAGCCTCCTTCTTGGATTGTGGGCACAGGATTCCCACAGCGGTGGCCCCAGTGCCAAATACAGATGTAAAATTACTTCTCTGTTCCTACTTGAGATTCCCATTCATGCCTCCCAGGCTCGCGTTAGCTCGTTTGGCCACGGCATCGCACTGGGAGCTCATATTCAACTGATTATCCACCATCAACCCCCAATCTTTTTTAGCATCGCTGCTTCCCAGGATAGAGTCCCATACCCTGTAAGCACGGCCTCCGTTCTTTGTTCCCCGATGGATTCATTTCTATTTAGCCCTATTGAAACGTAAGCAGATTGTTTGCTCGATCCAGATGGCTCTGTATCAGCGACCTGCCCGCTTCGTTATTCACCTCTACCCCCATCTGACACATCTGCAAACCTCCCAGAGCCCCGGGACCTGGTAGGGAGAGCTTGTGCCTTGCACAGAGCCACCTGCCCTCAGCACAGCGTCAGGCTCCCCCACCTCCGGGTCTAATGGGCTGAACACAGGGCAGGCAGGCAGGGACGCCAAGCCCTCACTCCTCACCAGCGAGTTGGGACATGGGACACACCAGCCCAAGCAAGCAAGCCCTGGAAGCTTCCTTCGTGGCCATGGCACACGCAGAGGGGACAAGCATGGGGGACTCAGCCTCCCAGCAGCCCCACATCCTGAGCCCAGCTCCACACAGAGCACCCCTAGCTGCTGCCTTTGAGACGCTGGAGAACACAGTAATGCTCCGGTCCCTTTATGAATGCAAAACACGACCCACTGCAGGCACATCTGCCTGAGTCTGCGGACAGCCTGAAACAAGAGCTCTGAGATGTGCAAGCTATCCCCAATCAGCTCAATGGGGTGTTCACTCTGAAGCAGGATGATGATGTTACATGTTCATATGATTGACTACTTCATTGCTGATCCGAGCGCACAAGAAAGGAGAGGGTTGCATTGTGCAGATTTTTGTAACAGGCTATAAACACGCTCTCATTCAGGCATCAAAAGTGGGTACAGCTTGACTTCCCACCCTCACATCCGACCCCCACATTTGCGGGGCTGAAAGCAATTTACAAACCCTGACATCTCACAGCTGCCTGCCAGGTAGGGCAGCATCATTACCCCTATTCTACAGATGGGGAAACTGAGGCAAGAAACGCTAGCGCTCCTTGCCTGGTGTCAGAGCCAGGAAAAGAACCCAGAGATCTGGCTGCTGGTGTTAGGCACTGTGCCATTCTCTGATCCCTTGTTCTGCTGGATTTTGTGGTGAAGGATGGGCCAGTGGGCCAATCAGTGGGACAGTTTTAGTCAAAGCCCCCCTCTCACCCCCCAGCTGATGGGTGGGCAGGTGGGCGAGCAGGGGGAGGGGGGGGCAGACATTCTCCCCCCCCCAGGGCTCTCCCCCCCCCATCCATGGGGCAGGGGTGGGTGCAGGCAGCAGCCGGCTCCAGAGCAGAGCATGCAGCTGGGGCGGAGACCGGGGCAGCCACTTACTGTCTCTCTCGCTGTCGCTGAGCTCCTGGAGGCGGCAGACGTGACGGCGGGGCAGGAGCAGGGTCTGGAACGGCCACACAGCCCAATAGGGGACCACCACCAGCCAGTGCGCGTTCTCCACCACCAGCCGCTCCTGCAGGGGACAGCGCTCTGCGCTGAGGGGCTGCACGGCTAGGACCGCCAGCCTTGCCAGGCAGGGTCAAGCCAGGGGCACGACCCAGGGGTGCCCCCAGGCCCAGGCCTCTGCCCCGCGAGCTAGGGCAGATCTCCCTGCTGGCAGCAGTGGCAGGCGCACCTCGCTGCAAGAGGGTCTCAGCACACACCGAGCTCTCTGAGCCCTACCGCCGGGGGAAGCTACTCTTAGGAGAAGGGGCCTTGCTTAAAAGGAGGCCAGACCTGGTCCCAGCAGGATCTGGAGCTGGTCCCCTCCCCGCTGCCTCTTGCGTGAGCCCAAAGGGAGCCAATGCCCCCGCCCGCAGGCCCTACCTTCCTCTGGGCCTCCAGCCGGGCGTACTCCAGCAACAAGGGCACGCCGTGCTCCTGGAGGTGCTGCCGCTGCGTCCGGTCCTCCAGCCGGGCTTCGTTGGGGAGGAAGTTACTGGCCCAGACCTGGGGGGGAAGGGGAGCAGCTGAGACACAGCGTGAAGCAATGGGGCGGTTCTGCAGGGTGCTCCATGCAGCGGGCGCCAGTGGGCACAGCAGAGACCCCCAGCTGTGGTGCCAGAGCGCCACCTGCCTGCAAGAACGGGGCTGAGCACCTGGTGCCGTTACTTCCCTACTCCCTCCCCGTGTCCGGCAGAGTCCCCTCCCTGCCCCTGTGAGCCTCCCTGCCCCTCCTGGCCCGACAGGCAGACGGGCGCGTCTCAGCAGGGGACCGAGCCCAGCTCTTCCCCCACCACCCAGCTGCCCCATCTCCAGGGCCCATCCCCTCCCTGGCCTCACAGCCACCAAGGGAGCCAGTCAGCACGTGCCCTGATGGTGGGTTCTGCAAGGTGGAGACCCACCAACCCCCGCCACAGCCATCGGGTGGGCCCGACAACATCCCCATGGCACAACCGGGGGTGGGGGAACAGCTGGGTGGTCTCAGAACAGCCCCTCCCCCAGGCCTTCAATCCATGTCATTTAGATGCCTCGAGTGATGATGCTCCCGCCCAGCGGGCAGGACAGGGACCATTCCCCAGCCTGACCCCGCTCACCGCAGGGATGTTTTCCTGCCACCAGCCTCAACTTCCTCCCTCTAAATCTCAGCCGGTCCCTCTGCGCTGCCCCCTAGGATCTCCCAGAAACCAGAGTCAGATGTTGGGGCCACAGCGACCGCTGGGATCTGTTCAGACCAACTGCATGACCCAGGCTAGAGAGCCCCCCCCAGAGATTCCCCACGCCCAGCCCAAGAGCATGTGAGGAGCTGGAGTGGAAATCTGAGCGGGAGACCCCAACTCTCCATTGGAAGCACCCCCCCGGCTCACCACCCACTCCTCCAGACTGGTGCCTTGTTTCCAGTTCGTATGTCTGGCCTCAGCTTCCAGCCCCTGGAACTCGTTCTGCCTTGATTCAGATGAGAGAGGCTCTCCCGCGTAGGCACTCGCAGCCCCCGAGCCAGCCAGCCCGTATCCTTCCCTGGGATAAGGCTGAGCTCTGCAGGTGTCTGTTTGCACCTTCCTGTGACCGCGACGGGCCCCATACTCGGCCATTCCTGGAGGTCTGTGTGACTGACGCTCCTTGAGCTGTCACGCAGCCAAGCCTGGCAGATTCCCTCTGCTCGTCTCCTCCCGATCCCCTCTAATCGGCCCCCTTGATCAGTGGCTCTTCCCTGGCCTCCCTCCAGCTCATCACCGGGTAAGAAGAAGCCAAGCCCTGAACAAGCTCCGCAGCCCGAGCCCCGAGCCCCCCAGTGCCTTTCTCAGCATTTCGCCTGAGTCAGTGGACTCGGCCCGTCTGACAATGGGAGATCTGCGAGCTGGGTCCAGCCCCTCGGGACTGGGTGGCTCCTGCACCGGAGACAGAAAAGCTGCCCCCATTCCGTGACCCTTTCTACGCCGACTGCCCGTTGCCGTAGCCTCCAGGGGGTGCCCGACACCCACCTGTGCTGAACTGCAGCCGGCCAGAGCTGCAGGGAGCATCTCAGCAGCCCAGCATGAACCCTGCTTGGGGGCTGTAACCAGGGAGATTTCTATGCGCACAGAGGGGCTCAAGGTGGGATCTTTAGACGCCGTTTGCCAGGCCGGGCTGCAGTGGACACCTGACCAGCAACAGGGCCCCAAGGCCTCCTGCCCATGGAGGACTGAGGGCACCAGGAGCAGACGGCAGCAGACCCTACAGCGGTTAAGGTGTTTCCCTGGGCACTCTCTCCCCTCTAGGGAGCTGGCATCACCACTCCTCACGGGGAGACTCCACTGGCTCCCTGTGCAGGTGCAGATGGCACATCCCTCACCCCCGGAGAGTCACCAGGATGGAGCTCCAGAAGTCTCTCCCCACACAGCTAGCGTGGGGCTGGGTTCCCAGCTCCACAGGGAGGGCCGAGGCAGAAGGTGGCACCAGTGGGCTAGCAGTGGGCCCCCCTAGGGAGGTGTGGGGGGCAGGGAAGCCCACCCTGCCCCTGCAATAGCCAGCAGGGCTGACGCTAGCCAGAGCCGGAGGGACAGCTTTGGAAGCTAAAAGGTCTCTCGCTCCCAGCTGTATCCCAAGGCCGGAGGCCTCAGCAGCTCTCTGGGAGCACCAGGCAGGATTGCTTCCCATGCTCCCAAGAGGAAGGTACAATCCCCCCCTCAAACAGCTCTAGCATTCGGCAGCGGCCTCCCAGCACCAAGCAGAGCCTGGAACGGCCAGGAGAAGAAGCCATTTGCAGGTTTATGCTGCCACCTGATGGTGAAATTGTGATCTACAGCCACACGGGGCAGCTCCCGTATCAACGAGGGAAGGTTGAGGTTAAACAGCTGAAAATATATAATGAGCGTCATGGTGCTGTGTAAATGCACTGTCACGTTTCCCAGACTAGAAAAGGCCGAGGTGGGGGGAGGAGGGAAGCGAGTTGCTCTCAATGAGAAAAGTATTTTTTGAAGATGAACAGCAAAGAGGTTTCAGATTTTTACAAGGTATCTGGTCTCCCCTCAGTTTGCTTTCAACCAGCAATCGTGCGAACTTCCAGGGTTTCATCACTGTAGGGTCCCGCGCAGTGGCTATGAAGTTCTATTAACTCCTTTCTAGTTACCGCTACAGCCGCCTGCCCCCGCCGCCAAACAAACCAGGGCGAATCGGGAGTGTTTTGTGGGAGGAGAACACAACCCGTGGCCACAGACGAGGCCAGATCTCCAGCTGGCCCGAAGAGGCGTGCCCCTCTGAAGTCAAGATCGACACCGGGTAGGGATCAACTCACAAAAAGTTACCTGGGCATCCAGACAGTTTAGGAGGAACAAATGGGAAGGTGCATTTATGGGCCACCCAATCTTAGTGGACCCCCATTGGGTCAGGGTTAAGCAGCTCCAGTATCGGAAGGAACAGAGAGGACTGTACTGGTGAGATTAGGGTGGTCCCTCGGCTGGGCTGTCAGCGCCTGGGACCAAGGAGTGAGGGAATCCCGAGTTCGGTGACGCTGGCCCTCTCCTCTTCGCCCTGCCCTGGTCTGGACAGGGAGACGGCACTGGTCAGTTTCACCGCCCCCAGGGTGCACTGAACTAGCTTGGTGCTGTCACCTCCGGCTCTCAGCGCAAGAGAGAGACCGAACCAGAACCTGGTCAGGAAAGTGACGGCACCACCTGACACGATGCTCAGCCCATCACCCCATGCGGGAGGCAGGTCCCTGGGCAGAGGAGCTGGGGGTGAGGTCAAACCTCCACCAGCCCAACTGCAGAGTCGGGGCCTAGATGATGGACTTGATTGCCCAGTGAGAACAGACCTGACACGAGGCACTGGGAGGAGGCAAGGAGGCAGACATGGGTTAGGAATCAGACTCCGTGGCTAGCCCTGCGTTGCTGTCTGGGCAGCTCAGATGTCGGGAGGAGGAGTTTTAAACACTCCTGCAGGAGCGATCTGAACACTGCAAAGCTGGGGGCTCTGCCCGCAAGGCTCAGAGTCGCTTTTCAGAGAAGATCAAGGGAGGAGCAGGAGGGTGCCAGGACACCCCTTCCCCTCCCCATAACACAACCCACCCACCCCCGTCCATGGTGCAGTCCCTGGTGTGCGAGCAGCCAGCTCCCTTACCTGGCAGTGAGGGTGAGGGTTGGAGCAGCCCATCATGGCCCCTTTGTTCTCAAATATCTGCAGAGAGAAGGGAAAAGAAGCTCTCGGGACTATCCTAATGTCAGCTGGCGGCAGCTGCTGGCAAGGAAGCACAGCGTAGCAGTTGGAGCGCTGCCCTGAGAATCCGGCCTCCACAGTTCTATTCCCTCCTCTACCACTGAACGGCCTTTGCAAGTCGCTCACCCAGTCTGTGCCTCAGTTTCCCTATCAACACTTGGGGGGTGATACTGACCGGGCTCTGGGCGGAGCGGTTCAACGCACAGATGTAGCGAGATGCTGAGACCCCGGGTGGACAGGGAGGGAGGCCGGCCAAGCTCAGTGGGGGCACTGCAGAATCCCTTTGCAGCTCTAGATCAGACTCTTCCACACGGGCAGAGGAGGGTTCTCTCTCCTTAGGCCCTGGAAGTGCACATGGCCAATGGAGAGGGGAGCCCCGAGTGCGTCTCTGGGCCAAAGGCAGTGGTCTAGCAGCACGGAGAAAGCCTCAGGCTGTGAGCGAGGGGGCGCAGGGACCCGGGCACCAGTGAATCAGTGAGGACCCGGAGGAATGGGAGGAAGGCGGGTCTGGCTCTCCAAACCGTTAGGCACGACGGCCAGACGGCAGCACCACTCTGGCTGGGATACAAAGCTGGTGACGCCGCAGACACTCTGCCCAGCGCAGACCATCGGGGGCAGGTGGGGAACGGCAGGGGCAGGCGAGGGGCACAACACGCCCGCTACCATTCTGTGCTTCTAGAGGCTCTCAGCAGCGCCCGGCGCTGCAGCAGCGTTAATGGATTCGGCCTCACAACCGAATTGGTTATCCTCCCAATTTTACAGGTCTGGAAACTGAGGCACAGAGCCGGCACACAGGTGAGCCAGTGGACTGAACCCAGGAATCCTGGCTCCCAAGTGCTCTGTGCTCACTGCTAGAGCCCACGCAACGGCAACAGCGCCCCCGGCTACGCAGAGCCTCACCCCAAGTTGGAGGGAAGTTATTCAGAAACTAACCCCCAGCAGCAAGTGGAAAGCAGCGACTGCCACTCAGAGACAGACACATCCGGGCACATCGCAGCCTGCGGCACGGTGTGAGGAGCTGGCAGCCGTCTGATCCCCCCCACACCTGTGTGCACGTGCCTGGAGCCTGCACTCCCCTCACCCACCCCTAGAGGGTGCAATGCATCTACGGGGGTTGGGGGGAGCCTGCCGCTGCCCATGCTGCACCCCTACAGGGCCTTTGCCCACCGCTGCACTGGGGGTGTGGGTGTGGCACTCACCTGCACCCAGGGATAAGAAGCGCCCAGCTCCACCGTGAGCTCCGCCCACTTGTCAATCACTGCCCGGATCTCTGCCAGCGACATGAGCGGCAGTGTCAGGTCAGACCAAGGATGGAAGCACATGACCTTGCTGCGAGGCGGGAGGGAGGGAGAGACGGCTGTGAGTGCACAAGCCCTGGAGGGGGGGGTGTCTCCCCCTCACTACCCCCCCCAGCTTCCCAGACCCCCCCAGGAGGGCTGCAGGGCATTGACCTTTGCAGTGCCAGCAACCCAGTCCCACACCAAGCGCTCACTGCAGCTGGCACTCAGCCCGCAGCCCCAGCCAGGGCAGAGTCAGCAGAGAGGCCATGGAGACAGAGCTCCCCCACCACCGCCGCCTGGGATGGCCCCAACACTGCCCGGCACGAAGACAGGTCTCCGGCCCCTTTCACAGCTCCCCCAGGTTCCTACACACCCAGAACAGCGGGTCTGACCCAAAGCGATGGAGACGCTGGGCTGTTTGCCAGTGTGTCTATGGGGCCCCAGCAACCGTGACTGCGCTCGGCCTCGCAAGCCCACGTCCCCCCCGCCCCCTGGGAGCAGCAAGTAGGGCAGCAGCACTGCCCCTATTTCACAGGGCCCAGAGAGGGCACGTGACTTGCCCAGGGTCACCAGCAGGTCAGTGGCAGAGCCAGAGCTACAACCTGGGAGCCAGCAAGGGGCTGCAGGTGAAGGAAATAGCTTCCAATGCCCTGCAACGTTAACCCCCCGGGGACATTGCCGCCGTGTCATTCCCCTGCCAGGACCCAGCTGGAGGGGACAGGGGACGGGAGACGTGCTCAGCAGGGAACCAAAGCCAAAGGCAAGAAAAGCGCCCATACAGACCGCCCCCTCCGCAAGCGTCCCAAGGCTGCGTGCCGCGTGCCTCCCCTTCCAATCCAAAGCCAGGAGCCAGGCAGCGTGGGGGCAGGGGCCGGCTAGAAACCCTACCCAGCTGCAGGGCCCCAGAGCAGCCGCAGGGATAACACTGCTCCCTCATTCGGCTCCAGCGCCGCGGTTGGGATTAGGCCCCTAAGGGATAAATGGCCTCAGCCGAGGCCTCTAGGCTTCATTTACCAAACTCCTCGGGCGGATGCAGCTCGGAACAAGGGGTGGCTGCAGGCATCTGGGGAAGGAGAGAGAGGAATGAGCCACAGACTGACGGCAAGTGGGGACAGTGGGGGGGCAGGGATGAGCAGCACCAGCCCTGAACTAGCGCGGCGCCAGCATTACCTGCCCAGCTCCACTGACGCCCCCGTCCCGACCCGCAGCCTCCCCTGCTCCACCAGCCCAGAACTCCCCCTGCGCATCTAGCTCTGCCGCTGCCCCCCGTCCCGACCCGCAGCCTCCCCTGCTCCGCCAGCCCAGAACTCCCCCTGCGCATCCGGGCTCTCGGGGCAGGTGAGCCCCACAGGGGGCGTTCCCGGGCTGGCCGCAGGGGCAGGGCTCTCGGGGCAGGTGAGCCCCACAGGGGGTGGTACCAGGTTCCCGGGCTGGCCGCAGGGGCCGGGCTCTCGGGGCAGGTGAGCACCACGAGGGGTGGTACCAGGTTCCCAGGCTGGCCGCAGGGGCAGGGCTCTCGGGGCAGGTGAGCCCCACAGGGGGTGGTACCAAGTTCCCGGGCTGGCCGCAGGGGCCGGGCTCTCAGGGCAGGTGAGCACCACGAGGGGTGGTACCAGGTTCCCAGGCTGGCCGCAGGGGCAGGGCTCTCGGGGCAGGTGAGCACCACAAGGGGTGGTACCAGGTTCCCAGGCTGGCCGCAGGGGCTGGGCTCTCGGGGCAGGTGAGCACCACGAGGGGTGGTACCAGGTTCCCTGGCTGGCCGCAGGGGCAGGGCTCTCGGGGCAGGTGAGCCCCACAGGGGGTGGTACCAGGTTCCCAGGCTGGCCGCAGGGGCAGGGCTCTCGGGGCAGGTGAGCACCACGAGGGGTGGTACCAGGTTCCCAGGCTGGCTGCAGGGGCCGGGCTCTCGGGGCAGGTGAGCACCACGAGGGGTGGTACCAGGTTCCCAGGCTGGCCGCAGGGGCAGGGCTCTCGGGGCAGGTGAGCACCACGAGGGGTGGTACCAGGTTCCCGGGCTGGCTGCAGGGGCAGGGCTCTCGGGGCAGGTGAGCACCACGAGGGGTGGTACCAGGTTCCCGGGCTGGCTGCAGGGGCTGGTTCTCGGGGCAGGTGAGCACCACGAGGGGTGGTACCAGGTTCCCAGGCTGGCCGCAGGGGCCGGGCTCTCGGGGCAGGTGAGCACCACGAGGGGTGGTACCAGGTTCCCAGGCTGGCCGCAGGGGCAGGGCTCTGGGCAGGTGAGCACCACGAGGGGTGGTACCAGGTTCCCGGGCTGGCCGCAGGGGCAGGGCTCTCGGGGCAGGTGAGCCCCACGAGGGGTGGTACCAGGTTCCCGGGCTGGCCGCAGGGGCAGGGCTCTCGGGGCAGGTGAGCCCCACAGGGGGTGGTACCAGGTTCCCAGGCTGGCCGCAGGGGCAGGGCTCTCGGGGCAGGTGAGCACCACGAGGGGTGGTACCAGGTTCCCGGGCTGGCTGCAGGGGCAGGGCTCTCGGGGCAGGTGAGCCCCACAGGGGGTGGTACCAGGTTCCCAGGCTGGCCGCAGGGGCAGGGCTCTCGGGGCAGGTGAGCACCACGAGGGGTGGTACCAGGTTCCCTGGCTGGCCGCAGGGGCTGGGCTCTCTGGGCAGGTGAGCCCCACCTGGGTCGTTCCCGGGCTGGCCGCAGGGGCAGGGCTCTCGGGGCAGGTGAGCACCACAGGGGGTGGTACCAGGTTCCCGGGCTGGCCGCAGGGGCTAGGCTCTCGGGGCAGGTGAGCACCACAAGGGGTGGTACCAGGTTCCCAGGCTGGCCGCAGGGGCTGGGCTCTCGGGGCAGGTGAGCACCACAAGGGGTGGTACCAGGTTCCCAGGCTGGCCGCAGGGGCAGGGCTCTCGGGGCAGGTGAGCCCCACAGGGGGTGGTACCAGGTTCCCAGGCTGGCCGCAGGGGCTGGGCTCTCAGGGCAGATGAGCCCCACAGGGGGTGGTACCAGGTTCCCAGGCTGGCTGCAGGGGCAGGGCTCTCGGGGCAGGTGAGCCCCACAGGGGGTGGTACCAGGTTCCTGGGCTGGCCGCAGGGGCAGGGCTCTCGGGGCAGGTGAGCCCCACAGGGGGTGGTACCAGGTTCCCGGGCTGGCTGCAGGGGCAGGGCTCTCGGGGCAGGTGAGCACCACGAGGGGTGGTACCAGGTTCCCGGGCTGGCCGCAGGGGCAGGGCTCTCGGGGCAGGTGAGCCCCACAGGGGGTGGTACCAGGTTCCCGGGCTGGCCGCAGGGGCAGGGCTCTCGGGGCAGGTGAGCCCCACAGGGGGTGGTACCAGGTTCCCGGGCTGGCCGCAGGGGCAGGGCTCTCGGGGCAGGTGAGCACCACGAGGGGTGGTACCAGGTTCCCGGGCTGGCTGCAGGGGCAGGGCTCTCGGGGCAGGTGAGCACCACGAGGGGTGGTACCAGGTTCCCGGGCTGGCCGCAGGGGCTGGTTCTCGGGGCAGGTGAGCCCCACAGGGGGTGGTACCAGGTTCCCGGGCTGGCT
Organism: Mauremys reevesii; assembly: GCF_016161935.1. Lineage (NCBI taxonomy): Eukaryota > Metazoa > Chordata > Testudines > Geoemydidae > Mauremys > Mauremys reevesii. Next base: position 3,117,305 of record NC_052628.1, on the reverse strand, counting down.
GCAGGGGCCGGGCTCTCGGGGCAGGTGAGCCCCACAGGGGGTGGTACCAGGTTCCCAGGCTGGCCGCAGGGGCAGGGCTCTCGGGGCAGGTGAGCACCACGAGGGGTGGTACCAGGTTCCCGGGCTGGCTGCAGGGGCAGGGCTCTCGGGGCAGGTGAGCCCCACAGGGGGTGGTACCAGGTTCCCAGGCTGGCCGCAGGGGCTGGGCTCTCGGGGTCAGGCCCTGCGGCGTTCCCCCAGGCTGGGGGGGGGGGGGGGGGGGGGGGGGGCAGTGCCCTGCGGGGCGTTCCCAGGCTGGCTGCAGGGCAGGGCTCGGGGCCGGGGAGCCCCACAGGGGGTGGTACCAGGTTCCCAGGCTGGCCGCAGGGGCCGGGCTCTCGGGGCAGGTGAGCCCCACAGGGGGCGTTCCCGGGCTGGCCGCAGGGGCCGGGCTCTCAGGGCAGGTGAGCACCACGAGGGGTGGTACCAGGTTCCCGGGCTGGCCGCAGGGGCCGGGCTCTCGGGGCAGGTGAGCCCCACAGGGGGTGGTACCAGGTTCCCAGGCTGGCCGCAGGGGCCGGGCTCTCGGGGCAGGTGAGCCCCACAGGGGGTGGTACCAGGTTCCCGGGCTGGCTGCAGGGGCCGGGCTCTCGGGGCAGGGGAGCCCCACGGGGGGAGGTACCAGGTTCCCGGGCTGGCCGCAGGGGCAGGGCTCGGGCAGGTGAGCCCCACAGGGGTGGTACCAGGTTCCGGGCTGGCAGGTGAGCCCCACAGGGGGTGGTACCAGGTTCCCGGGCTGGCCGCAGGGGCCGGGCTCTCGGGGCAGGTGAGCCCCACAGGGGGTGGTACCAGGTTCCCAGGCTGGCCGCAGGGGCCGGGCTCTCGGGGCAGGTGAGCCCCACAGGGGGCGTTCCCGGGCTGGCCGCAGGGGCCGGGCTCTCAGGGCAGGTGAGCACCACGAGGGGTGGTACCAGGTTCCCGGGCTGGCTGCAGGGGCAGGGCTCTCGGGGCAGGTGAGCCCCACAGGGGTCATTACCGGGTTCCGGGGCGTCCGGCTGCAGTGCTGGGAAGTCATTGTCAAAGACAAAGGTGCTCGTGTACTGCGGATTGACCTTTACCAAGAGAACGAGAGGCGGGTTACAAGGACAGGGGAGAAGGCACCCAGAGCCCCGAGTCCGCACCCCACCGGAGCTGTGGGTATCCTAACCCACAGCCCTGGCACACCCACAGCTCACAGGCGTGGAGCCCCAGCCTGCCACGCCCCACTGTCCAGCAGAGCCATGCACGGGGGCGGGGGGGGGGTGCCCAGAATGCACTGCAGCGAGGTACGCCCCTCCAGAGGGGACTTCCTGCTGCCTCAGGGGACCCCCTCCTTTGCTCCCCATATGCGCTTGGGGCAGGGAGAGGGATCCCATGGAAGTCGGGGGGGGAGGGCCTGCACCCTTCCCTCTGCACACGGGACCTGTTTCCCCCGCCCCCTCCGTGAATCCAGGAGCAGAGGAGCTGAGCTCAGGACTGGGCCTGGCACTTGGCCTTTCCGGGCTCCCCGGTGCCGCTCGGTGCGGCCCAGAGGCCCCCAGAGATCAGCACGGAGGGTCCCGGGCCAGCAAGGGGCTCACTAGAGAGGTGCCCGCTAGACCCTCTGACCAACGCCTGGGAGGCCTTGCCAGGCTCCTCAGAGGGGCTAGGACCCCCCCATCCCCGCCACACACACACACACACACACACTCCAGGCAATCTATGGGCCCGGCACCGCCCAAGCCCTGCTGGCCTTGACAAGGGGCTCCCAGCAGGGGCCTGAGGGCGACGCTCTCCGCAGGAATCCCTGGCTCTCGGGAGATGGTGGCGTGGGGAGGAAGAGAGATGACCAGCCACAAACCACGGGGAAATGCAGAGAGCTACAGGGGATGGATAAACTGGGCACCACCCTGCCCCAGATTGGTGCCCCCAGCCTGTTTCCAGGGCTTCGGCTGAGCAATGGGGCTTCCCTTGGGAAGGAAAGGCTCCACGTCCCAGCTCCATGCCCCTGAGCCACCTGGCCTGGGGGACGTGCCAGTCTCCACAGATGGGGATTTACACACATCGAAGAACACACCGAGATTCCAACACGCTTGACGGGGATCTGCCAGCAGCCTAACGAGCTCTCTTCTGGGGGGTCAGCCACCGCAACGGCGACGCTACTGCACATCGACGCTCACGGCTGCCCCACTGAGATGATGCCAGGTGTGGAGTCTAGTAGGTCAGGGCTGGGAACCAGGACTCCTGGGTTCTAGTCCCAGCCTTGGGAGCGGAGTGGGGTTTAGTGGGTGGCAGGGGCTGGGAGCCAGGACTCCTGGGTTCTAGTCCCAGCCTTGGGAGCGGAGCGGAGTGGGGTTTAGTGGGTGGCAGGGGCTGGGAGCCAGGACTCCTGGGTTCTAGTCCCAGCCTTGGGAGCGGAGTGGGGTTTAGTGGGTGGCAGGGGCTGGGAGCCAGGACTCTTGGGTTCTAGTCCCAGCTCTGCCACAGATTTTCTGCATGACCCAGGACGAGTCACTCCCACTCTCGGCCCCTAGCTGTTAACCCCGCTAGCGATACCCTTCTCCTGCACACAGGCACAGCTCCATTCACTGGTGTTCACTTGCTGGCAGGTCCCCAAGGGCCCTGACCTCCCGGGCGCAGTACCTCCCCGTTGGCTCGCACTGCTCCAGGGCACAGCGGGTTGGACAGGTCACAGCGAGGGACGTCCTCTTGCGGGGGTTTCTCCACCTGCCCCTGCCAGGGACGCCTCATCCGGTGGGCGGACACCAGCACCCAGTCATCCCGCAGGGGGTTATAGCGGACGTGCTGGTGCTCTGGGGAGAGGAAGGGAACAGAGACGTGACTGCGGCGGAACCTGCTGGGCTGGGAAATGCTCTTCTAAGGGGCCATCGCCTCCACCCAGAAACACCTGCAGCTAAAGTAACTGATCCGAATACGTCTGTGCTGCACATCGCCACGGCCCAGACACCGATCCAACCCGCATAGGCAGATGGGGAGGTGTCGAGGGTAACACCTGCCAGAGAAGCAGAGCAACCTACTTCCAGCCGCTGAGAAGAGGGACTGCACTGGGATTCCTGACCCCGGGCCCCCTCTGGGACTCCATGTTTCACAGCCCCTGGCTAGTAGACGTCAGATCAGTCCCACCCACGACTACTCCACCCTCATTCTCCTGAGAAGTGTGGGGGGGCGGAAGCTGGGTGCGGGTTTGATTCCAGATCTTGCTCCCAGCCAACTGTCCCAGCAGGGCTGCTGCTCAGAGCTCTCTCCAGCAGCCCTGGGCGGGATGTAGCTCCTGGCATCACAGGGCTCTGAACTGTTTTATTACAAGTAGGGACCTATGTCACGGAGTTGGGGGAGACAAGGCCCTGCACCCCCGGCTTCCTGCGATTCACCAGGACTCTTGGCCAGCCAGTAAAGCAGAAGGTTTATTTAGACGACTGGAACACAGTCCAAGACAGATCTTGCAGGTACAGACAACAGCATCCTCCCCACCCCCAGTTAGGTCCATCTTGGGGTCCCAGGGGCACCACAGCCCCACTGGGGAGTCAGAGCCCCATCTGGGCTCCCCTCCATTACACCAGCCAGCTCTTGAAACTAACTCCCTCCAGCGTCTCTCACCCAGCCTCTCCCCGGCTCCTCCCCCAGCCTTTGTCCAGTTTCCCCCGGGGCAGAGGTGTCACCTGGCCTCCAACCCCCCTCCTGGGTTCTCGTGTTACCTGCTCAGGTATCCTCCCTCAAGGCTAGTCTCCCATCCCCCAACGCAGACTGTCCCAGCCAAACTCCCCTGCAACCTTCCCAGGCCAACACTCCTCACTCAGCATTCAAAGACCACATACAACCTACCATTCACGGCCTTGAAAAACGTATGAAATCTGGTCTTTTGTGGGCTTTTACCCTATAGTATACAGATTTCACAGGGGAAACCAGCATCTCTCAGATTGGGGGTCCTGACTCAAATGGGAGTTGAGGGGGAGGGTGTCACAAGGTTATTTTAGGGGGGTTGCGGTATTGCCATCCTTACTTCTGCACTGACTTCAGAGCTGGGCAGTTGGAGAGCAAGGGCTGTTGGTTGGGTGCCCAGCTCTGAAGGCAGCACCCTGCCAGCAGCAGCGCAGAAGTAAAGGTGACAATACCATACCACGAGAAATTACAAACCTCATTTCCCCCTACTGTTACTCACACCTTCTTGTCAAGGTTTGAAACGGGCCACTCTCATTACCACTACACAAGTGATTTTTCCTCCCTTGGTATTCTACTGTTAATTGAATTGTCCCGTTAGACTGACTCCCCCCCCCCCCCCCAACCTAGTAAGGCAACTCCCATCTTTTCATGTACTGTGTATATATACACACACACCTGCTACTGGATTGTCCACTCCATGTATCTAATGAAGTGGGTTCTAGCCCACGAAAGCTTATGCCCAAGTAAATCTGTTCGTCTCTAAGGTACCACAAGGACTCCTCATTATTTTTGCTGATACAGATTAACAAGGCTACCACTCTGAAACCTAATACCACACCTGCCATCCTTAGCTGCAGTCTTCAGAGCTGGGCTCCCAGCCAGCAGCCGCTGTTCTCCAGCTGCCCAGCTCAGAAGGCAGAGCTGCCAGCAGCAGCCCAGAAGTGAGGGTAGCAGTACTGCAAACCCCCCCACAATAACCGTGTGGAGCCCGCACCCCACAACTTCTTTTTGGGTCAGGACCCCTACAATTACCACACTGAAATTTCAGATTTAAATAGCTGAAATCATGAAATTATTTTTAAGATCTTATGACCATGAAATGGACCGTGAATTGGGCAGGGCCCTAATTGTCGCCAGCAATTTCCTTCCAAGCCCAGCCATGTTTGGTTCTAAAAGCCCCAGCTTCCAAAATCAGGTGAGAACACGAGACCCTTCGCTTTCATTTGAGAAAAACAAGGAAGGTTTCAGTCCTCCCAGCTGTGGGGAAAAGCTGGCTATGTGACACCTCCGCAGCTCAAAATCCAGAAAGACCCTACAATGTATTAGTTTTAATATTGCACGATGTTGGGGGCCTGATTCATGAAGGTCTGGTGCTAGGGATGCAGAGAACAATTGCAGTGGAACTATCCAGAGCCGGGCTAGTTTCACTCTACTGCTGCAACCCGTGGGGTGCCTGAGGGATAGGGCTGGCCCACAGAGGGTCCCATGTGGGGCGGAGGAGGGAGGGCTCTTGGCAGGCCCTGAAGCAGTCTCCCCCTTTGGAGGGGCCTCACTCCTGTTAGTCTCACAGCCCCTCCGCTCCACACGCAGGACCTCATGTGTTAAGGGGGGAATAAAACCCTTCCCCATTGCTGTTCAGTGAGCGAGGTTGGAAAACAGACCGGGCAGAGGGGGGGCCTGGGCACTGCGGGGCAATGGGATGGGGGTGCAGGAGGCAAGGCTGGGGAGACGGGATGTCATCCCTGGGGCGGGGGAGTGAAGGGGAATGAGTTGGGGACAGGTACTTGGGGGCGGGGTGCCAGGGCACTGGGGGTGGGACACGCGGGGAACACGGGGCGCGATGGGGACCGGGCACTGGGGGGCACGGGGGCGGGCCGAGCTCCCTCCTACCGCTGGGCTGGAAGGGCCCGGCCGCCGGCCCCGAACTCTCGGACTCCGAAGCCGCCTCCATCCAGCCGCCGCCGCCGGCCGCCGCTTCCCGTCCCGTGACCGCGCAGCAACAGGGGCGGCTCCAGAAAGGGACACCCCGGCCATGCGGCGCGCGAGCCCGCCCCGCCCCGCCCCTTCTACGGGGCCTGTCACCGCCCCGCCTGTCACTGCGGGACAGCGCCCGCTCGGCCCCGCCCCGCCTGCGCGCTCGGCCCCGCCCCACCTGTCACTCCGGGACAGCTCCCGCTTGGCCCCGCCCCCGCCTGCCCGCTCGGCCCCGCCCCCACCGGTCACTGCGGAAAGCTCACGCTTGGCCCCGCCCCATTCCGTAGCGCTGCGGGCTGCGATTGGCCGGCGCGCTGAGCCCCGAACGCTCCCATTGGCCGGCGCGGAGCGGGCGGTGCCGTCCCCCGCGAGGCGAGGCGGAGCGGGCGCGCGGGATGTGGGCGCTGGGGCCGCGGGCGCTGCGGGCCGGGCTGGCGCTGCTGGGCCTGGCGCTGCTGGCCCAGGGGCTGCGGAGCTGGGTCGCCTCCCGCCCCTTCGAGTTCCGGCCCGAGGAGATCGCGGAGCTCGGCCGGCACCACGCGGGTGAGGCCGGGCCGCGGGGCCCTGCCCGGGCCGGGCCCTGGGGAGGGGCGGGACCCGTGGGGCGGGGAGTAACGGGGGCACGAGGGCGGGGGCGATGCAAGGGGACCCATGGGCTGGGGGTAACAGGGGCATTGGGGGCAGGGAGACGTTTGGTTCTGAGGGGACCCATGGGACGGGGGGCTGGGGGGTGACCCGAGGGGGACCCATTGGGTGGGGGCCCCGCGGGGATGTGTAGTCCTGAGGGGATGGGACCCATGGGACAGGCGGCTGGGGGGAAACACGAGGGGGCTCTGGGGAGGATGTTTGGTTTTGAGGGGTTCGGACTGTGGGATGTGGGGGTAATGCGAGGGGAGCCCTAGGGAGATATGTGGTTCTAAGGGGCTGGGACCCATGGGATGGGGTGACCTGAGGGGACCCATTGGGTGGGGCCCCTGGGGATGTGTGGTTTTGAGGGGTGGGGCCCTGGGGTGGGGGCTGGGGGTAACACGAGGGGAGCTCCGGGGGGATGTTTGGTTTTGAGGGGTTCGGACTGTGGGATATGGGGGTAATGTGAGGGGAGCCCTAGGGGGATGTGTGGTTCTGAGGGGTGGGACCCATGGGATGGGGGGTGACCCGAGGGGGAGCCATTGGGTGGGGACCCCTCGGGGATGTGTAGTCCTGAGGGGATGGGACCCATGAGACAGGCGGCTGGGGGTAAACACGAGGGGGCTCTGGGGAGGATGTTTGGTTTTGAGGGATTCGGACCCATGGGATGTGGGGGAGTCCTAGGGGGATGTTTGCTTCTGAGGGGATGGGACCCATGGGATGGGAGAGTATCATGGGGGGGCACGGGGATGGGGGATGCAAGGAGGACACGGGGGTTGGGGGGGTACCGTGAGGGGATCTATGGGGTGGGGGCCAGGCAGGCAGAGCCAAGTGTGAATTGTTGGCCAAGCCCGGCCGGGGCAGGCCACTGGGTCCCTGCCAGCTCTTTGGGTGCAGCTGCACCGATTCGTGCCAGGTGCCCACTTGCCTGGTGGGTGTGACGCTGGGATGCAGCCCATCAGTTGGCAGGGCCGGGTCGGAGGCTGCCTTCATGGGGGATGTGGCAGAGAATAGACGGGGGGATGTTAGATCCCATCCCTAATGTCTTCTTCCCTGAATGAAGCCAGGCTCAGTGTCTTGTATTGGTGGGAGCCAGGGATGTGGCGGAGCTGTGGGCCTCCTGTGACGTGCTGACTTTGCCTGGGTTTGTTGGTGCTGCAGGCTTGGACCATGAGCAGGCCTTCTCCAAGATCATCGTGGAGCTGCGGAAGAAGCACCCAGGCCACATCCTGCCAGACGAGGACCTGCAGTGGGTGTTTGTCAACGCGGGTGGGTGGATGGGCTCCATGTGCCTGCTCCATGCCTCGCTCACCGAGTACGTGCTGCTCTTCGGGACGGCCGTCGACACCGGGGGGCACTCGGGTAAGCAGGGCACAGCTACATTCAAGCAGAGAGGCTTGGGTTGAGGGGCTGCTATTGGGTAGCCAGTTCTTGGCGCTCACTTTGATCTCCAACTCGGGTGTCTTGTACCCCAACCTCGAGTGCTGCAGGCATGACCCCAGCTCTGCAGTCTCTGGGCTCATGCTCGCTGAGGATGGAGGCAGAACCTTTCCCCCAGGGCTCAGCCTATAGAGGGCTGGAAAATCTCATCTCACCTTGCAAGCAGCGAGGTGAGAGGGAGACGCAGACTTCGCAGTCCTTTGCTCTCCAGGGCAGAGGCTGAGCCACTTTCGCAATGTGTGCAGATCACACATGCTTCCTGACCCACGGCCCCGTTCCTGGGGGCTGGGACTCCGTTGTTCCCTGCATTCAGGTCCTGAGTTCATAGCTTTACAGTCAGGCAGGGAACTGCCCCGATTTAGAAGCAGCCCGCTCCCCTCTCCCCCGACTTGGCATGAAAGCCACCTGTTTGGAAGGGGTTAAAAGAACTGTCCTAAATGTGTACTTGTCCAAACCCCCGGCACAGTCCTCAGAGGGCAGGACACCTAGGGAGCCATTGGGGATCTTGGCCTCAGTGCAGTGGTGCGGGGGAAGGGGGACTTGTCCCTCTCTGCGTTTCTCTGCCTTTTAACACCTTTAACACTAAAACAAACAACCCTGGTGTTTTCCTCCACAGTCGCCCAAACACAGCTCAGCACCCTTGCCCTCCGGCCTGCCTGGCCAGAGGAATCCCAGAGAGAGCCCCACGCTCCAGAGCCAAGGCAGGATTGTTCCCTGCAGTGCATCCCCTTGAGCTTTTTCTAGTCTAATAAGTGATTGAAGCAAACGGCTTCATCCCATTCCTCTTAGACCTTTGTCCTGCCCCTGATAACCCTGCTCCCTCCATGGGACTCTTCCACATCAGGCCCTTGTACATGCCTGTGGTGCCTTCTCTTTTCTCCTCTGCCCCCTGCCAGCTGAGGTTGGGCTGAGCTGAAAAAGAATGCTTCCAATCATCCCTCTTATGTCCATAGCTCCCCAGCACGGCCTGTCTGGTAAGAGGAGTGTCTCTGCCTCGTGATCCCTCTTCATTGCATCTTCACTGGGGTGGCTGGGCACCCAGGATCCCTCAGCCTAGGAATGTTGTGTAAACACACCTGTAGAAAGAAACCATGCTGAGGCCCAAAAAGGGAGCCTGTCTTGTGTCTGATTTCTCTCCTCCCCATGGGTAGTTGACTCCAGCACATGTTGTTAGCTACTGAGCAGTGAAGCCAAGACTAGTGAGAAAAGCCCAGGCTCCAGAGACCACTGGCCCATGGTGTCTGACTGCCTGTCCCTCAGATGGTCCATGCTGGTCTTGCCTCCAAGAGCCAAAATGAGGGAGAACGCTGGATCCTCAGAGAATGGAGAAGGCAGAAGCAACTCAAGACCCTTTCCCTTTAGCCTGCAGCCAGCATTGCCTCAGAGCCCCTGTTCCCTTTGATTCCCTGTGGCAAGCGATCATGGAGAGGAAGGTGGCAGCATGAGGTTGGTGGGCTCCTGTCCTTGGCAGAGCCCTGGGGACACAACAAGCAGCCAGATCCAAGCTGTGGGTGGAAGGGATTTGTTTCATGAGGTTTTGGAGACCTGGATATTAAGGCCCCACCCTCCCCTATAGCAGTGCTGAGATTTCACGCTGTATGCCTCTCTTGCAGGTCGGTACTGGGCTGACATCTCTGACACCATCATCTCGGGGACCTTCAGGCAGTGGAAGGAGGGGACGACCAGAAGTGAAATCTATTACCCAGGTGCTGTTACCCAGGGTTCTTTCAATCCAAAGCTCTTGGTAACCTTATTCTGTGCGAGGTGGTGTCGGGAAATAAATCGGTGGGGACACGGCCATCTGACCAAGAGCTGTCTGGCACAAACAGGACAGTACTAGAGTGTTCACACTTAAAGCTGTACTTTACTTAGTATTAAGCACTTGCACACGTCTGCAACAGGTTGGTAAAACACCCCAAAAACTTCAGATGCATATTTACCCAGAGTCTGAGGCAGTCTCGAGCTGGTAACTGCAACCGTCCAGTGGCCAGCCGGATGTCTGCAGGGAAGCTTGAGAGGTGTCCAGGCACTGAAGTGTCCATTGAGCTCAGATTTCTTCCTCTTTTTATATCCAACTTGTTAGCATTACCAAGCTTGTTCATTAACAAAACTGCTGAGCAGAAGCTAAGATAAGGGTGGAGATTTCCAGCCTGTCAGGTGGACAGTTTTTCATCAGTCAAGCAGGAGAACTTTCCATCAGTTAACTAGCTGCATAGCAATAGTTAACTATTGCCAGACTTTCCACCTTGCAAAATGGCATGCTCCGGCAAGCAGCTCAGGTCAGGAGGGCAGAGGGCCGCCATGTTTACTCCTTGAGGTCACTCGCTCCACCCTCCCCTCCTGGTCTGTTAGTTGTGCTAGGGTTTCAGAAAGGCCTTTCAGCTGCTTTCAGCGATAAGCAGAGCAATTGGTATTCCAGCCGCTCGCAGTGGTTACACGTTACTGAGCTTTGGGCTATCAAAAATCTGCTCCTACAGTCCGTGTGGCACTGTCTGCGCCAGCCCCACCCGCTGGCGTTCGAAGGTCTCCCCTGGGTGGCTGCCTTTGCAGGGCTGGTTGCCTTGGGCTTTTCACGTAGTGATTTGAATGGGTAAGGCTAGTGCTCTGTTAGGGTACGTCTTCACTACCCGCCATATCGGCGGGTAGCAATCGATTTCTCGGAGTTCGATATATCGCGTCTCATCTAGACGTGATATATCGAACTCCGAACGCGCTCCCGTCGACTCCGGAACTCCACCACCGCGAACAGCGGTGGCAGAGTCGACAAGGGAGCTGCGGACGTCGATCCCGCGCCGTGAGGACGGGTAAGTAATTCGAACTAAGGTACTTCGAAGTTGCGTACCTTAGATCGAAACCCCCCCCCCCAGTGTAGACCAGGCCTTAGCCTCACAGGATAGAGGGAAAGGTACAGGGCCCAGCAGATTAGCCTGCAGGACACCACACCTCTAGTTCTCATGGCGGTCAAGAGACGAGCAGGATTCAAGGAAAGCGTACACGCTGATGGGTAACGAGCACATCTCCATCAGGTGGGATTAAAAATAACCATGGGAAGGGTTATAAAGCCACCTGGTTCAGAGCAGGAGCCAGCCACTGAGTGTCAGGAGAAAACTGCCCCTTTGGGAAGGCTGTTCCATGATTGTACACCATGGGGCATCCTTGCAACCTTCCTTGGAAGCAGCTGGTACTGGGGGACAGGCTCCCCCTCCGGCAGTTCTCCAGCATGGTGCTGAGCACCCCCCTTGTCCCGGGCTGGGAGTGGAGATTGATCAGGCCCACAAGGAGCTCTGTGCTGTCTCTGGAGCAGCATGTTGGAACCGGTATTTTTCAGAATAACGGCCAGTGCTCTGTCTGTCTGCCTGCAGGGGACACCATAGTGCACCAATCCGGAGAGGCCACAGCTGTCCAGTGGAGCGCCGGCACCTGGATGGTGGAGTACGGCCGTGGCTTCATCCCCTCCACACTCATGTTCGCCTTGGCCGACACCATCTTCAGCACTCAGGACTTCGGCACCCTCTTCTGCACCCTCCGGGTTTATGCCAAAGCCTTACTCCTGGAAGCAGGTGCCTACTTCAGCCACCTGGTCCAGTGAGCCCACCCTCCCCACGCACCAGCATGGCCTCAGGACGGGGCGCCCTTTTCCCATCCCCCCACCATCATGCAGATTGTACCAGCAAGGCAATGGGCAAGAGCACCTCTGCCCCTTTCCCCACACAGGCGTGCCTGGGTAGGCTGACCGGTAGCTGTGTCGTCCGCCTGCCGCACCGAGCGCTCAGCCGGGGGAGAAACCGGCAATAACAGATAATGGATAAATCTAGATCACTATTTTTTTAATATCCAAATGTTCCTCTATATTTCTGTAACGAGACTGCAGCAGCTGTTGAGCTGCCACCCACGTCTGTGTGTGTCCTTGCCCTCTCTCTGCAGCTCTCTCTCATGCTCTCTCAAAATGGCAAATGAAATTAATATGGATAAATGTAAAGTAATGCACATTGGAAAAAATAACCCCAACTATACATACAATACGAGGGAGGCTAATTTAGCTACAACTAATCAGGAAAGCAATGTTGGAGTCCTCGTGGATAGTTCTCTGAAGACGTCCACGCAGTGTGCAGCAGCAATCAAAAAAGCAAACAGGATGTTAGGAATCATTAAAAAAAGGGATAGAGAATAAGACAGAGAACATCTTTTTGCCCTTATATAAATCCATGGTACGCTCACATCTTGAATACTGCGTACAGATGTGGTCTCCTCGTCTCAAAAAAGATCTACTGGCACTAGAAAAGGTTCAGAGAAGGGCAACTAAAATGATTAGGGGTTTGGAGAGGGTCCCATATGAGGAGAGTTTAAAGAGGCCAGGACTTTTCAGCTTGAAAAAGAGGAGACTAAGGGGGGATATGATAGAGGTCTATAAAATCATGAGTGGTGTGGAGAAAGTGAAGAAAGAAAAGTTAACCTGTGGAACTCCTTGCCTGAGGAGGTTGTGAAGGCTAGGACTATAAGAGGGTTTAAAAGAGAACTAGACAAATTAATGGAGGTTAAGTCCATAAATGGCTATTAGCCAGGATGGGTAAGGAATGGTGTCCCTAGCCTCTGTTTGTCAGAGGATGGAGATGGATGGCAGGAGAGAGATCACTTGATCATTGCCTGTTAGGTTCACTCCCTCTGGGGCACGTGGCATTGGCCACTGTCGGTAGACAGATACTGGGCTAGATGGACCTTTGGTCTGACTCGGTACGGCCGTTCTTATGTTCTCTGAAAACCGGGGGCCTATGAAAAACCAATCATGCGGGTGCGTGTGACGGATCATCCTGTGCATACACACTCTGGACATGAGAGAAACCCTGCCCAGCAGCAGGTGTCTACGTAGCATAGGGCCAATTCACTTGTCCCCAGCTGAACCTAGAGTAACTGCAGTGGAGTAAATGGGGGTCAGCTAGTGTGAATCTGGTGTCTAGCTTTGGAGGTGACATACAGCAGGGTGGGTCTGACTTCCAAACGGACAGATGCACTGTGTATCAATTACATAGGATACCAGGGTGCACCCTGTAATCTGTACCTAGTCTTCTAGTTACTGTTTCTAATATAGAATCTGTCGGATTTAGAGTTCGCTTCTGGGGGCGATCCAGTACCCAGTGTCCGTTAGACGCTAGCATCAAGTACCATCTGCAGTAACATGCTGCGCTACGTGTTGAAAGGCCTGTGGTTTGTGCGTGTGTGAGAGATGTACCCCATGCAGTCTGTGTCTGTGTCACCCTGCCCTTGTGTACAATCTGCCTCCTTTGCATGGCTCTGATGAGGGGAGATTAGGGAAGAAGGCCAGAGGCTGGGGCAGGGGCCCTTTCCATGGTGCACATTCTCCAGAGGCCTTGTTGTTGTTTGTTCCCGTGATGGGGAGAGCCACCATCCATCGCCTTAACAGACAGCCTTATTGCGGTGGCCTCCTGGGCTATGCACGCGTCTGTACCTTCTGCTGCTGGGCACTCTGTGCCCCTAAAGGGCTCTGTGTGCTCCGAGCCCCAGGGCTGGGACACACATGGCAGAGCTCGAGTGGAGCCAGCCTGTGGACTGGCCCTTGTAACCGACCTCTGATGGTTATGGGGATTTGCCCCCATAGCTGTTCCCCAGTCTGAGATACCTCATTCCTCTGTCCCATGTGGCCCTGGCTCTCTCCCTAGCTAATGTACTGACATTTGAGAAGTGGATGTTACTGAAGACTGGGGGGCAGGAAACCTGCTTTCCCTGTAGAGCCTCACAGCTGTTATTCCTGGGGGAATTCTGTGCCACTGCGTGCATGGAGAAACATGTCCCCCCGCAGGCTTGGAAAAATGGCTTCTGTGGGGAAGCAAAGAGAAGCTGCACCAGCGCTCGCTCGCCCCTCCCCGGCAGTGCAGGTGTGTCTTCGGCCCAGAGGAAGAGGTAAGTCACTGCAGGGGGTAGGGGAAAGAGGGGGGGTCTGGTGAGGCCTTAGCTGCCCAGAGACATAGGTGGGGCGGGGAAGGAGGAGGAAGGACGGAGACAGAGTTTCACTCTCTCCCTACCCTGGACAGAGCAGCTGGGGCTGGGTCAGATCGAGGCCCAGACACCCCTCCTAGCTGCAGGAAGCTTAGATCAGCAGGGGGTGAGGCTTGGCGAGGTGGGAGTCCCAAATGCAGGGCGGTTGAGTGGAGCTCCTTGTGCAGTGACCCCTCCACCCACTTCCTGGCCCCATCTCTTCTCAGCCACGGGGGGAAGGGGGGGTCACTGTATGGTGAGCTGCTCCCCCATCCGCCCAACCTCCATGCATCTGGATCTCCTTGTCAAGCCTCACCCCCAACACACCCATACCTGGAGTCCCCCCTGTATCTGGAGCCCACATACCCAGAGAGCTCCCCCCACACACAGTACCCCGCACCCAAACCCCCATCCTCTTGAGCCTCACCCCCCGCATCATGCACACCCCCCCCCCCACCAAATTCCACTCCCCCAGCACTCCGATGCCCCACTGAGTCCCACCCCAGACACTCGCCCCCTGCTGAGCCCTAACCACCTTCACCTGGACTCTCCTGCAGAGTCCCATTGACCCGGCACCCAAAAACCCCAAATGAGCTCCCGTGCATCCAGATCCCCTCCCCCAACCAAGCTGACCACACTGAGATTGCGCCATACCCAACCTTGGTGGTATTGAAAGAATTTTGCACCAAAAATTAAAAATTCTGTGCCTATAAATTTTAAAATTCTGCAAAATGCTGCACATTTTATTTGTCAAAATAACACAATATAATCACAGCATTATATCGTGTTATTTTGAGAAATAAAATGTGCAGAATTTTAAATTATTGTGTGCAGAATTTTTAATTTTTTGGTGCAGAATTCCCTCAGGAGTATTTTACAAACCTTTGGTCTCCTACTACAAAGGGGTGGCCCCTGGAAATGACAGGTCCCAGCATGCAATGCAAGCAATCTAAACTGCAGTGTTATATGCTGGGGCTGGCAGGTTGCCTAGGGATGGGCTACCTGCCTGGCTACATCAGAAACAGCTTCCCCTCATTACATTGTCCAGGAGCCAAATGCTGGTCACCTGCTTTTGGCAGCCAAGTTTACAGCCTCTTTAGCCCGTCAGTAATGTCTGTTTCCAAACGAGCATCACCACGACAGCCAGCCGGCTCCAGAGCATGCGTCTCGTTCCTGGTCCTTGGACTGTCAGCGCGCCTCGGTCATGTACGGCCTGGAATCAGTCACTCTTACCAGTGTCAAGAATAAACATGTTCATCTGGCTTAATGTTTTTATTTATTTTGTTTTGAGAGAGAGAACAGATGGCCCATGCTGACCTTTCCTGCATGCTTTGGAAACGGTGTGGGGGGCAGGTTGTTTTGGTGGTGGTCAGTAATGGAAGCTATGCTGTGAATCCAAGGCTTCTATCATTTCTGTCGAAGATGCTGAATTGATCCTACATCAGGCTATGATTTGCTCATGGAGGCAGTAGGGGCCCCAAAGCCCCAGGTCGCTGTGGGGGCCCGCCGCCGCAGGCCGCATCAGCTCCCGGCTGCCACAGGTGGCAGGGTATATACCGCAGCTCCAAGTCATTGGTGGTGGGGGCTCCTGGATCTACGAGCCCCCATGGGTGGTGGTGGGCCCTGGAACTCCCAGCCAGCCCCTGCAGCTGCCCAGAGGCTTCCCATTTTGTCATGGATATTTTTAGTAAAAGTCAGGGCCAGGTCATGGGCTACCGTGAATTTTTCTTTATTGCCAGTGACCCGTCTCTGACTTTTACTGAGCCTTAATCCTAAATGATCAGCTCCAGGTTACAAAGGGGGAAGGGCCGCCAACACCTCGTAATGTGCAGCCCTGCTCGCTAGGAGTAGCCAGGGTCCTGTCTCCTGAGGGACCTGCCGCAAAGGCCTGGTCTACACAGGAAGGGCTTAGCAGCATAGCTATCGCTGGGAGGAGTGGGGAGGGGTGTCATCCCTTCAAGACATTAGCGTCACTCAGCTGTGAGTGAGTCTGCTTGTGGTGCATAACCCCTGATGCCTTCCACGCCCTCCTCTGTGTACGGTCAAAGCACCCAGTGCCAGCCTGCCCCTCCCAAGGACTCCTTCCCCCATTGGCCTGCCAGTAATAGGCTCCAGTGGTCAATGAGCCCCTGCCTTGGCTCGCCAGATGCATCTGGAACTTTGTGTCTCTCTGAGAGTTTAAACCCCTTGAGGCAGAGATCGGCTCTAGAGCTGGGCCCCATAGAGCTCTGGGCCCCGCGCTGGATCAGTGACTGGACGCTGCTGCTTTCTCGTTCCTCCTCAAGAGCCAGTCACTGAGTTCCCAAGTTTCAGAGTAGCAGCCTTGTTAGTCTGTATCTGCAAAAAGAACAGGGGTCCTTGTGGCACCTTAGAGACTGACACATTTATTTCAGCATGAGCTTTCGTGGGCTAAAACCCACTTCATCGATGCATGCAGTGGAAAATACAGTAGGAAGATATATATCCATATACACTGAGGACATGAAAAAATGGATGTTGCCATATAATACCCATTTTTTCGTGTCCTCAGTGTATAGACATCTTCCGACTGTATTTTCCACTCCATGCAGCCGATGAAGTGGACTGTGGCCCACGAAAGCTTATGCTCAGATAAATGTGTTAGTCTCTAAGGTGCCACACATGCTCCTGTTCTTTTTGCTGAGTTCCCAAGGAGACTTTTGCTGCTCTTCTAACATCCAGGTTGCCCCTTCCTGCTGGCCCCTCGCTGCATGAGGTGGGGAGATTCTGCAGCCAGAGCCGTGCTGCCCTGTGAGTCCAGGAGAGAAGCCGGCTCTGCCCAGAGCTAGGTCCTCTCGGGCAGGCGCAATGGGAGTTAATGGGGCCAGTAAAGTTAACGGGGGGCTGAGGTGCATAGGGAGGAGCTGTTTTTCTGTGCCCACTTTTCCCTCTCTCTGGTCTCACATGGCTTTATCTGCACCGCACTCCCCCCCCCCCCACCCCTGTTTTTCACCTATATACAGGTCCTAGCACCAGCTGGGGACAGGAGCACTCCCACGTCCAGACTGTCCCTCACACCCCCAGTGGGTCATTTCTGGGCCACGGGTGACCCCTGTTCCCTATTGTCAAGAAGCCTCAATTACTCTGATCAGCGTTAACCCCCGCTGCTCTCAGAGGAGCTGAAGGGAGGTGGCCTGTTCCCTCGGAAAGGGGTTTTCCAGACAGTTGAAATAAGGGGCCATATTCTCATGGAGCTGTGAAGATTTACACCCTCTGAGGAGCTGAGCCAAGGGCTTTCACGTCACCTTTGATTTCCCAATCCTGAGACAACAGCGATTCCCCCAGGCACCGGCGAGAGCTGGATCGTTCAGCCGTCCAACAGGGAAAACTCACTCACTGCTTTTTTCCCAGTAGATTTGTTGTCATTACTAATTTACACAGAGACTGAATGAATAGAGCTTGTTAATCCTCCTCCACTGTAGTCTTGCTCCCGAACGCCAGCCTTGCTAAGCTGGGCACTAACGAACCGCGCCGGCCAGTAACTCCTCCACGGGCAGGGGGCTCCTCAAGCCGCAGCTTCTCTCAAGGGCTGGTTTTATGCTTGCAGGCGTTGATGAAGGGGGCTGATGTTTCCCAGTGGGCACAAGATTTAGAGCAAACTTTTTGATGCCAAGCCGGTGGGCCTAAATATCAATTTCCTCACAGACGCTGCCTGGGTGGGAAGTAGCCTTCTGTGAAGGGGAACAGGCTGTCTTCATGGCTCCCTCTCCCGCGGCGGTGACTGTCTCACCCAGGGGAAGAAATCTTGTGAAATGCCCTCATGGAAAGAAAAGGCGTGCGCTGGACCTACACAAAGACATGCAATCGCGGGCAGGCCCTGCCCCGTATTGGCTTGAAGAGTGGGGGGAGTCGTCTGTGTTGGACTCCGCTGCTTGTTCCCCAGGCCAGGGGGGAGGGTCGCCCCAATCTTTTTGTCGTTTGCCTTGTGGGACAGACTGTGTCACAAGGCAGGCGGGGAGGTGTCCTGGGCCTGTCCCTGATCTGGGACCCCTGCTACAACCGCTGCCCCCTTCTGGATTGTATGGGGGGTGCCAGTAGGGTCCAAAAAAGAGATCCATATGCTAGAGATGCTGGCAGGGAGGGGGGACTTCAGCAGGGGGATCTGAGAAGGGAGAACAGTCCCATGGGAGCGAGGTGCATTGAATCACCTCCTCGGGATCTGGCTGAGGCCTGGGGAATAAGGACAGGAGTCCTGGCACGGCATCCGGCTGCTCTTATATGGCACAGTTGGTTTCAGCAGGATCTCACCACGAGGGTATCACTAGAGTCTTCTCCAGGATTTCAAGCTATGGTGAAATAAATCCCAACCCAGCAGGGATCCTGGCCCCTGCCCAGTGTCTGTGCTGATCCTCCGGCCTGGACAGGTTCCTGTCCCTGTGCTGATCCCCCGGCCCGGCAGGATCCCACCCCCTGCCCAGCGTCTGCGCTGATCCCCCGGCCCGGTGGGATCCCGCCCCCTGCCCAGCATCTGCGCTGATCCCTCGGCCTAGCAAGGATCCCGCCCCTGCCCAGCGTCTGCGCTGATCCCCTGGCCCAGCGGGATCCCACCCCTGCCCAGCGTCTGCGCTGATCCCCCGGCCCGGCGGGATCCCGCCCCTGCCCAGCATCTACACTGATCCCCCAGCCCGGTTGGGATCCCGCCCCTGCCCAGCATCTGCGCTGATCCCCCGGCCCGGCAGGATCCCACCCCCTGCCCTGTGTCTGCACTGATCCCCCGGCCCGGCAGGATCCCACCCCTGCCCTTTGTCTGCACTGATCCCCCAGCCTGGCGGGATCCCACCCCTGCCCTGTGTCTGCACTGATCCCCCAGCCCGTCGGGATCCCACCCCTGCCCTGTGTCTGCGCTGATCCCCCAGCCTGACGGGATCCCGCCCCTGCCCTGTGTCTGTGCTGATCCCCCAGCCTGGCGGGATCCCGCCCCTGCCCTGTGTATGCGCTGATCCCCCAGCCTGGCGGGATCCCGCCCCTGCCCTGTGTATGCGCTGATCCCCCGGCCCAGCTGGGATCCCACCCCTGCCCAGTGTCTGCACTGATCCCCCGGCCCGGCCGGGATCCTGCCCCTGCCCTGTGTCTGCGCTGATCCCCCAGCTTGGCGGGATCCCGCCCCTGCCCTGTGTCTGCGCTGATCCCCCAGCCTGGCGGGATCCCGCCCCTGCCCAGCGTCTGCGCTGATCCCCCGGCCCAGCTGGGATCCCGCCCCTGCCCTGTGTCTGCGCTGATCCCCCGGCCCAGCTGGGATCCCGCCCCTGCCCTTTGTCTGCACTGATCCCCCGGCCCGGCGGGATCCCGCCCCTGCCCTGTGTCTGCGCTGATCCCCCGGTCTGGCGGGATCCCGCCCCTGCCCTGTGTCTGCGCTGATCCCCCAGCCTGGCGGGATCCCGCCCCTGCCCTGTGTCTGCGCTGATCCCCCAGCCTGGCAGGATCCCGCCCCTGCCCTGTGTCTGTGCTGATCCCCCGGCCTGGCGGGATCCCGCTCCCTTACCTTGCCAATCACCAATTCTCTTTGCCCATGTGACGGTACAGCCAAGGCAGCAGGCCGGGAGAGAGTGACCTTTACCCAGCAAATCTCTCCCCGGGCGTGAGCAGCCTGTCCCAGGGTCCCCGCTGCGGAGGAGATAACAGGAGGCAGTGCCCAGGGCAGGGCGGCCCTGGTGGTTTTGTGGCGGAGGGATGGGAGGGTCTGGAGGAATTTGGGGCTCAGCAGACCCTGTTCTCTGTGGCCCAGGGCAGTGCTCTCGGGGATGCCCATGTGCCCTTACTCGCCGGGCTAGAGCCTGGGCAGAACTGCCTGGCAGGGCCCCCGTTCTGCCACTGGGCACGTCGGCCTCCTGGCGCCATTCTCCCGCTGGCCCCCGGCCGGTGGACAATTTGGGAGCCCACCCTAGGCAAGCCTGGGGGGCGGGGGAAGGAAATCTGGAGGAAGCGTCTGCCCAGGGTCCTTGTGCTGATCGAGGGGCTGCAGGGAGCAGAGGCTGCCCTGCCCGGGAGTGGAGAAAATTCTCCAGCGGCAGAACCAGCTGGGGGGCTGCATGGGCTGAGCAGCTCCGTGGTGAGCCTGGGGACGGGGCTTGCAGAGAGGCGCTGGTACACTGGGGACAGGCTGCGGCAAAGCCCCAAGACAGGGCAGGGTAGGGAGTGACCCACAGAAGCAGCCAGGGGTCTGGGCAGTCACGCCTGGGCTGCTCATTAAGGGGACCCTTGGACCGGACTGCAGAGGAGAGGGACAGCCAGGTCCCCCTCTGCTCACCCACCCAGGAAAGTGGAGTAAAACCCCCCCGGTGCCAGGGGGTGAGGGCTGTGGAAACCCCCCGGTGCCAGGGGTGAGGGCTGTGGAACCCCCCTGGTGCCAGGGGGTGAGGGCTGCGGAAACCCCCCGGTGCCAGGGGGTGAGGGCTGCGGAAACTCCCCAGTGCCAGGGGCTGAGGACTGTGGAAACCCCCCAGTGCCAGGGAGTGAGGGCTATGGAAACTCCCCAGTGCCAGGGGGTGAGGGCTGTGGAAACCCCCCGGTGCCAGGGGGTGAGGGCTGTGGAACCCCCCTGGTGCCAGGGGGTGAGGGCTATGGAAACTCCCCAGTGCCAGGGGGTGAGGGCTGGGGAAACGCCCCGGTGCCAGGGGGTGAGGGCTGTGGAAGCCCCCATTGCTGGGGGTGAGGGCTGTGGAAACCCACCGGTGCCAGGGGGTGAGGGCTGTGGAAACCCCCAGTCCCGGGGGTGAGGGCTGTGGAAACCCCCATTGCCGGGGTGAGGGCTATGGAAACCCCCCGGTGCCAGGGGGTGAGGGCTGCGGAAACTCCCTGGTGCCAGGGGGTGAGGGCTGCGGAAACCCCCCGGTGCCAGGGGGTGAGGGTTATGGAAACCCCCAGTGCCAGGGGGTGAGGGCTGTGGAAACCCCCAGTTCCAGGGGGTGAGGGCTGTGGAAACCCCCAGTGCCAGGGGGTGAGGGCTGTGGAAACCCCCAGTGGCAGGGGGTGAGGGCTATGGAAACCCCCCGGTGCCAGGGAGTGAGGGCTGTGGAAACCCCCAGTCCTGGGGGTGAGGGCTGTGGAAACCCCCATTGCCGGGGTGAGGGCTATGGAACCCCCCCGGTGCCAGGGGGTGAGGGCTGCGGAAACTCCCTGGTGCCAGGGGGTGAGGGCTGCGGAAACCCCCCGGTGCCAGGGGGTGAGGGTTATGGAAACCCCCAGTGCCAGGGGGTGAGGGCTGTGGAAACCCCCAGTTCCAGGGGGTGAGGGCTGTGGAAACCCCCAGTGCCAGGGGGTGAGGGCTATGGAAACCCCCCGGTGCCAGGGGGTGAGGGCTGTGGAAACCCCCAGTGCCAGGGGGTGAGGGCTATGGAAACCCCCCGGTGCCAGGGGGTGAGGGCTGTGGAAACCCCCCGGTGCCAGGGGGTGAGGGCTGTGGAAACCCCCAGTGCCAGGGGGTGAGGGCTATGGAAACCCCCCGGTGCCAGGGGGTGAGGGCTGTGGAAACCCCCCGGTGCCAGGGGGTGAGGGCTAGTGAGTCCAGAGTGGGACTGCAGCAAACAATCCTGTGGCACCTTATAGACTAACAGACGTTTTGCAGCATGAGCTTTCGTGGGTGAATCCCCACTTCGTCGGATGCAAGTAGTGGAAATTTCCAGGGGCAGGTGTGTATATATAAGCAAGCAAGAAGCAAGCTAGAGATAACGAGGTTAGATCAATCAGGGAGGATGGGGCCCTGTTCTAGCAGTTGAGGTGTGAAAACCAAGGGAGGAGAAACTGGTTCTGCAGTTGGCAAGCCATTCACAGTCTTTGTTTAATCCTGAGCTGATGGTGTCAGATTTGCAGATGAACTGAAGCTCAGCAGTTTCTCTTTGAAGTCTGGTCCTGAAGTTTTTTGCTGTAAGATGGCCACCTTAAGATCTGCTATTGTGTGGCCAGGGAGGTTGAAGTGTTCTCCTACAGGTTTTTGTATATTGCCATTCCTAATGTCTGATTTGTGTCCATTTATCCTTTTCCTTAGAGACTGTCCAGTTTGGCCGATGTACATAGCAGAGGGGCATTGCTGGAATATGATGGCATATATCACAATGGTGGATGTGCAGGTGAATGAACCGATGATGGTGTGGCTGATCTGGTTAGGTCCTGTGATGGTGTCGCTGGTGTAGATATGTGGGCAGAGTTGGCATCGAGGTTTGTTGCATGGGTTGGTTCCTGAGCTGGAGTTACTATGGTGCGGTGTGCAGTTACTGGTGAGAATATGCTTCAGGTTGGCAGGTTGTCTGTGGGCGAGGACTGGCCTGCCACCCAAGGCCTGTGAAAGTGTGGGATCATTGTCCAGGATGGGTTGTAGATCCCTGATGATGCGCTGGAGGGGTTTGAGCTGGGGACTGTATGTGATGGCCAGTGGAGTCCTGTTGGTTTCTTTCTTGGGTTTGTCTTGCACTGGAGGCCCACCATGAGGTCTGAGGACTATTATGCGTTGGGCCCCGGAAGGCGTGGGCTGTGGGTGACCTGCCCGGGGGGTCGAGTCACAAGAAGACCAGGGCTTGGCAGACCATTGTTTGTAGCTAGCAGATCGGGAGCTAAGGAGAAGCCAGGCCTCGTCCAGAGCTGTCCCCAGGCCGTTGGGCTCAGACTCCCACTCAGCCTCGTGGCTAAGTCATGGCCTGGACAAAGCCCAGGGGCTGGTGCCCGCCGCGCAAAGCCCGATCTCCAGCAGGAGCTGCAGCAGGATTGGGCCCAGAATCGGGCCTTGCTGTGTGTGCACCTGAGCAGCAGGTGGCAGCGTCGCCATTCCCTGAGCCCACGTCTGCGTTAACCTTCCAGCGGGTCCCAGTTCCCCCGGCGGCTGCAGGAGCTGGGCACAGACCCCAGCGCTGGGCACGCGTGGCGGGGCTGCTCTGCGCGGCCGGGACCCCCGAGGCTCTGTCCAGGCCGCCAGGGGCTCTGGAAGTGGGTCGGGAATCAGAGTCAGCAGAGCGGAGGCTGCCCGTGTTAGCCCGTCCAGTTGTCCTTTTTCCACGTGGCTGGGACGGGAGATGTGCCCCGATTCACCCAGCTGTGTCTGGCACACCCGGCTCCAGGCATTGCTCCGGTCTCAGCTGGACGCCCCCCAGAACAGAGCTTTGGGCACGGACCCACCTCCAAGGGCAACCACTGCCCCCAGTTCCCAGGGCGGCGGGGGGATCCTTCATCTGCAGCTCCGGGGGAGCAGGGTCTCAACCAAGCTGTCGGGGCTGGGCTTGGCAGGCGCCGCCCCCCAGCCCTGGACCCTGGGCCTCTGCCCCGTCTGTGGATTCCCCCCACGTTCAGGCTGAGGCTGGCCTCCTCTTCCTCCAGAATGGTGCTTGGATCCACCTTTGCTTTCTGCCCAAGCCACTCTGGTTCTAGTGAGGCCCCACAGGGCTCGGTTCTCGGCCCTACGCTGTTGAACACTTTTATTAATGACCTGGATGTAAACATAAAATCATCACTGATAAAGTTTGCAGATACCAAACGTGCTGATACTGAGCCATTTGGATCACTGGGTGCAAACAAGCAATATGTGTTTTAATACGGCTAAATGTAAGTATATGCAGCTAGGAGCAGAGATTGTAGGCCACACTTACAGGGTGGGGGATTCTATCCTGCGAAGCCGCGACTCTGAAAATAATTTGGGGGGTGACCATAGTAACCTCAGACTTCGACATTACTGCAGTGAGCCATTGTGTGTGTCCGGTCACTGCTAGCTGAAAGCCAAATGCCACATGGCTAGAAATAACGTTATGTTCTGAGAGACAAGGCCAAACAGCTGCACGTTTGCAGTTCTGCAAATTAAAATTTAAAAATGGAACAAAAATTAATGTACCATAAAAATAAAAAAAAGTGTAAACAATCAACCTTGGTTAAATGCCACTAGCATATAATTTTTATTGTTATAATTAAAAATACTAAAAATTCTTTAATAATAAATCATCAATAGTTTGCTAAAACTGAAAAAATTTGAGTCACTATAAGTTACGTGCTTTGTTGAAGTTAGCTATAAAAAAAATAAGCAAAAAATATACTTTGAAGCAGTTCAAGGAAGCTTTTCTTTGGACAAGGAGTTGGCACCTAAGCTCCCCAGCAGCTGGGGGGAAGGAGGGCCCCCTGGAAGGCTGGTTGCTGATTCCTCAAAACTATTTCAAACTTTGGGTATATATAAATGTTTGGAATTCTCTCTTACTTACTGTGACAGCGTAGACGTGTGTGTGTGCTTAAGACCTAATAAAAAGTTGTTTTAGGTAAAAGCACTCTTGTTTGACGAAGGAGCTGTGTCCCCATAGATTTATTCCTGACACGGCATAAAAAGAAACAGTTCAGTTACCACTGCTTTGGGTTCTAAAAACCCTGGGTAACTCCACGAGCTCCCATGATGCTGTGGCCAAAAGGTCTAATGCAATGCTGGGATATATCAACAGGGAAATCTCGATTTTATCTCTGTACCTGGCACTGGTGCGACCGCTGCTGGAATCCTGTGTCCAGGTCTGGTGCCCACAATTCCAGAAGGATGCTGAGAAATTGGAGAAGGTTCAGAGAAGAGCCGTGAGAATGAGTAAAGGATTAGAAAACCTGCCTTGCAGTGATAGACACAAGGATCTCAATCAATTAACAAAGAGAAGGTTAACGGGTGACTTAATTACAGCGTATAAGTACCTACGTGGGGAATATTTAATCATGGGCTCTTCAGTCCAGCAGAGGAAGGTCTAACACGATCCAATGGCTGGGCATCAAAGCTAGACAAATTCAGTCTGGAAATAAGGCCCCTTGTTAACAGTGAGAGCCATAACCATCGGAACAATGTACCGAGCGTTGTGGTGGATTCTCCATCACTGCCAAGTTTTAACTCAAGATGGGCTGTTTTGCTAAAAGCTCTGCTCTGGGAATTCTTTGGGGGCAGGTCTCTGGCCTGTGTTCTACGGGGGTCAGACTAGAAGATCACAATGGTCCCTCCTGGTCTCGGAATCAGTGGATCTGAAATATGCCAGGCCCCATATGGGGATTGTCCCCCCTCTCCCATCCTCATTGCAGATTGCTGGGGTGATGGCTGCCCTGTTGGGGAGGGGTGCTGGGGAAGGGAAGGACATGTACCCCCGTTTTACCGAAGGCAGGCAGCAGGCGTGCTGGGGGTGAGTGGGAGGTTGTGATTGCAGCTCCCTGCTGAGGGTTACCCCACTGATGGTATCCTCTCCTCCCAGCACTTTGCTAGGACGGAAGTGGACTGAGTTTCTCTCACTTAGTCATGGCCCCGTTTTCCTGAGCCGGATGATGTCACAGCAGCCACGGCACCACGACGCGAGTGTTACGGCACTGCCGCACGGCTGGGCTCTCGCTAGGATCTGGCAGAGATCCCAAGGGCTGCACAGCCCTTCAAAGACTCCTGCTGGCCACTCAGACCAAGAGCGTCCCATGGGACCGTGTTCCCAGGAGAATTAGCAACGCTTCAATCTCCACTCTGGCAATGTGCAGTGGGTTTAGATCCCTCCCCAATGGCCCAGCGAGGGTACATTACACACTGTGTAGACAGAGACATCGCACCGCGTGTGGGGTTGCTACCACAAGCTCTATTTTGTGTGTGTATGTTGAGTTTAATAATGTATCTGTGTATAATGATTGTGTGTGCGTGCAGGGAAGATTGTACACACATCAGTGTTACACATACACAATCTACACACACACACACTTACTCTGTGTCTGCACAATGATTGTATACACACAGATTTTGGCACGTGTACAGTCATTGTGCCAATGTAGAATGTGTGTGTGCGCACAGGCTGATTGTGTGTCTCACAAACTCGTCTCACTCTGCAATAACTCCCCTCCCGTGCGCTCGGCAGCGTTGGGCGTTTAGCAGAAGATGCTGTCGAGGAATATGAGTAATTTTTAATTTGGGTCTGCAGGGAGGCCGCTGAAGTCAGCAGCTCATATCAATACAGCTCCACTTACAGCGAAGGGCGGCGTAATGAAAATCCAATGGCATGCGGGTGGGAGTAAATAACTGTGCCATTAAAATGAGAAAATCAAAGCCCGAGACAGGTCTTTTATCTTGCCCATTGATTTCTTTTATTACGGAAATATTGCTGCTAAATAACATTAGTGTGAACAATCTGGACAGTGTTTTCCGTAGATGGCGGGTCAATGGCTCGATCACGGGGAGGGGCATCCCATTCGCGGCTGTCGGGGGAAGGGGGGGGACCAAGACATCAGTGCAAGAGCAAGGGCCATTCCTTTGGTACCCTCCGTTGTTCAGCAGGGAAAGCCGCGTGGTCGGCTGGGGGGGATGTGCTACACCGGCAGAGATGGCGCCATCAGATCACTGCCCAACCTCCTGTCCTACCCCAGCCCTCCAGCTTCACCTGGTCCCCCTCCCCTAGGAAGCTCAGGGCCTCGCCCCTCCCCAGGCTCCGTCCAGAAAAGGTTCTGTGAGCACTAGTTCGCTGGTCACTCATTCGGCCTCATAAGCCCATTTTACAGATGGGCGGAACGGCGGCTGGAAGGGGCAGTGGCTTTGCCCAGAGTCACACACTGAAGCAGTGACAGAGCCGAGCGTGGAACCCAGGAGTCCGGGCTCCTCGTTCACATCTCCCCTCTCGGAAACCCAGACGCAGAATGGCCCTGGGGGCTGCCCTGGTGGCGCACGTGGTACAGAGCTGCTCACCAGCAGGACAGGAACAGACACGACCGGCAAGGGGACATGGGGAGCCAAGCCCAGACACAGAGTATGGCTGGGTCAGACCCTCCGCAGGGGTCTGCCTCTCTTTACTGCCGCCTACAGAGCTCAGCACGCCCATAGAGTCTCGTCAACTTCAGCTGGGGAGGTCTGTGACCATTGTTTCTATTTTACATGTAGGAGGGAAACTGACAAGGGAGCCCCTCACCTTCCCACAGCAGAACCCGTCCCAGCAGCCCACCTGGGTGGGGAATAATAAATGAGGTCAGTGATTAACTCAGGCCAGGCCTGGGGACGGAAGGGAGAGGAGACGACAGGCTCTTGGGGTACTCACTGGGAAGGGAGCTCAGCTCTCCAGCTCGGGGCTGGGAATACCAGGGAGGACAGAAACTGGGGAAGTTGCAGCTGGCTGGGCGAAGCAGTGGCTGGAAATGAAGCTGCAGTCTGAGCTGAGGACTCTGGACTCGAGGAGCTGGAGTGGCAGCCAGAGGCTGGAGCAGAGAGAGGGGAGAAACTATATTTTTGAGTTTACTTGGACTCAGAGTAGACTCCAGCAGGGAACTTTTGTCTCATACCTTTTGGACTGTGTGGAGTAATACAAGGAGTGCTGAAGAGGGTAAACTGAGGCAGGGTGCTTGCAGGAGCACCCTGAGGCCATGAGGGAGTATGTGGGAGGTGGGTGAAACCTTGGCATGGGTTGGAGTCAAAATCTTGTTTCAGCAGAGGCTTGAATCATCCTCCATTTAAGATAATGATAGAGACAGTTAAGGGGCCACACCTAAAACAAGGCCGAAGAGAAGAGAAGAATGTCTATCCCGGTTCAAACCAAAGGTCCATCTAGCCCAGTGTCCTGTCTGCCGACAGTGACCGATGCCAGGTGCCCCAGAGGGAGTGAACAGAACAGGGCAATTATAGAGTGATCCATCTCCTCTCACCCACTCGTAGCACCTGGGCTTAGGGGCACCCAGCGCATGGGGTTGCTTCCCTGACCATCTAGGCTAATAGCCATTGATGGACCTGTCCTCCAGGAACTTGTCTAATTATTTTTTGAACCCTGTTATAGTTTTGACCTCCACAACATCCCCTGGCAAGGAGTTCCACAGGTGACTGTGCGTTGTGTGAAGAAATACTTCCTTTTGTTTGTTTTATACCTGCCGCCTGTTCATTTCATTGGGTGTCCCCTGGTTCTTGTGTTACGAGAAGGAGTAAATAACACTTCCCTATTCACTTTCTCCCCACCAGTCATGCTTTTATAGACCTCTATCATATCCCCCCTTAGTCATCTCTTTTCCAAGCTGAAAAGTCCCAGTCTTTTTAATCTCTCCTCATACAGAAGCTGTTCCATCCCCCTAATCATTTTTGCTGTCTTTCTCTGCACCTTTTCCATTTCTAATGTATCTATTTTTGAGAAGAGGTGACCAGAACTGCACACTGTATTCAAGATATGGGAGGACCAGGGATTTATACAGAGGCAACATGATATTTTCTGTCTTCTTATCTCTCCCTTTCTTAATGGTTCCCAACATTCTGTTCACTTTTTTGACGCCGCTGCACATTGAGTGGATGTTTTCAGAGAACTCTCCACAGTGACTCCAAGATCTTTCTTGAGTGGTAGCAGCTAATTTAGACCCCATCATTTTATATAAATAGTTGGGATTACGGTTTCTAATGTGCATTACTTTGCATTTATCAACATTGAATTTCATCTGCCATTTTGTTGCCCAGTCACCCAGTTCTGTGGGATCCCTTTGTAGCTCTTCAGTCTGCTTTGGACTCAACTACCTTGAGTAATTTTGTGTCATCTGCAAACTGCCAGCTCCCTGTTTACCCCTTTCTGCAGAGTCTGCTCAGGAGCTAGCAGCACGGGAACTAGCCTGCCTGGCTATTGGGAGTGGAGGGGTGTGTGTGCGTGCGTGTGTGTGTGTGTGTCTCTGAGCTCCCAGAAAGTAACTGGGACCAGGCAAGACTGGGAGAGGGTGAAAAAGCAAGAAAGCCCAGTGGTGCCTGTGTGCTCAGCGGCCTGTCCACACTCCACTGTAAAGCCAGGGCGGTGGGAGCCGGGCGTGTGGACTCTGTTTTCAAGCCGCACCACTGCATAGTAAGCCCTGGTTCACTGCCAGGCACGTCCATATTGTGCAACGCAAACCTTCTGACGCCAGTCTGCAGCTTCACCTGCATCCACACTACAGAATAACAGGGCTTGGCTTGAGTCCATCCTCCTAGCAGGGTCCTGAGTGCCGACTGACCTGCATCAGACTCATTTGTGTGTGGACAGAGTGGGGACGGGCTCAAACCTGAGTCAGAGCCTGGGCTTAGTGTGCAGTGTGGACATACCCAGTGTAACCTGGCAAAAGCTAGAGAGATCTTTGGGGCTTGGTGTTGGCTTGGGGGACTGGTGGGCTAAGAAACTGCTCCTTTGTGTCCTTGTTCCCTTCTGCATTCAGAGGTGCAGGACTTGATTCATTCCTTGTAAACGAACAAGACTGTATCAAAGAAAACAGCAGACGCCACCCATTGGATTCCAACCAGCGCATGCCCAAGGCCCCCGAGCTTGACTAGCCACTTGGCTCAAACGGGACAGCAGTGTCACGGCTACCAAAAGTCTGCCGCTGAGCCCAGGGCAGCGACTGTACCAGTCCTGTACCTCCCCACTTCTCCGGCTCTTTGCCTCCAAAGCTAAGCAGGGTTAGGGAAGGTCAGAACCCGGATGGGATGAGGGGTGGCTGGTATGGGAGATGGTGAATCAATCAGGAGGTGAGGCTGCAGCCTGATGAACAAAGATGCTGCCATCCAGTTGAGCAGTGAAACCAATGTCCTGACTACTCATCAAAGCGCCTCTGGTGTCCCCGGCAGAGAACAGCCAGGCTGGCACCGGTGTGCGGTAGGGATACAATCTGCCTCCTCCAGTGCCCCTGGAGTTTCTATGGCATGTGACTAAGCTAAGGAATTTCGCATTGTCCCAGGTGTTAATCACCTGACCGCACCCGTCGCAGAACAGAACCTTGGCCCCCGTCCTTACCCTTCTTCCACGGTGAAAACTCATCGCTTCGTGCTCACGGCTCCGTTTCTTAAACCGCAGCCTGATCCACAGCAGAACGTTACCTCTGCCTCCCAGGAATACCGAACTGAGCCCTCAATAGCCTCTTGCGCGGGACTCTAGCGAGGTTTTCAAAAGTCCAAATAACTGTGATCGACCAGTTTCCCTTTAGCCAGTAATTTGCTGATTGCCGCAGAGTCCAGCCCATCCCAGAAATATGAGCCGGCGGCAAGACGAGGACGCGGAGCAGGCCCTGCTATGGTTTGGTTCTGAGCTATGCCAGTGCTTGATCCAAACCCATGACAAGGACAAATCCATGACGCTCCCCATCAAAACATATTCTCTCTGCACCTCTCTCCGTCTTGCTGTCTTTCTATGCACAGGCAGCTATTGATTTGCCTACAGGATCTATCTATCTAAAGGGTCCATCTATCTGCAGAGTCTTTCTGTGGTATCTATATATCTCGGGTATCTCTCAATCTCCTCCGTCTACAGTATCTGTATATCTACAGTGTCTATCTATCTCATTGCAGTATCTATCTACTGATTTACCTGCAGCATCTATCACCGGATGGCATTTATCTGTGATATTTATCTGCAGGATCTCTGCTCAGTCTGCAACCTGTAGCTTCTTAGGCCTGGTCTGAACTTTAACGTTCGCTCGACCTTGCTATGTCGCTCAGGGCTGTGAACATTTTGTGCCCCGAGTGCCATAGTTAAGTCGAGCTAACCCTGGTGTAGCTGCAGCTAGTCCCCAGACGAGTTCTTCCGAGCCCTGCGGGGAGCTCTCCTGTCCGGGGTGGGGTCAGGAAACAGCTTGCTCTAGAAGGGTCAAGGTAAATGGATCTGATACGAGACGGTGTCTGGGCAATGCGGGGTTCAAATATTTGTACAAAACCTAAGGTCAGTGGAAATGTTCCCTTGATTTTGGGGGGGATATAACATGAAGCTCCTTGGGTCATGCACTATTCTAGGGGTGCCAAACTTACTGCCCCTCCGAACCGCATACGCCAACCTTCAGAGAGCCGGGGCTCAGGGCTTCAGAGTAACAGCTGAAACCCCAAGACGCCCCTCCCTGCTGGGCAGAAGCCAGAGGCGACACATGGGGGGGGTCATGTGGGATCACATGCCCCCCTCCCGATTTTTGCCAGGGTTTGCTGGCCCCATTCAGTCACATGGTGCAGCCGGGCCCCCTCCCTGCATGGCAGCGACTGTAGCCAGCAAGCTGGGAGCTGCAGGGAGGGGCCTCTGAGGGTTAGAGGGGGGCATGCCTGGGAGGGGCATGACCCAAGCTGTTGTGAGGGGAACCTTTAAATTGTGCCCCACCCCCCAGCAGGCACTGGTCATCTCTGGGAGAAGCCCCTTGCCCCACCCCACCACAGGGCAGAATCGCCGAGCTCCCCTTCCCCCAAGTCTGATAGGCGGAGGGGAGGGGTTGGGGGGGACTCCGTGAGCCGCCCGTTAACTGTGAAAGAGCCGCATGCAGCCCACGAGCCACGGCATGGCCACGGCATGGCCACTCTTGGACTATAACTTATTCCCTGTGTGTGCAGCCCCCAGCATGAGCCTGGCTTGGTGCTGTGGCAACACCGAGGATGCAATTAGCACAGGTTTGATGGGTGGCTGGGTCTCAGCCCTCCTCTCTGCTCTTTGCACACCGGATGCTGGGGCCAGACAGCCAGGGAGGGGAGTGAACGGGAAAGGGAGCAGGCTGCTTTCACTGAGCCAGAGGCGAGGAGCTGAGGGTTTAGACCCAGAGACCGAACGGCAGGATGCTAAGCCAGGAATGTTCACCGGAGAGTGTCCCTTTCAAACAGACAGACAGACAGACACGTCTGTACCTGCTGCTGTCCAGGCATTCGAGATAATGGCCCCGTTCTGCGGCTCTCGTTCTTGGGGCAGGAACTGTCCCTTCCTTTCCTCTCTGTCTATCTGGGCACGTCTCTGGCCCCGGAACCGTGCTCGCTGGGGAAAGGTACCTCTGCAGCTGTGAGGGTGGGGGTGGCTGACGCGCAGTATCTGTCATCGGGGCAGGTTCTGGTAGGTGACCAGATGTCCCGATTTTATAGGGACAGTCCCGATTTTTGGGTCTTTTTCTTATATAGGCTCCTATTACCCCCCCACCCCCATCCCGATTTTTCACACTTGCTGTCTGGTCACCCTAGGTTCTGGCCCAGACCCTCGCGTTTGCCCGAGCTCTGGGAGGCTCAGTCTGATGGAGACAGATCTGAATTTCCCAGCTCAGATTAGACGCTGGTTAAACTTCCTTCCAAAAACCAGCCCAAAGCCCCTTTGGTGAGCTGCCCCGAGGCCCCAAGTCACCCTCCATCTGAGTCTGTGCCATGCCCACAAGCTGCTTCTCCACACCAGGAAAGCGTGTGGCTGGCCCCTGCCTGGCTCCAGCCTTTCGCCGATCCCCGTCCTGTCAGTAGGTGTCACTCTTAGACTCCGTCCTTTCTGCTGCTCCATGGAATTGGTGCCGGCTCTGCCCCTGACAGGTTTCAAGTTTAAACAGCTGGGAGGAGTGACGGGGTGTGTGTGTGCGGGGGAGGGACATGATCTCTGGGCCACACTCCGCACTGCCATGTGCAGGCTGCGCCCCCTTGGATTTATCTAGGCCGCGCTGGTCGTTTTGGGTGTCCCCTTTGGGACGCGCTGAGCCTGGTTTTCAGAGATGCGGCGGAGCGGCCTGGAAGCTCTTTGGGGCAGGGATTGTCCGTTCTGTGTTTGCACAGCACCCGCCCCAGCGGGTCCTGGTCTGTGACTGCAATGCCCAGGCACTGCTGCAATATGACAGAGTAGCAGCCGCTGGCCCCGCTCTGGCCCATGGCAGTGTTTGAACCCCACACCTCCAGTGCTAAATGCACGAGCCCCTGCTGCCAGAGCTAAGGGAACAATCCAGTTAGCCAGCAGCGATCACAGGCTCTTATCCTCTTACGAGCACCAGCCCCTAGACGGGCGAGAGGACCTGCTATGCCTTTCACTGAGCGTCTTGCCTCGGTTAAGCCTGCAAGAACTGACCACAGCAGCTCCTTTTCCTGAGGGTGTTTCCCAGGACGAGGATCGCAGAGGAATCCCGGATGCTGAAGGAGTCCAAAAGCACCTTCTCTCCCCTGCCCAAACCCATCTGCTATGCCCTGCCGTGACCAGCCCCGTGCACCTTGCTACAGTGACACACTTTCTCCCGGCCTTCGCCTGGTGCCCTGCCCTCTCCCAGCGCTCCCAGCCTGCAGAAGCAAGCGACTGCTGAGCAGAACTGCCTGGTATTTTATCCACTATGAGTTTGAGGTTGGTTGAGTTTTTGTTTTGTTTTACGGAAGAAATGGCTTTTTGACGAAAACCAACCGTTTCATTTTGGTCCGAAATGTTCCTTTTTTGATGAAAAATGAAACGGTGTGTTTTGTTTTGAAAATGTTCAGGGTCCCCCCCCCCCCCTTTTCTCATTTTTTTAAAACTTTTAAAAAATCTTTTCCAGTGGAAGAGAAAGAAGCCGGGAGTATTTGAAAAGTGTGGGCGGGGGACACTTCTTATTTTTTTATTTGAAATGAAAATTGTGGTTTCGTTTCAAATTTTTAACAGAAAAAAATCCTGCCCATGTTTTGAATGGGACAGAAATGTTCGACTCTTTCTCAGTTGTTTGCAGACGTTGCATTGTCCGGGGCTGGGTCTCAGCGGTGCAGGAGAGGTGGACGGGCTGAATGCGGCATCTCTCGCTGGGCCTCAGGGCTGCAGGTGCGAGGCCACGTCTGGAGCGGACAGCCGGCGGTAGGTGGCAGGGCAGTGGTGTGATTTGCAGGTCCAGAGAGGCGGTTGGGTTTACAATGATCTTTTTCCTACACTCACCTTGGTCCCTGCATTGTCGGGAAGAGCCCAGAGAATCTGCATGGCAAGGGACAGGGAGACTGGTTCCTCCCTCCCTGCAAACTCCCGAAGTGTCTTAGGCCCTATAGTGCTCTGCAGGACACAAACCCCACCCAGTCTCCCACTCTTCCCCACTGACGGACACACACGCGTGTGCACTCTGCACACACTCCCACTTAGTCATGTGCCACACAGCTCCATGCATGCACAGAGAAATCTCCTTAGATAGATGTCTTCCTGAGGGCGGGTCTTCTGCCATCAGCATAAGAGCTCTGCAAGCCCCCAGGTGCACACGGGGGGAGGGGGTCACTTCTGCGTTTCTGAGCGTCTGGAGTCACTCGGCTCCAGCCCTGCGACCCTATCACAGGGCATCTGAGGCATGACACGCCCTGTCGTGTCTGATTGCGGAGCTGAACTCCTGGGCAGGTTCCTTACAGGGATGGGTTGGAAACAACAGATGCCTTTGGGTGGTACGTTCCTATGGCAAAATATATTTGACCGTGTCTATCCTGTGCCATACGTACAGTCGCTGATGGTGTGATCACCAGGTGTTTTTAGCCGACACAGGTCCCTGCCTCTTTCAGTGCCCAGCAGCTGTTCTCCTTGGGGTTCAGTGTCTGGCCCCCAGGCCTTGTTTTCTGCTCACTGTTCAAGCCCTGCTCTGAAGACAGAATTATTGTTTGCTCTGGCGTCTCTGAGTTCGTCATAAACATTCACTGTTTCGTCGTCACTACACCCTGGGAGGGGAGGCGGCTTTAGCCCCATTTTACTCAGGGAAAAGTGAGGCACAGTGAGGTTAAGGTCAAAAGTGTCCACCAATTCGGGGTGCCCCGCTGGAGACACCTAGGCCCTGATTCTCTGATTCTTTAGCATCCTCGAGCGCTTCAGATGTTCTCAGCTCCCATTGAGTTCAGCTGCGGCTGCCAATGCTCAGGAATTCTGCAGATGACCCAGAGTGCCGTGTCAGCAGCCCAGAACATGAGGCTCCCACAATTAGTGACCTGTGAAGTTTTCTGTAAGTGACTTCTCCAGCATCACGCAGTAAGGCTGCGGCAGAGGCGGGGAGAGAATCTGGTTCTTCAGGGCAGCGTTCAGCTGCCTTAACCACAAAACTGACCCTTTCTCTTCCTGCTCTCCCCTGCTGTGTTCAGCACGGGTCTTCCAATGTCTGCAGCAAACTAGGCAGGGGTCCTACAGCTCCCCGATTCCTCCCCAGAGCACGGGCTGAGCACGGTCCATCCTGGGCAGGGCCCTGTGCGGGAAACCTGCTGTGCGATCACACCAGTTGTAAAGGCGGTGCCATAATGCACACGCACAAGGCACTGCATTGAGTTCACATGGGCCCGTCAGTCTGGGGGGAAGGAAGAAACAGACCATACGAGGGGCAGGGGGTCTGGGAAACCTTTAATTCCTGGAGACGCCAGGACAATCCTGGAGGCTTGGGAGCCGCTAGTGTGACCCTGTCCAAGTCAGTCAGCATCCCCTTATGCTCCTCTGTAAGACTGGAACAGCAACACTGACCGGCCTCCCAGGGGAGTCTGCCAAGCCCTTTGCAGCCCTTCAGTGGCAGGCACTGGAGCAACTGGGAGTCTTTCAATAGACGTCCACACCGCTGCTCTCCAGTGCCTGGAATCCGGACCGCTGCGAACTGAGCTCAGGTACCAGGAAGGCATCGTGAGCTTTCCCAGCGAGAGCGTCTGAGTTCTGTCACTGCCCCACACAAAGTTGCAAGGGGAGCATGGGGGGGATGAGTGGCTGAGTGACAACCACCAAGCCCCATGTCACTAACGAGCTGCGAGCGCACGAATGAGTCCGTTATTTCTAGACGCCTCTTGGTGGTTCTTATAAATCCAAAGAAATAACAAATATGACGAATAACTGAATGGGTGACACACGAATCCCGGGTGCTTTTCCTTGGCCCTCCCCGGCCCTGGTGTGTTCCTCACCTCTCCAGGAGAGAGGCTCGAGGGCTGTGTGTACAAAGGTGCAGGACACGGGCGTAAGGTGGGTGACTCCTGGACTAGTCCGGCCAGGGCTGGCTGAGGAAGAAGGGGTGGGAATGGGGGCTCTTCTATTCCCAGATCAGCTGGGCCCCGGCCACGTGACTGGACAAACAAACAGAGGGGCCTGGGAGGCACCGTGTCCATTTATCATGAAGCTCTGAAATAGGAAACCACCTCTAAGGAACTCAGGCAGTACCAGCAGCGCAGAACAAAAGCCTCTCTGGAGATTCATACTCGTTTGCCATCACTGACCATTCTAAGATCAAGGTGGGATGGTTGTGTAAACGCTCTGTGGGGCAGTTCCCTGGCCTGGGCTCTACAGGGGGTCAGACTCGCTGATCACAATGGTCCTGGCTCGCCTTGGAATCTATGTATTACATGCCAGGCCATCCTACGTGCTCTTGAATGCATATGGCCCATATAAAAAACACAGCAGACTCTAATCACCTGTAGCTATTTAAGATCTTCCTAGAGTTTCATACTGGGCGTTAGCACTAAGGGCTAACAATGAATGACACAGACAGAAAGACGTGGGTGAGAGAGAGAGAGAGAGACTGCCCTCTGTTGGATGGAAGCAGATCTGCTCAATTGTGTGTAATAGGCCCCATGCTGCTAGCAACTAATGGTGAGTTTCCTTCAGCCTAAGTGGTAGGACTGATGTTGGAGTAGGAGGATCTGGGTTCTAGCCCCTCTGTTGGTGTGACGTTCAAAGTTGTGGCAGTGATGCAGTTCCTAGGTAGGGTGACCAGATGTCCCAATTTTATAGGGACAGTCCCAATATTTGGGGCTTTTTTTATATGGGCTCCTATTACCCCCCACCTCCTGTCCTGATTGGTCACACTTGCTGTCTGGTCACCCTATTCCTGGGTAACCCTAGATTTGTTACAGATCTGCTAGCCCCGTTCATCTGCTGAGCTTGTGGTGTGGACCAAGGCAGCTGCACTGAGCGCTCTGGGGCAGGCGCTGATAGCTGGTTTACACGGGAGACACTGAGGCACAGAGAAGCTAAAGTTGCTATTTTTAAAAGTGGCCACTCATTTTAAATGGCAGACTCGGGCTCCTCAGGCCTGATTTTCAGAGATGCTGAGTGCCCAGAATCTAAGGCCCATCACCTCTGCCAACCAGTCCTTAGGTGTCTGTGTCCCAGGCACTGAGTCAGTGATAGAGCCATACAGCGCCTATCTGACCACACGTGTGCAAAGCCATGTCTGTAGTTTCAGTCCATCTCTTTGGACTCCTGCCCTGATTCTAGTGCCATCACATTGGGAAGCATGTTTCTCCCCGTGGGTGAAGCTTTGGTTCGTGCTCGCCTCGCCCTGCCCAGGCCTCAGGAAGTTATGAGACTCGTTATCTAGCCCAGGATGCAGGGGTGGCTCCAGGCCCCAGCATGCCAAGCGCATGCTTGGGGCGGCATGCTGCGGGGGGCGCTCTGCTGGTCGCTGGGAGGGCAGCAGGCGGCTCTGGTGGACCTCCCACAGGCATGCCTGCGGCAGGTCCACTGGTCCCGCAGCTCCGGTGGACCTCCGGCAGGTGTGCTTGCGGGAGATCCACCAAAGCTGCGGGACCAGCGGACCGCGGGACCAGTGGACCCTCCGCAGTCACACCCGCGGGAGGTCCACTGGAGCCACCTGCCACCCTCCCGGCGACCGGCAGAGCGCCCCCCGCAGCATGCCGCCCTGCTTGGGGCGGCGAAATGTCTAGAGCCGCCCCTGCCAGGATGGGACAAAGCAGATCCAAGATTCACAACGGGTCACAGGGCAGCAGTGGCCCATGGGCTTCAATCAGATTCTCAGACCAGAGTAGGGCCCATTCCTTAAAGATAGTATCAGAGGGGAGCCATGTTAGTCTGGATCTGTAAAAGCAGCAAAGAGTCCTGTGGCACCTTATAGACTAACATGCATCCGACGAAGTGGGTATTCACCCACGAAAGCTCCTGCTCCAATACGCCTGTTAGTCTATAAGGTGTCACAGGACTCTTTGCTCCTTCAAGATAATTATCTCACCTTTCTATAGTGTGCTTCAGACAAAACACTTTATAGCCCATCCATCTGGGACTGACCTCATCCACCACTGAAATGCAGCTGCCTCTGGGGTGGTGCACAGCAGCTATTTAGCAGCGCACACCAAGAAGAAGAAATGAAAAGTACACCCCAGTGAACCGGCAGGGGAGCTGGGGAGGCAGAACTGACGGGACGGGGGAATGGTTAGTGGTGCATGCATAGGCCCTACCAGTCAGGAGTGCTCAGCGCTGTTCATACTTCTAGTGCCACTAACTCACTGGGAACCTGAGCAAGTCGCTCCTTCCCTCGCTGGCCTAGCCCCCCCCCCCCCCCCCCCCCCCGTGAAACAGGGAGGCCAAGTCTTTCCTGCCTCGCCCTGGGGCTGTGGGGATTCCGGGGGTAACGACCCCCCGAGGAAAGGCATTGTATGAACACAAACCATTCATATGGTAGCAGCCCAAACAGCTGAGGGCTGGGGGGGAATCACTGCCTGGAGAGAGTGCCAGGGGAGGATATTCAACGGCCACAACTGGACAGAATCTTGGTTTTATGTCTCATCCACAAGACAAACGGAAGAAGTAACCACTCCTTCCCGGGCCACCACAATGGCTCAGGTTGTGTTAGAGGGAGGGGAAATGGCAGACTGACATTTGGAGATAAAAAAGTTTGCCTTGTTAAGGAAGGAAGGAAGGAAGGATAGATAGATAGATAGATAGATAGATAGATAGATAGATAGATAGATAGAGGGGGAAGGATATATGGGGGGTCTGGGAATGGATGGATAGATAGAAGGGATGGATGGATAAATAGAAGGGGTATGGGGAAGACGGATAGACAGAGGGGCTGTGGGAAGGGATGGATGGACAGATCATGGGATGGATTGATAAATAGAAGGGGTATGGGGAAGACAGATAGACAGAGGGGCTGTGGGAAGGGATGGATGGACAGATCATGGGATGGAGGGGGATGGATGGATAGCGAGAAAGTGGGGTGTGCTGGGA
Organism: Mauremys reevesii; assembly: GCF_016161935.1. Taxonomy (NCBI): domain Eukaryota; kingdom Metazoa; phylum Chordata; order Testudines; family Geoemydidae; genus Mauremys; species Mauremys reevesii. The sequence goes on along the minus strand of NC_052628.1, from coordinate 3,079,023 downwards.
TAGGGAAGGAGAGAGATCAATTTGGGCCCTGAGCTTTGCAGATGGGGTATTGCTCTGTCTTTCCCGCGCTCTAAGCCTGCTGACTTAGGAATGGTTCTAGCGGAATTACATGCATTTAAAACCATCAGTGTGTTGAAGCTATTCCTCATCCCTGAGCTCTGCTCACATGACGACCTGGCCATTTCGGGAATTCAGGAGTGGAAAAATAACCTCCCGAAAGAGTGATCAGTTAGGGGATGTAAGGAGCTACCATAACCAGCTGGCCCTGTGTCCAGGGAAAGCTGCCTCCGAGAGAGAGACTTTATAGAGACCACCTGCTCACCCGGGTCCCTCTTCCTGTTTCTGGTATTTATCTCAGATATAAACACCCCAAAGGAGGTTGGATAATATTGTGTCTCCTCATCCTCCCCTGCCGGCACTTACTAGATGCACTTACTGTCTCTGTTGCAGCTGATTGCGTAATATTCCAGTGGTAGGGAAGAGAGTGTGGACCGGTGGTTAGAGCAGCAGGCTAGGGTGCAGGAATTCTGGTTGTAGGTTTCCATGAGTCCCCTCCTGCTGCTGTTCTTGTTTGATTTCAGCAGGCTTGTCTGATAGGGCCATGCCCATCCTTGGGTGAGTCACATCACCTCGGTGCCTCAGTTTACCCGTTTGTAAATCTGGGGGAATAACAGTGACAGTTCCTGCCTCCCCGGCGTGTTGTGGGACTCGACTGATGAATGCCAACAAAGCACCCGAGATCTTCAGTTGAAAGGAGCTATAAAAGCAAAAGAGTGGGCCTGATCCTGCAAATATTTACACCGACCAGTGGCACTTAAAGTTACCATCTGCATATCGCAGGCTCAGGGACTATGTTATGTGCTTCGGCTTCTTGCACCTGAGAGATCCAGGCAGATGATCAAAGGGAACAAGATTCCCCCCCCATCTATTTATTTTGTGTGTGTGCATTAAAATATGCCACAAATGTAGAAAGAGGAGGAAATGCAGCTGCAAGGATTGTCTCCAGGTGAGGGGTCCTTTCTCGTCTGTGAATTTCTATAACCTGGGTGCTCAGCCCTGCAGCTCTTACTCCGCTGAGGCCTGCAGGATTGGGCCCTACCAGCCCTGGCTCTGAAAGGTGCCCATCCCCCCTCAGGATCAGAACCTAGACTTTCTTGATCATGGCTCACACGCCCCTGTCCTCGGGCTAAACATGGAGATTAGATGCTGCGGTGTGAATGCACTCTGAGTGCAGCTAGGGCGCTAGCTGGGGAGAATTTTTCTAATCTGTGTAAGAGAAGTAAATTAAAAAAATTAAGAAGTGTGTGTGAGTGAGTGAGTGTGTGTGTGTGTGAGAGAGAGAAAGCGAGATTCCTTCCAGGAAAAACCCTCCAAACATCCTGCAATCCTGTGCACTGCAAACAATGGCCTTTAGGCCCAGGTTAAGGACAAAGTTGTGGCAGTAACTGGGAATTTCCTGGCTTTGTGGGTTTGAGGCAGCTGGTATTTCTGGGGGTGGGTTTGGTGTGATTTGACACAGTTCTGTCTCTGGCCCAGGAGAGAGAGATTCCTCCCCAGCCCCCGGCTCTTCTGTTAACTTCTCAACCTGCTGCCCCTCACACTTCCACGCTGCTAATCACTTACGGCTGGAGCTGGCTGATGAGATGAAGTGCAGCTGATTTAAAAGCACTGGGGGCCTTTCTGCTGTCAGTGGCACCCGGCATATGTGCAGATGTCAGGAGCACTCATCCCAAGGCTTTGTGTAAATTGCAGTGATTTCCCCGGCTGACAGGGAAACACGGGGCTTGGAGATGAAGATATCAAGCCTTGCTAGTAACATTTCTCCTGTTGAATGAGCCTGTCACCGAGGATCTTTTTAAATAAATCGCATGCGCACACACAGAATGTTCACACCTTTGTGTCAGGAATGGCAGAAATGCACTTTTCAGGCGCCTTGTATGGCTTGTCCATGACTGGCCAGCCCTTGGAAGACAGCAGATACCCAGAGAGGGAGTTTCTGATCACACACACTCATTGTCAATGCACTGGTGTGAGCCCTGTTACACACACAGCACTAGGCTGAAAATGCACAGGTGTGATCGCACCCACATGTCAGAGCCCTGGGTTAGAAAGGCCTTGATCTGAGCCGCTCGCTGCAGATTGGAAAGGTCCCTCTCACACACACAGCCATGGCCAGAAGTAGGTTAGAAATGCACTGATCACTGGGCGGTATTTCTCCTCCTGTGCGATCTCCCTGCTGGGGAAGTATGACAGCATTTTCCCCCTTTGGCTGTCAGCAAACCCTGCCCTCTCTATTTATCATTCCCTTGACGTGTTGTTAGCAAATGGGGAGCAGAGAGGGCTGATCTCTCGGTGGAAGGGGTCACACTGCCTCTGCCTGCCACTTGTTGCAAAAAGAAAAAAAAAGGGAAAAAAGCCCCACCCCAACCCCCTCATTGCTTCAACAAGCTGCAGAATAAAAGAAATATTTGTAACAATCTTCTCCATGCTGGGACCGGGGCCCCCGAGCACCAGCAAAGCGCCAGAGGAATAAAAATACAGCCACAGAGCCGATTGTTCTAATATATATATTTATCCAACCCCCCCGCCCCCCCACCAGCTCCCCTGGGCAGCCCGTCAGTGGGAGAGAAGGAAGCATGGTGGAAAACACGAGATCGGCGTTGGTAAGCGATCTTCGGTTGTTTTTAAAGAGAATTGTCTGTTTTCTAGTGCCTGTGAGAGAAATGACCTCCGGCTCGCGGGGGGGTTGCAGCTGCTGTTCGGTTTCTGTGAGTTGTTGTTGGGGTTTTGGCTTGGTGGGGGGTGGAAGGGGACTCGGGGGCGGGGGTGGAAACTGCAGCAAGTCAAACGTCCTGCAACTTCCCAGTCCCCCCCCCCCGTCTGATATTTAATAAAGAGCCGGCGAGGGGGGCTCTACCGGGGCTTGCACGTGGATTGCAAAGGGGCGGGGGGGGGGTCTGTCCGCACCGGGCGGAACGGGGGATTCTCCCAGACCTCCTGCGCTGGAGCCGGGGGCTTGTGGGGACCCCCCGCGCCCGAATCCCGCCCCGAAGCTCCCTTTCCTGCGTCCGTCTCCCCCTCCCCTTCCTCCCTGCCCATCCGCCGGGGGGCTCGGGGGAATCTCCCCGCCGGAGCCCGGCTCCGGGCTGCAAACTTTCCGCCGGGGCAGAGGAGCCGCTTCCCGGGGCAGGGGGCCGCGCTGCGGCTCGGGGCCCCCGGCGCTGGAGCGGGGCCGGGCAGCGGCCGAAGTTGAGCGAGACGCGCCCCGAGTTACTCCGGGTGGGAGCGAGGGGGCGACGCGCTCTGGGACTTCGCCCTGCCCCGGGCCCGGCTCTGCGCTCCCGGCCTCCCCCGAGCCCCCTGTCCTGTCCCCTCTGCGCCCCGCTCCCGTCTCCCCGGTCCGCCTCCTCCGTCCTGGGCTCCCTCGCCTCGGCCGCTCCCCGCGCCCTTCTCTGCCCCCTCGTCCTCCTCACCCGCACCCCCCTCTGACTCCTTCCCGCCTTCCTCCTGCACCCCTCACCCCTGCCCCCTCCTCCCCCTCACCCCCCTCTGACTCCTGCCCCCTCCTCCCCCTCCCCCCCCTGCCCTCCTTCCCCGCACACCCCCTGACTCCTGCCCCCTCCTCCCCTCACCCCCCTCCTCGCCTTCCCTGCACCCCGACTCCTGCCCCTCCTCGCCTTCCCTGCACCCCTGACTCCTGTCCTCCTCCCCCTCACCCCCTCCTCGCCTTCCCTGCACCCCTGACTCCTTCCCTCCTCCCCTCACCCCTCTTCCTCGCCTCTGCCTCGGCCGCCCCCGCGCCCCTCTGCCCCTCGTCCTCCTTCCCCTCACCCCTCTGACTCCTGTCCTCCTTCCCTGCACCCCTCTGACTTCTTCCCTGCACCCCCTCTGACTCCTGCCCCTCCTCCCCTCACCCCCTCTGACTCCTTCCCGCCTTCCTCCCCTCACCCCTCTGACTCCTTCCCCTCCTCGCCTTCCCCTCACCCCCTCTGACTTCTGCCCTCCTTCCCCTCCCCTCACCCCTCTGACTCCCGCCCCCTCCTCCCCTCCCCTCTGACTCCTGCCCTCCTTCCTCCCCTCACCCCTCTGACTCCTGCCCCTCCTCGCCTTCCCCTCACCCCCTCTGACTCCTTCCCGCCTTCCCCTCACCCCCTCTTCCACATCCTCCCCTTCACCCCTCTTCCTCCTTCGCTCTCATCTCCTCTTCCACCTCCCCCTCTTCCCCCTCCCCGCACCCCCTCTTCTCTCGGCCGGACACTCACCCCGTGTCTCCCCGCAGGCTGCCTTCTCCTCCCCGGGGTCGCTGCCCCTGCTGCTGCCGGGCGCCGGCGGCGGCTCCCGGGGCGCGGCGCTGCCCTGCCGGCCCCGGGCGGCGGGGGCTCCGGCTGGAGGCGGTGATGGAGAATCTGCAGCGGCAGCAGGCGGCGCGGCTGGCCCGGGGAGGAGAAGCTGCGGCGGGGGCAGGCGGAGCCCGGCTCGGGGCAGCTGCGCTCGGCGCTGGGGAGCCGCATCCAGCAGTACCCGGCGGCGGCGCGCTGCGGGCTGCCCCCCGGCGGCCGCCTGGGGGGCTCCCCGCCGGGGCCCGGCGCCCCGGAGCCCGCCGCCGAGGAGGAGGAGGAGGACCTGGAGGAAGAGGCGGGGGCGGCCCGGTACCCGCAGCAGCACCCGGAGCCCGCCCGCTCGCTCTCCCCGCCGCGCCAGCCGCCGCCCCAGCACCACGAGTGGACCTACGAGGAGCAGTTCAAGCAGGTAAGAGCCGGTCCCCCGGGCCGGCCCCGCCGCTCCCCCGACAGCTGGCCCCTAGCAAGGCCCTGGGCCTCACCCTCCAGGATCCTGACCCCCAGAGCTGCTGCCGGATTTCCCTCCTGCCCCGGGGTCCCCCATCCTGACAGGTGTCCCACTAGCAACCCCCCGGCCTCAGCTCCCAGTATCCAGCACCCCAATGGCCGTCCCCACCCTGCCCCATAACTATCCACCCCATGGAGATCCCACCAGTAACTCCCCGGCCTCAGCTCCCAGTGTCCAGCACCCCAATGGCCGTCCCCACCCTGCCCCATAACTATCCACCCCATGGGGATCCCACCAGCAACCCCCCGGCCTCAGCTCCCAGTATCCAGCACCCCAATAGCCGTCCTCCCCCTGCCCCATAACTATCCATCCAATGGGGATCCCACCAGTAACCCCCCGGCCTCATCTCCCAGTATCCAGCACCCCAGTATCGGTCCCCACCCTGCCCCATAACTATCCATCCAATGGGGATCCCACCAGCAACCCCCCGGCCTCAGCTCCCAGTATCCAGCACCCCAATAGCCGTCCCCACCCTGCCCCATAACTATCCACCCAATGGGGATCCCACTAGCAACCCCCGGCCTCAGCTCCCAGTATCCAGCACCCCAATGGCCGTCCTCCCCCTGCCCCATAACTATCCATCCAATGGGGATCCCACCAGTAACCCCCCGGCCTCAGCTCCCAGTATCCAGCACCCCAATAGCCGTCCCCACCCTGCCCCATAACTATCCACCCCATGGGGATCCCACCAGCAACCCCCCGGCCTCAGCTCCCAGTGTCCAGCACCCCAATAGCCATCCCCACCCTGCCCCATAACTATCCATCCAATGGGGATCCCACCAGTAACCCCCCGGCCTCAGCTCCCAGTATCCAGCACCCCAGTATCGGTCCCCACCCTGCCCCATAACTATCCACCCAATGGGGATCCCACCAGTAACCCCCCAGCCTCAGCTCCCAGTATCCAGCACCCCAATAGCTGTCCCCATCCTGCCCCATAACTATCCATCCAATGGGGATCCCACCAGTAACCCCCCGGCCTCAGCTCCCAGTATCCAGCACCCCAATAGCCGTCCTCCCCCTGCCCCATAACTATCCATCCAATGGGGATCCCACCAGTAACCTCCCAGCCTCAGCTCCCAGTATCCAGCACCTCAGTATCGGGCCCCACCCTGCCCCAAAACTATCCATCCAATGGGGATCCCACTAGCAACCCCCTGGACTCATCCCACCCCAGTATCCCCACCCCAAGAGCCGTCCTCCCCTTGCCCTGATAACTCCCCACCCAATGGGGATCCCACCAGTAAGTCCCGGCCTCATCCCACCCCAGTATCCCCACCCCAATAGCTGTCCCCATATCTCCCAGCCTGCCTCGATGCCCTCACCCTGTCCCAGTACACCCCACCCCCTCCCAATACCCTCTGTCCCAATAGCTTTCCACATATCCTCCAATCTGCCCCAGTACTCACCCACCCCAAGAACTGCCCCAGTATCGACTGCGATATCCCTCCTCCTCCTCCCACATCCCCCACCCCATTAACAATCCCGCTAGCCACAGCAATATCCTTCACGGGCCATGAGATCCCTATCCCAATATCCACCCTGAGAACTGCCCCGGGTCTCCACCGCAACGTCCTTCACCAATCACTGCCCCAGCTCTACCCGAATACCCACTCCAGTAACTATCCCAGCAGCCATCCCGCCCCCTGGTGATACCCCTCCACCTTCTGCTCCAGTACCTGCCCCAGCAGCCACGCCCGCCCTGCCTCAAGCTCCCCTCAGCCTGCCCCAGGAGTAACATCGCGTTTCCTGCTGCCGCACTCGGCCCCCAGTGATGCCAGCTGGCGCACAAGCTATGGGGCACACTGCACAGTGCAGAGGGAAGTCTCTCTACCGTGACCCACACGGGGGTCCTTTCCCCTCTGGGGAGGGCTCTGGGATGGCTGGGAAAGCTTCCTCCCCCTGACTTGAACGGAGAGGGGGGACCAGGAAATTCAGTGACTCGTTTGGTGGTGGAAGGCGAATCTAGGGTAATACGCCGTCTAAGCTGCCTGCTCCCTGCCTCGAAACATGCAGGGACTTCCCCGCCGGTTTCCCTGGTGCTCTGTCTCTGTGGCTGTGCTTTGCGTGATGGTCTGGTTACAACATGCCGTTTTATCTTGCGCTTTGGAGACCTTGAGGTGACGCTTCCAACCCCGGAAACGTGGACAAAATTCCTGTTGTGTTAGCAAGTGTGGGGCTAGGTACCCAGAAGTCGTTCCTCCCCAAGGAGTCCTTCCTCTCCAGAGTACATGTTTGCAGGGTCCGAGGTCTCCTCCGCGCTGTTCTCAAATCTCTCCAGTCCCAACCTGCCTTCTGTGTATCCCGCCAGTAACCCTGCACACGCGCTCTTGAGTTAGGAGGGGCCCGTTCCCGGTTAATTGTCCCTAGGCCTATTGTTCTCAAGGCCCGGATAGCCCCGTGATAGTGTGAACTGGGGAACACGGTACACAGCCGCCTCTCGTTACCTTCTGGAGTCGAGGGAATTGAGCACAAAAGGACGTTTCTGTGAGTGGATGTTACGTTACCCTCGGCTTGGTGTGCAGCCGGGGCCACACCCGCAGCTCTTCTGAGGGATCCTCGCTCCGGCCAGTCGCCCAATGGCTGGGACGAGCCTGAGCCTGCGGCCAGTGCCGGATTTAGGGGCAGGTGACCCGTGTGGCCGCGTGGGGGCGCCAGGCTCGGGGGGGCTGTGTGTGTTGCTAGCATCTTATATGAGGGATAAATCACACATACAAATCCTGCATCACAGTGGTGACATGGGCTACAAATGCAATTCAAAATGAAGTAGTCAAACATTTAACCCCTGGAGGGAGGGGGCGCCAAAGCGGCTCCTCGCCCAGGGCGCGCTTTGATCGAGGGCAGGGTGCCTGCGGCCTGTCCCCGGGCGGGTAATCCGGCCTGCGGTTGATTTCAGAGCGAGAGGATTCCGTACCTGAGTGGCGGCTGCAGCTTCGGGGCCTGGGTGCGAGGCGAGACGAGGGCAGGGTCAAGGCCTGGTCCTGCTCCCCCGGGGCGCTGGCCAGAAGGAACTTCCACCCTTGCCTAGAGGTAGATTTCCCAACGTTGGCTGTTCACCTGCAGAAAAGAGCAAGGGAGGCACCTCTGGAACAGGAAATGGAGTCGGGCGGGAGCTGACCTTTATCTAGCAGGCAGAGGAGCTGAGCGTGGGTTTGAGATGCTGGGGCAGAGAAGGAGATGGAGGGCGCAGATAAGGGAGCAGGGCTGCTAGACAGACCCCGGTGAATGGCAACTGACGGTGAGGGGAATAGCGGTGCCTGCTGTACTTGGTGTTTCAGACTTGCTCCTGGCCAGGAGTTCTCTGCAGCGCGCTCTGAGGGACGGACGCGATTGTTAGCTGAGCCGAGAGGCAGCGTCTGGAGTGTTTATAGAAGAGTTCAGCGGGAAGCAGCTGAACTGGGCACCGGCTGAGTAACGTGCGGGTTACGTTACACACAGAACAAGGCAGACTGGCTGGTTCAGAGGGGTCAGCGTGAGAGGTGTGACATGGCTCCGTGTTTCCCCCAGGCGCTGTGTGTGGGGAAACAGAGCTGTCCCTCTCACGCCGGCAGGGGGCGGGCCAGGTGGCGATGGAGGGGTCAGTGTTTACGCTGCGGGCAGGGTAGCGCTGGGGCGTTGGGCAGGGGGTTCTCAATTGAACCTGGCCCCCTTTGTCTCGGACAGGGACAGGCTGGTGTTTCCAGCTCGCCAATGCGCCCGTTGGTTCTTTGCGCTGAGTGGGCTGCGGTTCTGTGGTCGGAGGTAGCGACACCCGCCGGCTGCTCACCCCACTTCTGGTCGGGTCTCCGCATTGCTCAGGCCTGGTGGACGCTGTGGAAGGGGCAGGGCTCAAGTGGCAAATACTGAATAAGGAGGAACTCGCTGCCACGCCTCGCCTAACGGGGGTGGGGTGGAATTGGGGGGGGCCCCAGCCAGGAATCCCTGGAACACTTTGGATCCATGTTTTAGTTCCTACGTGTGTGATATCGACGTGATCTCGAGCTGTTCCCTACACTCATTCATCAATTCCAAAGCCAGATGGGACCCCGGCGATCATCTCGCCCGACTCCCCCAAATCACAGCCCAGAGACGTGCCCCTGAAAGGAACTAGAGCAGAGCTCTTTAAAAAAGAAATACCCAAGACACCGTAACAGCACCCCAGCCTGCTTTCCCTGAGCTCGGTAAAACCCTCTGGCCGGGGGCAGCCCGCGGAAACCTTCAGATTCACTTTGCATTGTGGCCCCTCCGGCCTTGAACCAAGTTCTGGGGCAAGGAGAGCACCAGGGCCCCGATCCTGACGGCAGCGGAAATGTTGTGAACACGAGGAGTGGGGGGCAGGGTCTATCATTGGGTTCTGTTGTTGAGATGGCAAATTAAACTACTTAAATGTCCCGACCCATGGCCTTTCGCGGTGAGCCCTGGAGAGGTGAGGGGTCTGGGATGCTGATCCGACGTGCACCAGGGATGGTGGGTTTGGGGAGATCTGTGTTGCAGTCACACGTTGGGGGCGGGGGCAGTGTTTTCTGTGGACCATGGTTACAAATCCAAGCATCATTGCCAAGGCAGTAAGGATCGGCTTAGCAGAGGCACGGGAACGGTGCTCCGCTGACCTTTCTGTTTGAGAATTGCGCAATCGTTCACTTGTTTGCCGGCGTTTCAAACACAGGAACTGGCCAAACTAGAACTAGATTGTCTCCGTGTGTACCTGTCATGTGTCAGGTATGTGAGCAGGCGGTATTCACCGTCTGCCCGTGCCCAGGAACCATGTGCACTCGGCCTTTCTGGATCCGGCCCAGAGAATGGCTGGGGTGGGCGTGCTGCATAGATTGAAGTGCACTGCTTGTGTGTGCAGGTTACGTTACACAGAGAACAAGGCAGACTGGCCGGTTCAGAGGGGTCAGCGTGAGAGGTGTGACATGGCTCCGTGGAGAAAGCACTCAGAGCATTTGTGTGAACCAGGGAAATCCTCCCTGGATCCTAATGCTCAGGCACTTCCCCCTCCGTGAATGTCTGAACACACATGCAGCACAGAAACGGGGCCAGAGGGCCTTGATTTAAACAGAATATAGAATAAATGCCTGTCTAGATAGATAGAAAAGGAAATTAAATTGGATTGAATTAAATTGAATTAAACTTTATTGGCTGGCAAATAAAACCTTCCCTGCATGAAAGAGTTTTTTTCTTTTTGACACATTTTCTTCTGTATTCTTACAATCAGCTGAGAAATGGGAGCCGCGTTGGATGTTTCTAACACACCCCGACTCTCTCTCTCTCTCTGTCCTGTCTGCCCAGCACAACGCTCTGTAAAATTGGCATCCGATCTAGCAAGTGCATTTTCCCAGACAAGGAGAGCCCTGCTCCGGGAATTACCCCTCATGTATTGCCTTTAAAGATAGGAATCAAACATTCTCCGCAGAAGGTTTGATGCAAACAGTGGCTGCAGCTTTGGGTCGATCCATGAACAGGGCTTCAAGCTGCAGCGTGATGTGGCAGGCGAGGGTTAATCTGGAAGCGGTGGCTAGATGGTGGGGGAATTTGGTTGAGGGAACCCCTGTAGAGCCAGACATAATTGTGTCTCTCCTGTCCCCCCAACACACGCGCTAGGACCTGGGCGTCCGTTGGAACAAATGCCATGTTTTGGGAACCTCCGATGAAAGCAGCGTTTCTCGGGTGGTTTGGGCTGCTCTGCAAACACTGTGGCATTGGGTTTGCAGGGTTAGTTTTTGCTGGATGTTTGAACCAAAGTGTGGCCTCCTGTCTTCTGGATATGCCCATGCTCGGATGATCTTAGATAAGAGCCCTAATGCTGCTGCAGGTGGTGAGGATGTCACATCCTCTGAGGATCACCCACAGCGTGGGGACCAGAATGTGCTCTCCGTCCTTCTGAGTTTATAAAGGGTCCCTTTCTTTTTCCTGTGGGCATGGGAGAGAAATTCCTTTTGGCATCTCTCCCGCCCCTTCCCTTTCCCTCAACGGCCTTAGTCAGTGAGCCACCCTCTTTGCAGGAGGTTGGGTGCTCTTCAAAGGAGGAAGATCCTCTTCTCGGCTCTGTGCTGTGGAGGTCTGAGTGTGCTTCCTCTGATGGGATGGTCCTGAGCTCCAGCATCCTCCCAGCGAGCAGCACGGCCTGCCAGTATTCCCTGTGCCTCCCTGCCGGCCTGTCGCTTGCAGTCTGGGATAACAGGCTGTGTGTGGCGGCTCCGCAGGAGCTGGGCTCTGAGCGGAGACGTTCCTGGTCCCTCAGCTTTTGACTTTCGTGACTTGTAGCAAAAATGACCCCGAGCGAGGCCAGTTCAGCTGGGTGGAAGCTCCCTTCACTGCTTGTTAAACTTCTGGGCCTTGTCTGATTCAGTGTCCCTCAGCGGGAGGCTGCAGCAAATGGTTGTGGTGATGCCTGGTGCCCCGCACAGCTGGATCGTATCCTGGAGTGTTAACGCCACTGCTGCTGCCATGGAGAAGTGTCTCAGGCCAGGGGGTCTACACGAGATCTGCTGGGCATGGGCCACTGAGGGGTCAAGGCACAGGAATCATTCCTTTGGCATCCAGAACATAACTCCTGTGTGCAGAAAAGAGGCCAGATGTCCATCCTGCCTTCCTTCCTCCGCTCTAGGTAAAGTCCCTGCTTGGTGCAGGTAAAGCAGAGCCCGGAACTCAGGCCTTGGCAGGTGCATCACGGAGGGACTCAGGAAAGTGTTAATGAACATTTAGAAACAAACGGACTCCCCCTGACCTTCCAGGGCCGAGAGGGGAGGGCTGGTTCCATGGCCCCTGCAGCCCGTGGTGCCTCTGCTGAGACTCCCAAAGGGCTCGTCAGTTGCATTAGCGGCTTTGAGGCTGTCGGCACCTGTTCCCTACGTACCGGACTGAAACCAACAAGCTCATGGCAATCAAATTGTCAGGCCACTGCCTGGGCTGGATTTGAAGTGGTGACCTCAAGGGGAAAGCCGTAGGTTGCATAAGGAACGGGATGAGGAATAATATGGCAAATATCCTAATGCCTTTGTCTAAACCCAGGTGCGGCCTCATCTGGATATAATGTGAAGCAACAGGTACCTCATCTCCAAACGAATTGGGCAGAACGCAAGGGGGCTCGGAGAAGAGTGACGACACTGATCACGGGCCTGCCAGTTCTCTCTTCTGAAGAGAGAGGGAGCAGATTGGGGTTGTTACCTTAGAAAGGAGATGACTAAGTGGGGACCGGATAAACATCGGTGACATACTGGGCACCCCATTCTCCCTGTCCCACACAAGAACAAGGGGATGCTCAATGAAATGAAAAGGGGGGCGGGAATTCAGAACTGTTAAAAGGAAATACTTCTATAGGCAAGGTTAATTAGCCTGTGGAACTCTCTGCCACCAGAGGCTATTGAGGCCAAAAACTTCAAGATGATTCAAAAAGGGAGTGGACCCTCCCCTGGATCCCCTGGATCCCCGGATAGCCGCGGTTACATTAGTTCAGGCTAAAGGTTCTGGAAGGAATATGAAATCTCCTGTGTCATGCTAGTCTTGAGTTATTAGGATGAGACCTCCATGAGGGGGCGGATGATTCCACATCTGCCTAATGCCGGGTTTCATTGCACCTTCCTCTAAAGTAGCGTGTCCTGGGCTCTGTCTGAGACTAGATACTGGACTCCCCCATGTAGCTGTTCCTGTTTTCTAGCTGTCATTCTTATTACGATGGTATCAAAGCTCCCTCACAAATGTTGATCATTTATCCCCACGCCTCTGGGTGGCAGGGCAGTGCTGTTCTCCCCATTGTAGCCATGGGGACCTGGAGCCAGGGAGGGTAAGTGACTGGGCTAAGGGCACAGAGGGGGGTCTGTGTCAGAGAAAAGGGTGATCTAGTGCCCCAACCTCTGGCCTAACCTTCCTCTCTGTGCTGGTCACTTGCTGAGCTCCTCACATGTCTGCGCCGTCCACTCTTCTGTTTCCTCCCTATCCCCAAAGGAGTTGTTAAGTGCTGGTAAAATAGCTGACTGTGCCTTGCTGTGTTAGGGCTAATGTCGCCCATGAATCACCAGCCCTTTAATAACAGAGGGGGCAGGATGTTGGCGGCGGGGGGAGGGAACAAGGTAAGCTGGCTAGTTTGACTGATCAAATAGTCCGTGGACCACTTACGCTGCCCCGGACTGGCGTGGCGAGAGTGTGTTTGTACTGTGCCTAGCACACTAGGGTTCTGGTTCATGGCCGGGGTTTCTAGGTGTGATGATGGTGTGTATAACAAATCAACAGAAAAACCCTACAAGGAAATCAGATCTAACACCTGTCTCCAGCGTAGCTTCGTTCCCCTCCCAGGACCTGCCTTCTCTTTTCCGTAGTGTGCGTCTGGGCAGGACTCCTGGGTTCTGCTCACAGCTCAGACGCCGATTTTCTATGTGACCAAGAGCAAATGGCCAACGCCCACAGTTTCAGAAGTGGCTCCTAATTTCTGGTGCCTCCGTTTTTGAGCACTCGGCTGGAGAGAGCCAGGGCCTGAGTCTCGGGTGTGCTGAGTATCTGCAGAGCTAATTACTTCAGTTAATAAGCGAAGAAGATAAGAGAGGACTGCAGCAACGCATAGCGGCATTGCTGCTTTAGTGTCGGCAGCAGAGCTCAGGGCTGTTGGGTTGGCGGGTCGGGGTTTGAACCCTTCTCTAGCAAATAAGCAGCATTTCGCTTTCCCTGGGTTGATTCTGATGGCAAAGCTCTTTCTGGGCTCCCGTGTTGGTGCTGATGCTGGAATGAAGTGTGATAATGTCATCGGTTAGTCAGTGGAGCTTTTTCTTGGTGCCAGACACTTGATCTTCACATAACACACAGTCAACCTGTGGGACTCGTTGCCAGGGGAGGCTGTGAAGGCCAAAAGTATAACTGGGTTTAAAAAAAAAAAAGAATTAGTTGAGTTCCTGGTGGACAGGTCTATCCATGATCGGGGGACAGCCCTACACTCCAGGTGTCCCTAGATCTCTGACTACCAGAACCTGGGACTGGACAACTGGGGATGGATTACTCAAAATTGCCCTGTTCTGTTCATTCTATCTGAAGAATCTGGCATTGGCCACTGTCAGAGCCAGGATACGAGGCTAGATGGGCCATTGGTCTGACCCAGTGTGACCGTTCTTCTGATCTCCCTGAGGGCAATGCCATGTGGGTCTTGTCCTCTGTTTTTTCCCTACCGGTGCACAAAAATAGACAGACTTGTAAAGAGTCTCTTGGAGGCGGAGGACTGTATCTTTGGGACTTCGTGATCAAATTAGCTCATTTGCACTGCGAATGCTACCCCGTCCCAGGACCAGACATACCGATTTTCAAACAGATCTGATTCTGTATGGATTGTAAGTAGGTTACAGAATTCAGCTTTGAACAGGAATAATGTTGCACCGTCCGTGCCGTGCGTCTGTCACTGCCCCATAACAAAGAGAGATGCTGTTTAAGTGCACAATGTTGTTGTGATTACTCACTTTCCGTCCAAAACTGTTGGGTTGTGTCACTGCGTCCCATTAAATGGCTGCCTCCAGAGGCGGCTGCATTTCAGTGGTGGGCTACACACACTGATACCCATTGAAGAATAGCCCTGAGCTAGGATACTAGATCCGGATTTGAACTCTGAAGAAGATCAGATCTGGATCTGAATCCGGATCCAAACTCTGTGGTGGTCTCTCACTCTCCTGTGGGAGTCACACAAGTGAGGGTGGCAGATTGGGCCCATTACAATTTGCAAAGCGGGTTGACCAGAGCATGAGGGTCTCTGGGTTTGAGGTGCTGTGTCAGAGTCGTTCACTAGAACAGGGCTGGCTGGGTTACGCGGCTGTCCCGCCTTTTTGAACTGTTCCAGGCCAGTTCACAGTCTGTGGTGGGACCCGGAGCCAGCCATGGATACAGCAGTCGCATTCGGCTCTGGGAGCTCTTGTGATGTCATGGCCGGGAGCCCGTGCTGGGAAGAATCAGCAGCCTTTGAATAGCCTATAGGGCTGCTGCCTGGGGTTGGGCTAAGTGGCCTCCGATGTCACAAAGCCAAGACCCAGCAATGAGCTGTGCAAGAATCAGGATGTAAAAAGCCCTCTAAGGGGTCTTCCCCCTGGATTTTGTGCCGGTGTTGGACACCAATTGCCCAAATAAACATCTGATGCAGAAGGGCTCAGGGTGGATGGAGCTTTAATAGAATGTCCTTTTTCTAGTCAAAATCCTGTGATTTCCTCCCACTCAGGGAAACTGGGTGAGGCGGGTATCTCGGGGCACTGATGGCCCCAGAAACTGCTTGGGCTTCCCTCCTGCCTTTAACGGAGGTGGAGCTGTTAGCTGGCCCCTTCTTGTGTCTGGTTTTACAGACCGTTGGTCTTGTCCCTCTTCCTGATTGTCACCATCCTTTGGCTAATACCAGCACTTTGCACTTTCATGATACTGCCCATGCCCAGGTCTGACCCAGGGCTTTCCAGCAACCCCACCTCCGAGAGCAGTGAGTGATGTGGAAATGGCAGGCAAAGGGGACTCATCTTAAATTTGCCTCCACATTTACATCTGATTTCCCTTTTTTTTTAAAGCAGAGATATTTAAAAAAAAATCCCCCTGGATGAAATCAGTGCCTTTTAAGTAAAGCAGGATTCCCCTGCAGGGTTTGAAACCTGAACATTACAACACTGAGAACCAGAAAGTGAAACTGAGTGTAAACAGAAGTGAAACTGACACATTGATGTCACTGTCGCTAAGAGAAAGGCAAACAGGAAACTGAAGGGAGGATGTTGGATTTCCAAAGAGTTGTGTCTTTTCTCTTTACAGGACAAACATGATGTGAAGGAGCCATGTGGGCCTGGTGCGCTCTGAATAACTGTTTACTAGCTGTGTACCACACGCAATGCCTATATACGGTGGTGGAACCAAGAACCCAGTGAGCACCATTAGAGTATCCATTTAATTCTTGCATGTGTTCTAATGTAAGGCGCCGTTTGTGGTGTAGGTAAAGAAGCGTGTGTGCTTTTCACATTTATGGTGTTGTGCTCACTTGGCCTAGGACTGGTCATGCAATGAATCAGTGGCGGAGGGGCCTCCATCTCAGATCTGACAACCATTCAATGTGTTAACCATTAGACCATGCTTCCCATGGGTGGCGGGTGGGTGCTGTCGAGATTTATTGCTACGGTGGCAGCATTAGTCATTTACTTTGATTATGCCACTTATTTTGTTTGTGTTCCGTCCTTTTCGCAGTCTCTCTGCTTTATTGACTCTGAAATCCAGCGGTGACTCTCTTATCGAAGCAATGAGATCATGGGTACAAGCTGAATATAAAGGTCATTTTTTAGCCGGCCTCTATTTGAAATGCATAACAATATTTGCTGTTGCAAAATTCGTTTGAGGCTCCCACAGTCCCTTACAAACAATCCCAGACAAGTTTAAGTAAGATACAGGGAATATTGTGATAGCAACCCAATTAAAACATTAGAGTATCATGATTATTTAAAAAAAAAAAAGCCCTGAAATTCATGAAGGTTCCACAAACAGCCTCCAGTCTGATCCCTGTTCCGCATCTGTGTGTCTTATTGTGCGATATTTGCATTGGATGGTAAACAATATTACAAATGTGCTATATATTCCTCTGTGTGTGTGTATGTGTGTGTATAATATATATATGGCCATACCAAATTCACAGCCATCGGCCATGAAAAACATGTCATGGACCGTGGAATCTGGTTTCCTCCCATGAAATCTGGTCTTTTGTGAGCTTTTACCCTGTACTGTAGAGATTTCACAGGGGAGACCAGTGTTTCTCAAACTGGGGGTCCTGATCTGAAAGGGAGTTGCAGGAGGGTCGCAAGGTTATTTTAGGGAGGTCATGGTATTCCCACTCTTACTTCTGCGCTGCCTTCAGATCCAGACTTATTTCTTTGCTGCCTTCAGCCCCACCCCCCAATAACTTTGAGATCCTCCCTCAATTTTTTGGGTCAGGATCCCTACAATTACAACAATTTCAGTTTTAAATAGCTGAAATCATGAAATTTACATTTTTCAAAAATCCTGTGACCAGGAAATTGACCCAAATGGACCATGAATTTGATAGGCCCAATATGTAATCTATTTATACTGCTGGAAGGGATACATTGGGCTCAGCGACTCGTAGTGCAATGTCGGCTCTGCGATGGTTGTTTCTGGGCTGCGTGTACAGCAGGTTAAGGGATGAGATGTTGGGGGTTTTGCTGTTTGTGGGTAGTTGAACTGGAGAAAGGTCAGTGGAAGAGTTGGTTCCCTTTACGTGATGGGGTGTATGAGAGTTGATGTTGTTGCCAGCATAAACTGAAACCAAAATCCTGTCACTCTAGTCCTGAGATAATTCCCGTTGCTCTGGTTCTTTGTAGCTTTATTTACAGTTTGAGTCGAGGGTGGTTCATACTGGAAGTGAAGCTGAGTCGTCATGGCCTAGGTACGTGCTGGCTGAGTGTACAGGGTTGATGGTGGATAGTTAAAGGATCACTGTAGAAAACAGGGTCAGAGTTAAGGTTGTTTAGAAGTTCATTATATGAACTTCATGATTTGGGGGAAAAAAATTTACCATTGCCTTTGCTTTTTCCAGCCTTTCACGCTTCTTTTTGGAGTAACCACAACATGCTTTTAATGTCATTGTTAATGGTTTCATCCTCTGAACAAAGTTTTTGATCCAGGAATTTCCTTCGCTTTAGAAAGTGTTTTTAAAAATACAATGAGACAGGAAAACAGAGTTTTATTTGCCTTTTACATAGTGAGATTGTGTTTTTGCTCTAATTCTAGCAGTGCTGCAGGGACAGCTCGCGGTGTTAAATAAAACACAGATCAGTGCAACAGTCTGGGCAAATAAGCTACAGGTGGAGTTCGTCACTGCTTGGGACTCCCAGGAGTTTGGCTGACAAAGTTTACAAACCCTGCATGGGAGCCTGTAATCTCCCTGAGCCAACATGAGCTGGCTGATGGGGCTGGCTAACTGTCTCGTGCCTGGGGCCCTGGATTTTTGACGTTTATAGAGGCCATGGAGAAATCAAAGTCATAAGCTCATAATGTATAATTCATCTGCCCTGATTCGGAATAACTGCGAGCTCCTCAACCCTGAGCTGGACTCAAAGGTGGCGTTATTGCTGAGACTGACGTTACAGACTAGCACGAAGAGCTGCAGCTCTTCCACACAGTGCAGGGTCTTGGCCCTTTCACGAGAAAGGTGCCGCTCTGCACACAGGGCAGCTGCGCAAGGTTTCAAGCAGAAGAGACTTTTGGAGGAAGCTGCCAGTGGGAGGAAACACCTGAGAATGGGGCTTGCAGAGGAGCAGCTTTGGATTTTTGTCTTCATAGAATCTCAGGGTTGGAAGGGACCTCAGGAGGTATCTAGTCCCACCCCCTGCTCAAAGCAGGACCAAACCCCAACTAAATCATCCCAGCCAGGGCTTTGTCAAGCCAGGCCTTAAAAACTCCTAAGGAAGGAGATTCCACCACCTCCCTAGGGAACCCATTCCAGTGCTTCACCACCCTCCTAGTGAAATAGTGATCCTAATATCCAACCTAAACCTCCCCCACTGCAACTTGAGACCATTACTCCTTGTTCTGTCATCTTCTACCACTGAGAACAGTCTAGATCCATCCTCTTTGGAACCCCTTTTCAGGTAGTTGAAAGCAGCTATCAAATCCCCCCCTCATTCTTCTCTTCTGCAGGCTAAACAATCCCAGTTCCCTCAGCCTCTCCTCGTAAGTCATGTGCTCCAGCCCCCTAATCATTTTTGTTGCCCTCCGCTGGACTCTCTCCAATTTATCCACATCCTTCTTGTAGTGTGGGGCCCAAAACTGGAGGTACTCCAAATGAGGCCTCACCAGTGCTGAGTAGAGGGGAATGATCACATCCCTCGATCTGCTGGAAATGCCCCTACTTATACAGCCCAAAATGCCATTAGCCTTCTTGGCAACAAGGGCACACTGTTGACTCATATTCAGCTTTTCGTCCACCGTAACTCCTAGGTCCTTTTCTGCAGAACTGCTGCCCAGCCTTTCGGTCCCTAGTCTGTAACAGTGCATGGGATTCTTCCGTCCTAAGTGCAGGACTCTGCACTTGTCCTTGTTGAACCTCATCAGATTTCTTTTGGCCCAATCCTCTAATTTGTCTAGGTCCCTCTGTATCCTATCCCTACCCTCCAGCGTATCAACCACTCCTCCCAGTTTAGTGTCATCTGCAAACTTGCTGAGGGTGCAGTCCACACCATCCTCCAGATCGTTAATGAAGATATTGAACAAAACCGGCCCCAGCACCGATCCTTGGGGCATTTCACTTGATACCGGCTGCCAACTAGACATGGAACCATTGATCACTACCCGTTGAGCCCGACCATCTAGCCAGTTTTCTATCCACCTTACCGTCCATTCATCCAGCCCATACTTCTTTAACTTGCTGGCAAGAATACTGTGGGAGACTGTATCAATAGCTTTGCTAAAGATCCAGAAATAGCACATCCACTGCTTTCCCCTCATCCACAGAGCCGGTTATCTCATCATAGAAGGCAATTAGGTTAGTCAGGCATGACTTGCCCTTGGTGAATCCATGCTGACTGTTCCTGATCACTTTCCCCTCCTTTAAGTGGTTCAGGATTGATTCCTTGAGGACCTGTTCCATGATTTTTCCAGGGACTGAGGTGAGACTGACTGGCCTGTAGTTCCCTAGATCTTCCCTCTTCCCTTTTTTAAAGATGGGCACTACATTAGCTTTTTTCCAGTCGTCCGGGACCTTGCACTCCCCAAACCTGCCAGTGGGGTCCCAGCCAAGTCTCAGGGAAATGAGTGAAAGGCAGGGAAAAGGGTGGAGCTGGGGGTGATCGGAATATCTGGATCGCCCTGGAATTTGCTTCGTAGGGAGATGCTGCTGCTGGCTTTAAGTAGGGATTTGTGATGGAGCGACTTTGGTTTTGGTGGGCAGGAGGAAGGGATGTCTGACAGTGACCCCCCCGCACACCTGACCCTGCTTGCCCCCTCCCCCCAGCCAGTTAAGGCCCTGCTTTGTGCTAGAACATGTTCGGACCGAGCCCGGAGGAGGGAGGGGGGAGATCTGGCTGCCCTGCAGTCTTTGCCCTGGATTTAGTGCTGCAGCTCTCGCCTCTGCAGAGTGTGTGGTCTGCACATTCCACCCAGCTGCTGCCACCGCCGCCTTCAGATCCAGAGGGGACCCTCCAGGAGAAGCTCCAGGATCGATCACCTGCCTGCTCCTGGTTATACCCCCTCGTCCCCTGCAGGTGTGCACACCCACGCACCAGAGTTCCTGCACCTTCACACTTGCCCACCCTTGGGCCTGACCTCCAGCCCCCCCGGGCATGCCCACGCACCCCCCCTCCAGCCCCCCCCGGGCATGCCCAACGACCCCTGAGGGGCTGGGGACAGGATCCAGGCTGCCAGGGCTCCTCAGTGCATTGGCCTGTTGGACTTTCCCCAGTGCCAGCTGGGACTCTCACACCAGAAAGCTGGTGCAGGGCTCAGGTGCACGCGTGTCCCCTGTCCAGGCAGCATCTGGAGAGGAAGAGTGGGGCAGTGGCTGGTGTACCAGCAGGGTTCAATTCCCCACTCTGCCATAGACTTTCTGTGTGACCTTGGGAAAGTCCCTTTGCCTCCCCATGCGTCTGCTCCCCATCTGTGCAATGGGGTTCATAGCACGGCCCTGAGGAATGACTGTGCAGGGCTCAGATTCTACGTTGAGGAGCCATCTGGGTGCCCAAGACAGCCAGTACCTTGGCGTCTCCCAGGGGTTTATGGGACAGCTGCAGAGGTCACCCCAGCGTCCTCCATGGGGTCAGAGGGAGGCTGCCACTTGGACAGGCCACAGCTGGCCGGGGTGCGGGGCATGCGGTGTGTGCCTTGCATCCACAGGCTGCGTGCCACTGGGATCCTTCTCTGCTCTGACCCCTGTAGAGTGCAGGCCAAAGGACGACCCTGAGTAAATTCCTGCTTCCAGGCCCGTAGCGGTGTCTGAACTGCAGCCTGTCCTTTAGCCAACCTTGGGTTAAAAATCGCTGCTGATGGAGAATCCACCGCGACCCTTGGTCAGTTGTTCCAGTGGCTAGCGACCCTCCCTGTTAAAAACATGGGCCTTCTTTCCAGTCTGAATGTGTCTAGGTTCAGTTTCCAGCCACTGGGTCTTGTTCTCTCTTTGTCTGCTAGATTGGAGAGCCCTCTGTCATCCCGTTTCTGTTCCCCATGTCGGTACTTACAGACTGGCACCTTTAACCTTCTCCTTGTCAAGCTAAATCGATTCAGCTCTGTGAGTCTCTCCCGCTAAGGCAGGTTTTCCAATCCTTTGATCGTTCTCGTGGCTCTTCTCTCACCCCTCTCGAATGTATCAGCCTCCTTCTGGAATTGTGGGCACCAGACCTGGGCACAGGATCCCAGCAGCAGTCGCACCAGTGCTAAATATGGAGGTAAAATAAACTCTCTGCTCCTACTCGAGATTCCCCTGCTGATGCATCCAAGGATCGTGTTAACTCTTTTGGCTACAGCGTCACTCTGGTAGCTCATGTTCAGCTCCTCGCTCTCCCGCTGACATAGCGCCGTCCACGCCAGCGCTTGGGTCAGTGTAACTTGCGTTGCTCAGGGGAGTGGCTTATTCACACCCCTGAGTGACCTAAGTGATATTGACATAACCTGTAGTGTAGACAAGCCCTGATTGTCCTTAACTCTGCTGCCCATAGCTTCCTCCTTGTGTCCCTTGGCTTCCCTTATCAACTTTTCACAGTTAGTAGCTTCTAATTTATATTCAGTGCTATCGGCTTCCCCCTTTGTCCATTTGGGGGTGGGTGGGTGGGTAGGTGTGGGTGTGTGTGTGTGTGTGTGTATATGTGTGTGTATATATATATATAATGTTGTATGACTGGCTTCACTTTCCCTCTAAGCCTGTTTTTTTTTTTTTTTTTTAAGCTGCACCAGCTTCATCCCAGCAGCTGCCTGACTAAAGAGCAGGGAGAAAGGGAGACCCCTCTGGGGCAGGTCAGGGCGAAGGCTGGTGCTTCCCGTGCAGAGAGCCCTGGGAGTGGCTGACCCTGGAGACCCCTCCCTCCATCCTATACTGCACCTTCAATCCAGGTGCATCAGCCAGCAATTGGAGGCCTCTTGATCCATAATTAAAGGGTCTCTGGTTGCATTCCAGCTCTGGGGGAGGGGGAGGGGCTGAGGCTGGGAGCAGAGATCAGGTCTGGGGAGTGAAAGGTCAGTGCATTAATCCACTGGCCAGGCCAGCCCTGGGGGCCGCTAAGCAGCTTTTAATGGCAGCTCCTACGCCCAGCCGCTTTGTGCAGCGTTGTCTGGTGGCCGGCCAAGAATGTGCCGGCAGCCTGCGGGCGATCGGCGTGGCTCCGGTAAACAAACAGAGCCCCGGCCATGGGTGGGTGTGTGTCTTGGTAGGTGTGCACACACATGCGTGCGTACATCATGTGTGCCTACATGCATGTATGTTTCTTGGGGGAGGGATGCATGCATGTATGTGTCCTTGTGCACACATGTGGGTGCAGCAGCATGGGTGGGGGGTGCATGACTCAGGGATGGGAATCAGCAGCAATGACGCCTCCATGTGGGTTTTTGGGAGCCTCTGACTCCCACCCACTGACTGCCCCCTGCAGCGCAGCGCAGCGCCCCCTACTGCCACGCCGAGGCACAGAGCTCAGCGCTGCTCAGCCCTGCGAGCCCATCCAGCTGCAGATACAATCCTGCGTCTGTGCTGCTGTAACTAAATCCGGGGGGGCAGAGAGCAGCACGGGAGGGGGGAGCAGTGGGCGTGAAGGAGGAAGTGTAAGAAGCAATCAAGGGTGTGAAGAACAGAGGCCTGTGTGGGAGTGAAGCTCCGGTGGTGTGGAGGAGTCGGGTTGGAGGGATAAACTCATCCGGGGGCTGGGAAGCAATTTCCCGACACCGGGGCGAGGTTTCTGAGCTGAGTTCTCTCTCTGCCTGGCTTGCTCTCGAAGAGCAGGCGGGGCCGATTTCCCAGGGGAGCTGCCGGCGGAAATTGGGATCAAGCAGCTCGGGTGAGCAGAGACATAGCGCATCCGATGAGTGACAGGGTGACTTGGGGGTGGGGGGTATCTGAGCTTCCAATCGAAGGCCCAGTGCTTAGAACCGGGAGCTGGAAACCAGGACGCCTGGGCTGCCATCTGACCACTATCCGGGGGCTCCATCTGGCTCCAGCCCCCAGAGCAGCCGGCACCCTTGCACCAGTGGGCCCTCTCGTTGGCAGCAGCAAGCCAGGGACTGAGTCAGTTTGCCTCTCCCCAGGGCTGGGAGCTTTCTGTCCCCAGCCAGGTCCCTTCACCAGCCGCACACGCCCGTTGGAGGTAGGTGGGGCACAACACGTGCCCCCAGCCAGGGAAGGTGGCAGGGGCGTGAGGCGAACAGACAGAGCCGGCCGTGGGATCAGGCTCTGGCGCGGGTTGGCAGGGCGCCCAGACCCTCCAGAAGAGGGAGAGGAGACTGGAGGGGCCGGGCCGCGATTCTCCTGTCCTGGGCTGCTCCTCAAGCCCCTTTAGGAGCAGGGATGGGCCCGTGGCCAGGGGCTGGTAGCAGCAGCCCATCCCCCTAGCCCGGTGCTGAGAGCAGCTTAGCCGCTCGTGTAGCCGGAGCAATGCTGCTTCCCACGGTCCTGGCACCGTGACTCATGCGCGGATGGGCCACAACCCCCAGGGGAGAAACTTCTTCAGCACCAGCCAGCAGGCCCCTGCCATTGAGCCCTGGCCGCAGCAATGGCCTGTTGCCACGTGTGGAGGTGAAGAAGACATGGAGGGGCAGCCACGTGCCGGCCTGGCTCGCCCGCCGGGCTGGGATCCCCTGTGGTTCCCTCCCTCCCCCGGGTGCTGGGACCTGCTCTGGGTTCTCCTCCTGGCTCTTCGGGGCCTTCCCCCCTCGGCAGGGAGCCAGCCACGGGGCAGAGCCCTGCCCGCGTGAACCTGATGCTGCTCTGGGTCTTTCTGGTAACAATCCAGCCCCTTCGTTGGCAGCCTCAGGCCAGGGGCTTCCTTTCTCCTCCCCCAACATCTGATCCTCTTGGCACTTGCTTGTTCAGGGCAATAAACGCCTCCCCAGCTTTCAGCCTGCCCAGAATGGGTGGGGCAGGGGCAGGTTTTCAGCCCTGACCTCTGCCCTCCTGCACGGGAGGTGTGTGCTTGGAGCTGGCAGCTCCTGTCATCTGGAGGATGGTGTGGACTGCACTCTCAGCAAGTTTGCAGATGACACTAAACTGGGAGGAGTGGTTGATACGCTGGAGGGTAGGGATAGGATACAGAGGGACCTAGACAAATTAGAGGATTGGGCCAAAAGAAACCTGATGAGGTTCAACAAGGACAAGTGCAGAGTCCTGCACTTAGGATGGAAGAATCCCGTGCACTGCTACAGACTAGAGACCGAATGGCTGGGCAGCAGTTCTGCAGAAAAGGACCTAGCGGTTATAGTGGACGAGAAGCTGGGTATGAGTCAGCAGTGTGCCCTTGTTGCCAAGAAGGCTAATGGCATTTTGGGCTGTATAAGTAGGGGCATTGCCAGCAGATCGAGGGATGTGATCATTCCCCTCTATTCAACATTGGTGAGGCCTCATCTGGAGTACTGTGTCCAGTTTTGGGCCCCCCACTACAAGAAGGATGTGGAAAAATTGGAAAGAAGGGCAACAAAAATGATAAGGGGGCTGGAGCACATGACTTATGAGGAGAGGCTGAGGGAACTGGGATTGTTTAGTCTGCAGAAGAGAAGAATGAGGGGGGATTTGATAGCTGCTTTCAACTACCTGAAAGAGGATGGATCTAGACTGTTCTCAGTGGTGGCAGATGACAGAACAAGGAGCAATGGTCTCAAGTTGCAGTGGGGGAGGTTTAGGTTGGATATTAGGAAACACTATTTCACTAGTAGGGTGGTGAAGCACTGGAATGGGTTCCCTAGGGAGGTGGTGGAATCTCCTTCCTTAGAGGTTTTTAAGGTCAGGCTTGACAAAGCCCTGGCTGGGATGATTTAGTTGGGGTTGGTCCTGCTTTGAGCAGGGGGTGGGACTAGATACCTCCTGAGGTCCCTTCCAACCCTGAGATTCTATGATCCTGTGCTGTCAAGGGCACTCTCCAGGCGCCGTTGGCCATTCAACGTGGGATGCTGAGGACTGTGTTGGAATTGCAGGTGATCACTTTGTGTGTGTGTATGGTGTGTGTATATGGCGGGGGGGTGGTGTTCCTCATCCTGCTTGGGGGGCTCTGTAGGGAAGCATGTGAACAGTCAGTCTGGAAAGAACCAACCTAGAGCAAGGTGGGGTGAGTTGTACCAAATGGCACAAGGGAGCAGCCTGCTTTGTCTCTCTCTGATTTGGGTAATTTTGGGGTTAGGGCTCTGGATTCTAAGAAAGAAAGTCATGCTAGGTTGCAGCCTTCCAGCAAGAGGATTCAAGACTTTTGATTTAATTTCTCCATGTGTGTGCTTTGAACACAGCAGGCAGGAGGACCTGGGAGGCTGGGCTGGGTGGGGCACCCGCTGGTGGGGTGGGGAAAGCGGCGGAGGAGGGAGTCGTTTGCAGCTGGTGTCTGGGCCATGGGGATGGGCTGTGCACCGGGGAGCGGGGGCTCCTGGGCTTGGAGAAGACCATTAAAGGCTGTTGAAAAAGTTCTGAGACTAACATGAGGTGCAGCGTCTTGGGTGAGCCAGGCCAAAGCAAACCTTGGTCCTAGGAGCAGCTGTGCTCAGCCTGTGGCAGGCGCAGAGCCCTGCTGGGGCAACCGATACCCTGAAGAGCTGGGCCGCCTCCTCCTCCGTCCCCTTGGCCTGGCCCCCCGGCTGCTGCCCGGTCAGTGGCTGTCACTGGAGTCTTTTGCAAGGGGGGCAGTTTCCTTACCCTCCCTCTCCGCAACCTCCCTCAGGCAGGGCCTGGGCTAATCCAGTAATTGGCTTAATAATGAAAGGCCAATCCCCGTATGGAATCGGCAGGCCGGGCTGGGCAGGTCCTTGGGGCCAGCACACAGCCAGCCTGCGGATCCCTGTCACAAAACCCACTGCACCGGGGCCCTGAGCATTGCCCCCTTCATGGCAGTAACTGGATTTCGTGTGTGCGAGTGCGCGCACCATCCGCGCCAGGCCCGTGGGGAAATGCCCCTCTCCCCCCCCACGCCTTCCTCCAAAGGTCTGTCGCAGCCAAGGATGAAACAGCACAAAGGAGATTCCTGACGGTTTGATAGAGAGATCGAGTGTGCGGCCAGAAGTGACCATCCTCCCCTCTAGTCTGACCTCCTGGGTACCCTGGGGCAAGGACCGTCACCTGGTTGCTCCTGCTCTGAACCAGGAACAGAGCAGCTCTTCCAAGCCGGGTCTGAAGACACCGAGAGCTGGAGACTCCGCTGCATCCCTTGGGCGTTTGTTCCAGGGCTCGCTCACCCGCTCTCACTTCTCACTTGCATGGGGCTGGCTGGGCTCTCGTCCTGCCTTTCTCCAGAGCCCGGAGAGCCCGTTCACACCTGGGCTTTTCTCCCCAGGCAGGTTCTCGCACAGGGCGAGCGGGTCACCTCTCACACTCCTCCCTGCTGAGCAAAACCGCGGGAGCTCCTTACAGCCGTCAGACGAAGGCATTTCCTCCAGCCCTTGGATGATGGTGGTGGCTCTTCTCTGCACCCTCTGCAGACCTGCCAAGTGGGAGGGGGGGGTGATTTCTAGGCCCAGGGAGGGATAAATCCGACCAGCGGGAGCAGCTCCCAGCTGTGGATCTTGCCGTGCTGTGCGTGTGGCGCATGGTTAGCCACCTACAACCTTCCCTGGTTGCAGGCAAGGTGCTACTGAGCCGTCTGTCCCTCCTCTGACTGCGAAGTCATGGCCAGCGTCCTGTCCCCTCCTCCCAGCCTCCCACTCCTCTTTGCATTTCTAACATACCCAACACGGGGAACCCCCCCTGCGGCCCGTTACTCTCGCGCGTCCAAAGGGTGTCAAGGAAAAACCAGCACCCTGGTGACCCCGCTGGGGATTTGATGGCTTCTCGCTCCTAGGGACTGGTTCCATTCTTCTGTGCATCCCATCCATCCTCCCGCCCCCGGCCGGCCAGCTGCCTTGCCTAGGTGAGCTGGGCTTCCCCCTCTTTGCTCTTGGTCGCTTGATGGCAAAAGGGGCCTTGGAAATCAACGCCCCCTCCCCCGGTATTCATACAGAATCAGAGCGGGCAGCTGGGCCAACCCCCCGGGCCTGTGCTGGGAACCCCGGTGCCCTGAGGGCGGGATGGGCAAGGAGCCAGGCAAAGGCAGGCCCAGTTGAGCAATTCCTCGCTCCCCCGTTCCCCTGGTATTGCACAGCAGGCAGGAAGGGGGGACCCCGCCTGGCCTGTTCGGATGGGAGCCCTCAGCCCCGGTACTAACCTGCTCGCAGGGCAGAAGGCTGCCCCAAGGTAGCCCCATAGCCGGCAGTGCTGCGGGGGGAGCCTGGGGCACATTCCCGTTCTCCTTGGTCAGTGTGTGCTGGCCTGTATCAGTGCAAGTCCTTGGAAAACACCTGCTCTCCATCCCTGTATCTTATTGCCCTTATATGAATCCATGGTTCGCCCACATCTCAAATACTGCATACAGATGTGGTCTCCTCATCTCAAAAAAGCTATACTGGCACTAGGAAAGGTTCAGAGAAGGGCAACTAAAATGATTAGGGGTTTGGAGAGGGTCCCATATGAGGAGAGATTAAAGAGGCTAGGACTCTTCAGCTTGGAAAAGAGGAGACTAAGGGGGGATATGACAGAGGTCTATAAAATCACGAGTGATGTGGAGAAAGTGGATAAGGAAAAGTTATTTACTTATTCCCATAATACAAGAACTAGGGGTCACCAAATGAAATGAATAGGCAGCAGGTTTAAAACAAATAAAAGGAAGTTCTTCTTCACGCAGTGCACAGTCAACCTGTGGAACTCCTTACCTGAGGAGGTTGTGAAGGCTAGGACTATAACAATGTTTAAAAGGGGACTGGATAAATTCATGGTGGCTAAGTCCATAAATGGCTATTAGCCAGGCTGGG
The DNA here is from genome assembly GCF_016161935.1 of Mauremys reevesii. Taxonomy (NCBI): domain Eukaryota; kingdom Metazoa; phylum Chordata; order Testudines; family Geoemydidae; genus Mauremys; species Mauremys reevesii. Next base: position 3,051,246 of record NC_052628.1, on the reverse strand, counting down.
TAAGAATGGTGTCCCTAGCCTCTGTTCGTCAGAGGGTGGAGATGGATGGCAGGAGAGAGATCACTTGATCGTTCCCTGTTCTGTTCACTCCCTCTGGGGCACCTGGCATTGGCCACTGTCGGTAGACAGATACTGGGCTGGATGGACCCTTGGTCTGACCCGGTACGGCCGTTCTTATGCACGGGGTGACTGCAGTGGGTGCACAGCCCCTCCCGGTATCTGGGCAGGAAGGAATTGCTCCATATGCAGCTCTGCCAGTGGCCTCCAATCCAGACCTGCAGCCCTTATGCAATCCCAGCCCTGGACTCCCCCCATCCGCCAGCTCTGCTGTGCCCCTCAGTCTCAACCCACAGGCCCCTGCTGCCCCAGCCCTGGGTTCTACCCCTTCCTGCCCCACAGCCCTGTTGCTGCCCCACAGTCCCTTGCTAGCCTAAGGTCCAGCTTCCCCCAGCTCTGCTGGAGAATCCAAGGCCCAGCCTGCAGCAGATAAGATTCATGGATTCCCAGGCCAGAAGGGACCACTGTGATCGTCTAATCTGACCGACACCCCCGCCCCCCCGTAGTGCACAGGCCAGAGAACTGTCCCCGGATAATTCCTAGAGACGATCAAGAGCACACCCAGAAATCCAGAGACCCAGATCCATTTCTGGGGGTTTGCACTTCATGCTTGTCCGGTCGATTGCAAGTAGAGTCGGGGCTGGGGGCCCTGACACCTCACCTGCCTTTTGTCCTCCTGGTGCCATTTTGCAAAGATCATGTCCCCTTTACTAGGGGTGGTGGGTTTGTTTTCCTTAAGAACCCCCCCCCAGCCCGAATCCAGAGCTCCGGAGCAGCCTCACGATAACAGACTAGAGCGGGCAGCCCCAGGCCCGGGAACGATCCTAACAAGCCAATGTGCCGCCCAGCGTTCACCAGCAACCCTACAATAACAAGCCAGCATTTGTGCACTGTGCGCGTGTGGGTGTGTAGGGGGGAGTTGTCCTTAAAGTAACAGATTCCAGTTCTGGGGCTGTAAGGATCTATAAATAGGGCTCTACCAAATTCACAGCCATGAAAAACGCGTCCCAGACTGTGAAATCTGGTCTCCCTCTATGAAATCTGGATTTCTGTGGGCTTGTACCATATACTATACAGATTTCATGTGGGGAGACCAGCGTTTCTCAGATTGGGGGTCCTGACCCAAAAGGGATTTGCTGGGAGGTTGCAAGGTTGTTTTAGGGGGTCATGGTATTGCCACCCTTATTTCTGGATGTCAATACCGTACCATGCCACCCTCCTGCACTGCTGCCTGCAGAGCTGGGCGGCTGGCGAGTAATGGCTGCTGGCCGAGGGCCCGGCTCTGCAGGCAGGGAGGGCAGAAGGAAGGGTGGTGATACCATAGCGTGCCAGCCTTACTTCTGCGCTGCTGCTGGCAGCGGCTCCACCTTTAGAGCTGGGCTTCCGGCCAGAAGCTGCCGCTCTCCAACTGCCCAGTGATGAAGGCAGAGCCGCCGCCGCCAGCAGCAGCGCAGAAGTAAGGGTAGCAGTACCGCAACCTGCCCCCCCCCCCCACAATATCCTTGCGACCCCCTGCCCCCCAACTCCTTTTTGGGTCAGGACCCCTACAATGACAACACGGTGACAGTTCAGATGTAAATAGCTGAAATCACAAAGTTTATGGTTTTTAAAATCCTATGACTGTGCAATTGACCAAAATGGACCGTGACTGTGGTAGGAGCCTAGTTATAAAGGTAGCTGGTGAGGGATCGCTCGAGGGCTGCCCTGGATCGGGGCGGTCCCCGTTTCTGCCTACCTGGGCAGAACTGGCTTTCCCCAGCATCGGGGCTTGGTTGCTCCCGCGCCCAGTGTCACCGTGTGAGCGCTGCCACTGGCTGGAGGAGCTGCTGGGATTTGGGGGGCGGGGAGCGGTGGTCTGACAGATGCTGGGAAATCTTAGCCGGCTCCTGTCAGCAAAGCAGCAGTGTCCACCTTGGATTTATGGCCGAAAGGGCACCGGGGGGCTCGGCTGGGCCAGGGGGGCGGGGGGGGGTCCCTGCGCTCTCGGCTCTGCTGCGCCACTTAACTCTTGTGTGGAGTCACCTTAAGTGCCTGTTAACAAAGGCTGAATTGCAGTGTAAACCTTGTTAGCCCCACGTGGCCTGCCTGGTCAATCGACTCCAGGTTCCCGGGGCAGCTGCCTGGGAGCCAGGCTGATGTGCGGGCCAACTGGCTGGGGGCGGGGGCGTGTGCTTTGCTTTAATTGTATTTACTCGCAGCTATTCATTATTAGTAAGAGTTACTCAGCACAGCACCTCTCACCCCACGGGATCCCCCAGCGGCGCCGGCGCCTGTTGACATACACAGGCCTCATTCTGTGCATCACCAAAATGCAGCCAACTCTGGGGTGCAACACCGTGGCTCTTTAACCACGCACAGCAACACAACTTGACAGGTGGGCAGTGCAGAGGAATTCTGTATCCGGTTAAGGCCGCAGAGGTAGATGGCATGTCATGACCCAGGATACCGTTGGGCCTGCACACCAGAATTACCCACAAACCCTTGGGGGAAATGCCACAAAAGACACCATGAAGGGAGCAATGCGGTTGGTTTTCCGTGATATAAGAGCGGTGCTTAACGCTGCTCTGGCTCTCGGCACCTCCCCCACAGGACGTAACACGTCCTCCAACCCCCTCAGGGAAGTAGGCAAGTGCATCTTATCCCCGTGTTCCAGGGAGATCGGCATGAGCATCGGGGGGCCTGTGTCTGGACCCTAGCGGCTTTCCAGTAGGAGGCGGGGGGTGAAGATGGAGCTTGATAAGTTTATGAAGTGGATTTATGGCAGGGTTGGCCTGGGATGGCTGGGGCCTGACATGCTTTTGTGACCCAAAGGAAAATCATCTCTTTTGAACTTCATGGGGTTTTTTGACCAAAATATTCTAAATGAAATTCTTTGAATTTTTTAGAAAAATGTTTCATTTTGGTGTGGGGGGGGGAACATCACTATTTCCATTCTCCAAACCCTGCCCCAATCTTTTCCAGAAGGAGAAAAAGGAGAGAGCCCCCCAGGAAACAAAACCTTTGTAAAAAGTTATTTATTTTAAAAAAATTGTTTAGAAATTTGTCATCGACATAAAAAATGATGGGAAATTTCAAACAAGATTTCCTTTGGCGGGGTGGGGGGGTTGATTTGGTTTTGCAAAATATCCTGATTTCCCCAGCCAGTTCCGATCGACAGGTGCAGCAGGCAGCACACGTACAGTTAGGAGGGATATAAACAGGTCAGGAGGCAAGTTCCCCTCTGGGTAAGTTCTCCCGTAACTGCCACCTTCCTCAGAAGCAGCTGGTGCCACCGCTGTCAGAGACAGGCTGGGGCCAGCTAGACCCTGGTCCTGATCCATGTGATGTGCCTGGAACCCCCCAGCAGGGGATTGAAACTGGGAGTTCCTGGCTCCCCGCACTGTGCTCTGTCCTCTGTGTTCTACTCCGTCTGTGTGTCCCTGCTTCAAAGCAGCCCTGAGAGGACAAACCAGCGCGTACAACCTCGCACTCGGGACTAATCCCGCAGGAACAAACCAGGGTCTGGGTCTGAACAGGGGAAGGCTGCAATGTTATTCACAGCTCTGCCGGGGCACCCCGGCCCTGACCCGCAGCAGAGCAGGAGAGCCCTGGCAGCGGAGGAGGAGGGAGCCGTAGCCCGGCCCCAGATGGTCTCCAGTATCAGTGGCTGGTGTGTGGGGCTGGGAGAGGCAGTGGGGTGGGCTGGGAGGTTAGTCCCAGGGGCTTTGTTTGCTGTAGTGTCACTCTCCAGTAGATCTCTGTAGGGGAAAGTATGCGGGGGAACTCCCGGGGGAGGGGAGCCCAAGCCCAGCCATTGTTAGGGGCCCCAACCGGCCTATTTGCTCTATAAATACTCCAGCAGCTTCTCCTTCAATTAAAAGCAGGAAGGGGGAGGAGGAGGCACCTTAACCCTTTCCCTGCTGGCCAGGGTCGGGAAACGGTGGATGGGGGCCTTGGTGGAGAACCCCAGGGTGTGCGGGAGGCAGCTGCCAGCCAGCCACAGAGCTGGGCCTTGGGCTTCCCCAGGGGGGCCTGTCCCCCACTTCCAGGCCTCAGCCCTGGGGGAGGGGGCAGGGCCCTTGGGAGCAGGGGGATGATGGAGGGGGACACAGCCCTGGTGCCGGGGGATCTCTCCGAACAGCTCCGCCAAGGGGGATTGGCACAGTCTGAGCCTGGGTAGGACGCCCCCCATGGGCTGCCGGGAGGTGCACGGCTGGGTGTCCCTCTGGGACGCATCACCCGCTGCTCAGTGCCCTATGGGGGCGGGGAGTGATCCCCCTGCCAGGGGCCTGTTGGCAAACAAACAGCCAAGGGACAGGCAAGCCCCAGGGGAACAGCACTATCGGTGCCCCAGGCCCATCAGCCAGCTCCGTCCTGGGCCACCCCCACCCAGTTCCTCTCAGCTGGCTCCATTCCAGGCCAGTAAAAGGACGAGATACCAGACAGTGCACCCAAGACCGAGAATTCACCCAGTGTCTCGCAGGGCTGATCTCCGCCAGCAAAATGCCCTGCCCTGCCCTGCCTGGGGAATCAGCGGGGGACGGGCCTCATCCCACCAGCGAGCTGTCCAATTGGGTGCACACCCTGACGCCCATCACATGTACGATTCAGAGATGTTAAGGCCAGACGAGACCATGGTGACCATCAAGTCTGACCCTCTGGAGAGCACAGGCCAGAGACCTGCCCTGAAATAATCCCTGGAGCAGAGTGTTTAGACAAACATCCCATCTTGAGTTACAAATGGTCAGTGATGGAGAATCCACCAGGGCCCTTGGTACATTGTTCCAGTGGCTAATTCTCCTCACTTCAGATTTACACCTTAATTCCGTCTGAATTTGTCTCGCTTCAACTTCCAGCCATTGGATGGGGTTAGACCTTCCTCTGCTAGACAGAAGATCTCCTAATTAAATCTTTGTTCCCTCTGTAGGTACATATGGACTGTGATCGGGTCACCGCTTAACCTTCTCTTTGTTAGCTAAATACACTGAGCTCCCTGAGTCTCTCATGCTGAGGTATCTTTTCATCATTCTCATGGCTCTTCTCTGACCCCTCTGCAATTTCTCAATATTCTTCTGGAATCGTGGGCACCTGAACTGGATGCAGGATTCCTGCAGTGGTCGTACCAGTGCCAAATACAGGGTAAAATGACCTCTCGGCTCCTACTCGAAAGTCCCCTGTTTATGGATCCCAGGATCGCATTAGCCCTTTTGGCCATGGGCAGCACGCTGGGAGCGCACGTTCTACTGGTTGTTTACCAGGACCCCTAAGTCCTTTTCAGAGTCTCTGCTTCCCAGGATAGAGTCCCCCCGCCTGTCACTTTGTTCCCAGATTTAAGGCCGTACATTTGGCCATATTGAAACACATCTTGTTGGCTTGTGCCCAGTTAAGAAAGCCATCCAGATCGCTCTTCCAGTGACCTGTCCTCTTCATTATGTTCCACTCCCCCACCCTTTGTGTCACCTGCAGACATTGCCCGAGATGAGTTTTCCTCCAGGTCACCGCTCCCTGCAGACGCCCCTGGAGATGCGGGGTGAGCCAGGGAGAGGGAAGGCCATCAGATGGGCCTGACGTGGAGCTGACGTGGGTGGATCACGCCCCAGTGATCTGCAGAGGGCTGAGCGCAGGCTGTAGGGGGGCATGCCGGGGCTCTGATCCCAGAGCTGATGGCAATGTCCGTAGACACCCAGGTTCTGCTAAGCCATCAGTTCTCAACCTTCTGCCCAGCACGACCTGATGTTTCAAACGAGGAAAGTTTTGGGACCCTTCCCCTTCCCACCTCACCATAAAAAGGGGCTGGAAGTGGAGCCCCCCTCGGAACAGCTCATGCACCCCCCCCCCCCCCGAATGGGAACGCATGTTCTAAGCACTCAGCCCCAGCACCCGAGCCGCTGTAGTCTGAGCTCCCTTCTGCATCGCCAGCTCTCTGACAGCCCGAGAGAGCATTGTCCGGTGATCAGAGCACAGGACTCCTGGGTCCCGTTCCTGGCTTGCCTATGGACTCTCTGTGCCATCTTCTGCCAGTGAGCTTCCCTCTGGGGGTACCAGGGAGCACAGGCCCACAAAGGGTGGGGCGGGAGGGGCCGAGGAAGGAGGAAGGCTCCCAGATTCCCTCTCAGCTCCTGCGCTCCGCCAGTACAGCAGCAATGCAGCGAAACGCACCGGGGCTTGCGGCTTCCCACTGGCCACCCGCCTAGTGCTCGGCCAGCGGCAGCTGTAACTGGAGCATGGAACCCGGCCAGCAAGGCTGGGCGAGGCAGCACGTGGGCCTGCGCCCAGCTGGGCCTGTGCCAATCCCATTATTCGTTCACTACATCTCGCTCTTACCCTGTTACCCAGCCCTCCCCGCCACTGAGCTGCCCAGCTCATGAGCTGATCACACCTCTCGGGACGCCCGGCTCCATCCTGCCGGCCTCCCGCCGAGACGCCAGCGCTGGACGCAGCCAGCCCAGCGGCCGGAGCTGCCGGAGCGGAGGTGGCAGGGTTGTTCCCGATCCTCGGTGCGTTAAGCTAGCAGAGCCCTGCCATCCCATCCCCTCTTGTAAACCAAGCAGGGAGCAAAGCGTGGGGGAGCTGTGTGGGTGACGTGTGGGTCACAACGATCCCCCAAGGGACTAGGCCTCTAAGCTGTGAGCCGCGGGGGAGGATTTCACGCTGGCTGCTCTGCCCCAGGTCAGCGCCGGCCCGGATTCCCCCACCCTGTGGCAGGGGCTGCTCCGGGGCTGGACGTATTGTCCTGCAGCTGAGCGCGAGGTGAGGGCCCAGCCCCCTGTGCTCATCGAAGCGCCCGAGGCAGCTTTTCCTAAGAACGGAGGTTTTACTTCTGCTCTCCTGGCTGCATTCCAGCTCGGACAGCTGCATTTCTGTGTAAACTCCCGCCGCCCTTCCAGCGGGATCCAGGGGCTGTTCACTGTCGCGGTGCCGCTACCCGCCACCCCAGAGGTGGCCGCTTTTCACTGGTGGCTGAAGACAGGACCCCCAGCCTTCCTTGCCAGGGGTGTGATGAGGTTAAATTAGCAGCTACTGTTTGTAAAGCGCTTTGAGAGCCTGGGACGGGAAGCCACAGAGAAACGCCAAAGGGATGTTGTTATTCACTCCTGCTGGTGCAGAGCAGCCCGGCCTCCACAGATCTGCCCCCAACGTAATACAGTAGAAGCTTTTTTAATGCTCCTGTTGCAGCGTTAGCCTAGGGCACCAGCAGGTCCCCTTTGCATGGGACCCTCCAGGATCTTCTCCTGCAGGAGGAAGATTAGGGAGTGAAGCAATGAACTAGCGGTTAGCTGGGCTGCTGACGGGGAGGTGGATGGGGAAGAACACGGGCTGGAGAGATGGGGGGAGGCAGAACATAAGTGACAATTGCTCCCAGCCTTATCAGTGACAGGAAGTTAACACAATAAAAATGTTAGAACATAAGAATGACCAGACTGGGTCAGACCAAAGGTCCATCTAGTCCTGTATCCTGTCTGCCGACAGTGGCCAATGCCAGGTGCCCCAGAGGGAATGATCAGAACAGGGAATCATCAAGTGATCCCTCCCCTGTCGCCCATTCCCAGCTTCTGGCAAACAGAGGCTAGGGACACTATTCCTGCCCATCCTGGCTAGTAGCCACTGATGGAACAATCCTCCATGAACTTATCTAGTTCTCTTTTGAACCCTGTTATGGTCTTGGCCTTCACAACATCCTCTGGCAGGGAGTTCCACTGGTTGACTGTGTGTTGTGTGAAGAAATACTTCCTTTTGTTTGTTTTAAACCTGCTGCCTATTAATTGCATTTGGTGACCCCTAGTTCTTGTGTTATGAGAAGGAGTAAACAACCCTTCTTTATCTGCTTTCTCTACACCAGTCATGACTTTATAGACCTTGATCATATCCCCCCTTAGTTGTCTTTTTTCCAGGTGGAAAGTCCCAGTCTAATTAATCTCTCCTCATACGGAAGCCGTTCCATCCCCCTAATCATTTTTGTTGCCCTTTTCTGAACCTTTTCCAATTCCAATATAGTTTTTTTGAGATGGGGCGACCACATCTGCACACAGTATTCAAGATATGGGTGTACCAGGGATTTATATAGAGGCAACATGATATTTTCTGTCCTATTATCTATCCCTTAATTATTCCCAACATTCTGTTCACTTTTTTGACGGCTGCTGCACATTGAGTGGATGTTTTCAGAGAACTTTCCACACTGACTCCAAGATCCCTTTCTTGAGTGGTGACAGCTATTTTAGACCCCACCATTTGATATGTGTAGTTGGGATTATGTTTTCCAATGTGCATTACTTTGCATTTATCAACACTGAATTTCATCTGCCATTTTGTTGCCCAGTCACCCAGTTTTGTGAGATCCCTTTGTAGCTCTTCACAGTCTGCCTGGGACTTAACTATCTTGAGTAGTTTTGTATCATCTGCAAATTTTGCCATCTCACCATTTACCCCATTTTCCAGCTCATTGATGAATATGTTGACTAGGACTGGTCCCAGAACAGACCCCTGGGGGACACCACTATTTACCTCTCTCCATTCTGAAAACTGATCATTTCTTCCTACCCTTTGTTTCCTGTCTTTTAACCAGTTACTGATCCATGAGAGAACCTTCCCTCTTATCCCACGACAGCTTCCTTTGCTTAAGAGCCTTTGGTGAGGGACCTTGTCAAAGGCTTTCTGAAAATTTAAACACACTCTATCCACTGGATCCCCCTTGTCCACATGTTTGTTGACCCCCTCAAAGAATTCTAGTAGATTGGTGAGGCGCGATTTCCCTTTACAAAGGCCGTGTTGACTCTTCCACAGCAAATTATGTACATCTCTGTGTCTGACAATTCTCTTCTTTATTATAGTTTCAACCAGTTTTCCCGGTACTGAAGTCAGGCTTCCTGGCCTGTAATTGCCGGGGTCGCCTCGGGAGCCCTTTTTAAAAATTGGCGTCACATTAGCTATCCTCCACCAGTCATCTGGTACAGAAACTGATTTAAATGATAGGTTACAGACGACAGTTAGTAGTTCTGCAATTTCACATTTGAGTTCCTTCAGAACTCTTGGGTGATACCATCTGGTCCTGGTGACTTATTGCTGTTTAATTTCTCAGTTTGTTCCAAACCCTCCTGTAATGACACCTCAATCTGGGACAGTTCCTCAGATCTGTCACCTCAAAAGAACGGCTCAGGTTTGGGAATCTCCCTCACATCCTCAGCCGTGAAGAGGGATGCAGAGCGGGAGGACTGGCCAGGGAGATGGGGAGACGTGGGCAGAACTGGCTGGTGACCACGTGCGCCTGGAAGATGCTGTTCCAGGTAGGACATGGTGCCATCACTCGGTTCATTTCTGAGCCATGGGCCTTGTGTCTCACCAGCTCCTGGCTCCCCTCCGCATGGTCTGATCCTGAGAAGGGCAGCAGGGGTCCTGCTCTCCATACCGGCCATGGCAGGGGGTCCGGGGAGAAGACTTCTTGGAGGCCCAGAACATCTCTGGGCCTGGCTCAGGGGGTGGGGGTCACTGGTTGCGTTTCAGCCCCGGTCGCTAGCGACTGGAACTTGCTGCTGGGTGTCTGGGCGGCCCCTGTGCTGTGTGCCCTGGGGCTCTGCCCCGGGAACCCCCTGAGCCTCACAGTAGCTGTCGGGCTCAGCAGAGGGGCCAAGGACCGAATGGGCTGTCCAGGCTGCACTCCCAACCACAGGGCAGGGTGGCACACGCCAGCGCAGGGGGCACTTTGCCCAGTGCACCCTGCAGCACCCACTGGGAGCGGTGGGCTGCTCTGACGGATAATAGTTATACCTGCCCCTTTGCAGAGGAGGGAGGCATCAGTGGCCGAGCTGGGAATAGGAGACAAGTCTGGGCCCCAGCACAGTGCTTTAGCCGCTAGGCCGAACGCCACGGTCTGGACAGCTGCCCCCGCCTCACCCTCGTGCCCCCACCAGGCTGACAGGCCAGAGGCAGGGCCCGGTCACTCTCTCGCTGGGATGTTAGGCGCCGTCTGGCTCCGTCCTGAATCCGCACCGGGCTCCCGGCGTCCGCAGTGGGGGGCTGAATGCGAGGCCCCACCTGGCGGCCTCGCGGATGACAGGTGGTGCCGGGGTCAGGGCAGGGTGCCAGATCAGCCCATCTGCTCTCTCATGCTCAGCAGCTTCATCAGGGCAGATCAAACCCCAGGATTAGTTCATTTCTCTCAGCCCCTCTCCCTCTCTGACAGAGATTAAAGCAGAAACAGATGTTCCCGCCCGTCTCGTCTGAGAGGTGCTGCCGTTCTCCCAGCATGTGAGATCCTCCCTGTGTGGGGAGTGGGGCCTAGTGGTCAGAGCAGGGAGCCGGGAGTCAGGACTCCTGGGCTTGGCTCTAGGAGGGGAATGTGGTCTAGAGGCCAGAGAAGGGGCTGTCACGTCAGGACTCCTGGGTTCCATTCCTGGCTCTGGGCGAGGAGTACGTCCAGTGTTCAGAGCCAGGGGCCGGGAGTCAGGATTTCTGGGTTCTGTTCCTGGCTCTGGGAGGGGGAGATCAGACATGGGGCTGTTGTGTCAGGACTCCTGGGTTCTCTTTCGGAGGCGGGGGGGGGGGTACCTGATAGTAAAGGCTCCTGGTTCTGATCGTGGTGGTCTTTGGCATGTTCTTTAATCTCTCTGTGGCAGTTTGCCCGCCCGAGAAAGGGGGCGGCGTGTCTGGGAGTGCGGCGAGCGCCTGGGGTGGCTGGGGCATCGAAACAAACGAACAGCGTTATTACTAACTGCTGGCACCGCGCACCCGGGGAGCTGTCCTGGCAGGTTTCACCAGGGAGCCGCCGGGGCAGGGGCCTGTTTGGTGTTGAAGCTGTAGGTGGGGCTGGGGCCCGTGTCAGACATGTAGACTGGGACGAAGTGGGCAGAGATGGGGGGGTTGGCCGGGGGGGGGGAGAGGTTCGCATTCAGGGGCGTGGGGGGGGGGGGGGGCGGTGTGCACCAGGCATGCGCCCAGAGGGCATTTGGAACCCGGCAGGCGATGAAAGGGGCTGTAAGATCCAACCTAAGGAAGCAAAAATCCGGAGAGGGGGCCAGTTCTGGGCACTGACCCCCTGTTCTAGCAGCACCCCGGACAGCTCCCCCACGTGCTGAACCGGGCAGGGGTCCTGCCATGCCCTGGCATGGCCCCGGGCTGAGCGCAGGAGCCGGGCAGGGGAAGGGCGGAGACGCTCCCGGCTCAGCCAGGCCCGGGTGGGGGGCAGCTCCTGTTGCCTGTGTTGGGCTCTTCCACCCTTCAGAGCAGGGGAAGTGCCCGGCCCTTGGGGGGTGTCAGACTATGACTGGGATAACGGGGATCCCGGTGGCTTGAGCACGCACAGCTGTGCTAGCCCCAGCCCACCTTCCTGCTCAGCCGCCCGGCGCTTCCTGGGCACGGGGAGAGCCCACAGCACCTGCCAGAGGATTGCCATGCAGTGTGGGCATGAAGCCAGGTCCCTCCCCACCCCGGAAAGAGGCTGGAAGCTTCATCAGTTTCCTCGAAGGATTCCCACCACCCAGCCCTCGGGACAGTTGGGGAGATGGGGCGGACCCCGGCAGGGCCCCGAGGATGACGAGGGAGACGGGGCGGAGCACGGCGGGGCCCCAGGGACGACAGGCGAGACGGGGCAGACCCAAGGGACAACGGGGGAGACGGGGCGGACCCCGGCGGGGTCCCGGGGACGATGGATGAGATGGGGTGGAGCATGGCGGGACCCCAGGGACGACGAGCAAAGACGGGGCGGAGCACGGCAGGACCCCAGGGACGACAGGCGAGATGGGGCAGACCCCAGGGACGACGGGGGAGATGGGGCGGACCCTGGCGGGGTCCCAGGGACGACGGACGAGACGGGGTGGAGCACGGCAGGACCCCAGGGACGCCAGGCGAGATGGGGCAGACCCCAGGGACGACGGGGGAGATGGGGCGGACCCTGGCGGGGTCCCGGGGACGACGGACGAGACGGGGTGGAGCACGGCAGGACCCCAGGGACGACGGGGGAGACGGGGCAGACCCCAGTGGGGGAACAGGACAGATCCTTTCAGGGCTGCAGAGCAGGAGGAGGGATGGCAGCTGTGGTTCTGGAGCACGAGGTCAATGAGGGATGGGACGGGGGCAGCAGGTTTCCATCCAGCCCCATGGCAGGCCTGAAGGACTCCCAGCAGCTGGTTCTCCCACCCCCACCCCCACCCCCCACTAACTGCGGGGCCGGCGGAGCAGGGCTGGGCACACCGGGAGGTGCTGGCATCCCAGCTGGTTGGCGTGGTGGGCACCCGCGGTGGCGGGAACCAGCTGACCCCCGAGGGTCCCAGCCCCTGGCACAGCAGGAGACGCTTTCCCTCCTGGGGCCTGGCGAGGCTGTGCCCTTCGCCTGCCCACTGCCCCCATGATTGGTTCCCGGCTCCCTGTCCCTCTGGCTGTGTGTCTGCCCTGAACCGGGCCCAGTGGTTACGTGGCAGGCAGCAGAAGAGGAGACTGCTGGGCGGTGCTGGGAGTGGGGGTCAAAGCGGCTGAGGCAGGGAAGGACAGTGGGGAGCTGGGACCCCGGAGAGCTGGCTTCAATGTCCTGCTCTGCCACAGACGGCCTGGGTGACCTCGGGCAAGTCCCTGCACCAAGCCTGGTCTCTTGAAGGGGAGATGATCCTTCCTTTCTGCCGCCCCGTCTGTGGGCAGGGACCATTTCTCACTAGGTGTCTGTACAGCACCTGGAACAGTGGGGCCGTGATCTCTGTCGGGGCTTCTCAGTGGTACCGTGCCACGCTGAACACTGATCGCTAGACATGCCATTGTGCCAGGTGCTGCCCAGACACACAGCGAGAGGCAGACCCTGCCCAGCTCAGATCAGGGCCCTGTCATGCCGGGCGCTGCCCAGACACACAGCGAGAGACAGGCCCTGCCCCAGCTGAGATCAGGCCCTAGGTCATGTGTCTTAACCAGGACAAGAACCCAGCTCTCCTGAGACCCTGCCTGTCTGCCCTACCCATTGGACCACGCTGCCTGCAGCTACCTAAAAACACTAGGTACACGGTCTCCCTATAAAGCGTCTGGCGTTGGGGCATCAAGCAGCCTCTCCCCAGCCCCTCGTCTGCTGGGCAGCATCTTAGGCTGAGTTTGTGCCAGTCTCTGTGTGTGGACAGTGCCTGCACTGGGGGTGCTGTTCAGATTCAGGTAATGACGACAGCTGGGCCGCTCTGCGGGACCTTGCAGAGCTGCTCCCTGCATCGTGGCATCAAGCCCGCCCGGTCCGGAGCTGCAGGACCTCCGAGGACGAAGCAAACGCCGGGTCCCTGTTGGGCAGCTGGGAAGCTGCAGTGGTTGGAACTGCAGCTCGTGGTTTGGCTGGCTGTGATCCAGTCACCGGGCCGTGATGGCCAGTGCCCTGGGCCCGGCTGGTTCTGGGAAGGGAGAGAAGGCGGCTTGTTCCTTTCAAACGCCGCGGTAGCTTGTGGAGCCGCTGCGCTGGGCGGCGCACAGGGGTGAGTCCCCCGGGAGACGGGGCAGTGCGCAGAGGGCAAGTGCAGTGGTCAAAGGTGCCGGATCAAGGCAATTTATCACTGGCTGTTTTCAGCGGGGAGCTCACCGGCCCTGCGCGCTTCAATCAACATGAAGGAGTGAATTCTCCCAGCGCCGCCCGGAGGCCGCCAGCATTGTCCCCACTGCCCAGCGGGGCCCGGGGCCGGGATGCCACATCAGCGGGGCCCTTTGGGGCCAGGAGCCTGGCAGCCTGGCCTGTAGCCTGGGGCGAGTACAGGTTCAGCGTGTGCCGGTGTATTTCAGCGGCTCGCCCCATCCCACACACGGCCCCCTCTAGGTTAGAGTTTACGCCTCCCCCCCGCCGTGCCCTGCCGTTTCCTGCCCCCGCCGCCGAAGGGATGGTGCCCTCCAAATGGACATTGGTTCACTGGGGCTGATTCCGCCGGTAACGGAAGGGAGGAGCGGCTGCTGCTAATCCTTACCCGCCCCGCACTTTATGACTCAGCTGGAGAGGGGGGGCTGGGGCAGGTGGGGGAGGGTCAGGGCTGTCCAGCTCCTGCTCACAGAGAACCAGGGTTTGTGTGGGGAGGGTTGATTCACAGCAGCAATGCCAGAGGTGTGCGCTTGGGTCACTGGGGGATCGTGCCGCAGCCTCTCCGTGCCTTTCACTTCGTATTCGTTTGTAAAGCTGGGAGGTACGTAATAATGTGCACAACTCACAGGGCAATGCGTGCACACACACACACACACGGCAGCACAAGCCCGTGCCCGGGCACCACTGTGCACTCAGCGACATGCACAAACGCACACCCAGATGTGCACAAACATACACACATGCACACAGCTGGGCACGCACAAGCAGGCATGCACACAAACACGCAAGTGCACACAAGCAGGTGACCGCTCAGAGGGACGTGTGCACAAGCAGGAACACACAGATGTGCACACTCACACACAGATGCACGGACACTCACACAGATGCACGGGCACATACATGTCTGATATGACTCACGTAGGGCCTGAGATTTGACAAGAGCCACTGGAAGCTGATGTGCCGGGAAGCATGGCCAGTCCCCCAACCCTTGCCCCACCCGTCTCCCACTACGCAGCCCAGCTCCCACGCTTGCTCCGGCACACCTGGTCTGACACTCGCAGTGGTCCAGGCGGTGTCCTTCAATACCCAGCCCTCCTGCCCCAGAGCTTCAGCAGGACGGCCTGGCCATGGCCTTCATGAAGAGGTCAAAGGTCCCAGACCCCCTTCCCTCCCCCCATTGAGTGACACACAAGTGTCACGCCCTGGATCAGCCTGTTCATCTGGTGTGTTGAAGGCGCGATGGCCTGAGCTGTCCATGCAGCTCCCAGCACAACAGGGCCTGATCTCGGCTGGGGACTCTTGGTACCCCTTGAACACCAATAATTAATCACAGCAACACATGGGCTGGTAACGCAGGGCCGCTTGCCTCGCTGGTCTGCGAGGGGTGGAGCTGTCCATGTTTTCCAAGCCCCGGGTCCAGGGCACGCGGTGGGAGTGAGCCAGCAGTGCAGATCCTGGCTTTCCAGGCCGTTGACACTGGGCAAAGCACAGCTGGTGTCAGGTCTCTGTTAGCAGGGACGAGCAGCTGGAACTGCCTTCGGTTTCAACACCTTTTATTTAAGCTGATTTACAAACGTGGCTTGGGCACGTTTTCAGGACAGCGCATTTATTGATTCACAAACTACATCCAAATCATCGGGGAGCGAGGGGAAGTCGCCGGTCTAGTGACGCTGCTGCCTGGGACCGGGAACCTTTCCGCTCTCAAGCTAAGCGGGGCTGGGTTAGCTCAGGGCTTAGATGGGAGACATCCAAGGAAAACCTGCCTTGGGGTGGGTAGCGGTGCTGGTGAATTAGGCTGTGCAGCAGCGAGCAGCGCGGGTGACATGGGCCAGGTCTACACTCAAGCGTCGACCCAGCTATGTTGCTTGCTTGGAGAGGTGGATCAACTCCCGCCATGGGAGCACCCCGAAGGTGCCGGGAGCAGGGCACGACTCAGTAGGGAGGGATCGCTCTTCGCCGGTGTGGGGCTGGAAGGGCAGTGGTTCTCGGAGGAGAAGTAGAAGAGGCTTGGTGACTCAGAGAACAGCCTTGTGTCTCTCTAGCTTGCCCCTGCGGTTTCTTTTGGGCACAGTGGTGCCGTGGTGAGTTGCTGTGTGCCGCGGGGTAGCTTTGCCGGGCCCGGGGGCTGGTGGAAGGAGATGGCTAGTGACAGTAGGCAGGTTCCATTCCATGTGTCTTGCACACGCTGCGCTGGCCTCTCTGCCTTCCCGCAAAGGGGGAAAAGGCCACTTTTTTTGCAGCTCCTGAATCCTTGGGCTTGTAGGACACACATGCATCGAGCTTGTTGGACTCAGCCTAGAATCTTGTCATCCCCGGTCAGTTTGGCTCGATTCGCTGTCTCTGCCTGGGAGATGCGCAGGGCGTGAACAGCAGGGGCCCAGGGAGCTGGGCGGGGCGGATTGGCGTAGCTCGTTACCCTGCCGCTCGCAGAGGCAGAAATTCCCTCATTGTTAAGAAATGCCAATAACATCTGTGCTTATCCAAACAGCCCCGGTCCTGGACTCCCAAGCTGGAGAGATTAACGAGAGGAAGGAACCGTGTGCATAAAGCCAGCTCACAGCGCTATGCGGGCATCGGGCAGCTATTGTTAAGGGCACTTTCAGATCTCGGCATTTCTCCCAGCCCCTCGGCCCCAGGGGGGTGAGCCCGTCTCACAGGTGCCGTTCCCAGCTGAGCCCAGGTGGGCGATGCTGTGGGAGGAGCAGTGCCCCCTTCCTTTCCTTGTTTTGTTTGAGCCTGGCTTTCGTGTGTGTTTTCCTGTTTATCTAAAGGGCTGGCCCCTTCCGCACCCAAATTGCTGGCGATCCCGGGAGGATTAAGGAGCTCTGAGCTGCTGAAAAGGCTCCTTTTCGTCCCTCGGCAGGCAGCAAAGCAGCAGCCAATCCCATTTCCCCCTGTAATGCCAAGAGGACGGCAAGAGACTCTGCGCTTCCCGTGCCAAACGGTTGTGGCACTGTGCCGCTGCTCAGCAGCCACTGCGCCCCACCCCAGAGGTGGGTGCATCACGGCAGTGCTCCCTGTGCACGCCAAGCCCCGGCCATGGACAATGCTGTGTAAATGCCGGATTGCTACCAGAGCTGCCCTCCCAGGGGTGGGTCCGCGGCTGGCCAGAGCCCCTGCCCAGGCCTTGGCTCGCGGCAGGTGAACGGCACGTGGGGGACGACCCGCAGGGCGCTGTGTGGGGCCGCCTCAGACCAGCCCGTTCCCCGAGCCTGGGGGCTGCCTTGGGGATTCCTTCCCCTGCCTCCTTGGAGCGCCAGGGCGTAGGGGAGAGGGAGCAGGGGGTGGGGAATCAGCACAGACCAGGCCTGTCAAGCTTGGAGGAGCCAGCAGGTCAAAGAGGTTAACCTGAACAAATCCCCTCATTGACTTCCTGTCGTCTTCAGCCATGAACTAATAGCAGGAGGCTGCGGGCGGGGGTGGCGGAGCGGGGCTGCGAGGGAAGGGGCTGCGGGGGGGGGGGGAGGGCTGCGAGGGACCCCCCACTGAGCAGCCCTTGCCAGGGATCCTTCCTCGGCTGCAGGGACGGAGCCGTGGGGTGGGGGATGGGGAGACCCAGTGGCTGCACTAGGGGGGGCCTGGACACTGCCCCCCGGTTCTGCCCCCAGCCGCCAGCTGAGGGCCTGATCCCTGCGCCACCTGTGGAATGCCTCTCGTTGATTTCAGGGCCCAACCCCCGCCGGCTCCTCTGGATTTACACCTGAGTAACCCAGGGCAGAATCTGGGCCGTATGGTTTGAATTCAGCGTCTCCTCCCTGGAAAAGGGAGAAGATTTCAAACCCTTCCACTTTACCGCCACCAGCCGTGCCCTCCCCAAGGGTCTGCATTTCCTCCCCGTTGGGTTCTAGTCACTGTCCCGGCCTGTGTGCCTTAGCCTGGGGGGATGGGAGAGGGAAAGGAGGGGGTAGGACAGCTGCCGTCTGGGAACCACCACAGACCTGACCTCGGTGTTGGCCAGATTCGGGAGCATCCTGTGACAGGAATTTGGGGATCGCCGGCCCCATCAGCCCAGGGGCTCATCCTGCCTCTGGTGGCCAGCACCAGCTCGTTCGGAGGAAGGGACAAGATGCCCCCTCCCCCCTGAAAAAAGAATAACTCATCCATGGGGAAGTTTCTGCTTCTCCCCCTTCAGGAGAGGGGTTCATTCCCCGAAGTAGGAGGTGG
This sequence comes from Mauremys reevesii, assembly GCF_016161935.1. Taxonomy (NCBI): domain Eukaryota; kingdom Metazoa; phylum Chordata; order Testudines; family Geoemydidae; genus Mauremys; species Mauremys reevesii. The sequence goes on along the minus strand of NC_052628.1, from coordinate 3,033,524 downwards.
TCAGGTCACTTCCAAAGCTCTGAGTTATTTTTCATCCTTATGATCTTGACTCTGGATAGTCCTGTTATCTGGATCCTTTTCTGGATCCTGCTCAGCTCTTGGTATCAGCAATATCTTGTGGCAGTGAGTTCCTCTGGCTATTTGTGCCTTGTGGGGGAAAAACAATTCCTTCCATCTGCTTTAAATTTGCTTCATTCCCAGCTTATGCTTCCTTTCCATTGAGCATCCCCTGGTCCCTGCACTCTGAGGCTGGGTGAAGAGCACCCCCCCATCTCCTTTTTTTCACCCGTTTGCTACTTTCCATCCCTCTGTCCTGTCCCCTCTTTCTCACCTCCTCTCGAAAGTAACAGATCCCAGTCCTTCCCGTCTCTCTCCATCCCGAAGCATTGCTATGCCTTTAATCAGATCACACAGAAATTGAGGGAGGGGTAAATATTGAAGAGGACAGGTCACTGATTCAGAGATCTCTGGATCACTGGGTAAACTGAGTGCACGCAAACAATATGTGTTTTAATACAGCTAAAATTGGAAACGTACCCATCTAGGAACCTAGGATGCAGGCCACACTTACAGGATGGGGAGCCGTGACTCTGGGGGTTGTCGTGGATAATCAGCTGAACATGAGCTCTCAGTGCAACGCTGTGGCCAAAGGGGTTAATGGGATCCTTGGATGCCTAAACAGGCGAATCTCAAGTAGGAGCAGAGAGGTTGTTTTACCTCTGTGTTGGGCACTGGTGCGACCACTGCTGGGATCCTGCGGAATATCAGGTCTGGTCCCAGAATTCCAGAAGGAGGTTGATAAATTGCAGAGGGTTCAGAGAAGAGCCAGGAGACTGATTACAGAATTGGAAAACCTGCCTTGCAGTGAGAGACCCCAGGAGCTCAAATCTATTTAGCTTAACAAAGAGAAGGTTATGGGGTGACTTGATCCCAGTCTATAAGCACCTCCATGGGGAACAATAACGGGCTCCTCAGTCGAGCAGAGGGAGGTCTAACCCCATCCAATGGCTGGACATTGAAGCTGGAGAAATTCAGACTGGAAATAAGGTGTAAATTTTTAACCATGGGAGTAATTAACCAGTGGAACAATCTACCGAGGGTCAAGGTGGATTCTCCATCCCTGGCGATTTTTAAATCAACATTGGATGTTTTTCCAGGAATTATTCGGGGGGTGGGGGAGAGGCAGGTCTGCTGAGTGCTTTGTGCTGCAGGGGGCTAGAGAAACGCCAGCGATGATGCTGACAGCTTTGTTTGAGGATGGGGATCACTCGTAGCGGGGAGGGGCGGCGGGTGGAGGTTCCTGGCTGACAGACAAATGCCGTTAGTAAAAGTCGGCTGGGAATTTCTGTCATTCGTCCAAAGCACATTAGCTACTGCCGGGGCTTAAGCTGATGACATGGGAGGGAAAATTGGGCTTCTAGGGGCAGATGAGAGAGGATTTGGGTCAGCGCCTGCTGGGCTGGGGTGGAGAGGTCAGAGCATGCTGGCTGCGGGGAAGTCTGCGTCTTCCAATGGACAGCGTGTCAGACCAGCGGCGGCATGACACACAGGGACCGGGACTAACCTCACCCCTGGGTTTGGAGACCAGCTGGCCTGGTTCTGAGCCCTGCAGCAGCTGCTCTGGGATTCCTCTTTCCGTCCGCCCCCAGCACCTTCCCCAGCCCAGGCAGAAATGTGGGGCTACGAGGGCAAAGCGGTGCACGGCCCTGCAGATACTTCGGCAGGGAGCTGCTGCTGGGTTGGGGAAGGGAGAAGGAAGGAGTGAGGGGGGAGGGAGCAGTGTGTGTGGGGGACTTTTGAAGGGGGAAGAGGGGCCGAATGCTGATGAAGGAGGGAAGACTGGAGAATGAAAAGAGTGGGGATGGTTGAAGGACGCCCCCAGTGTAGGTGTTGGGGGGAGGGGGCCTTGCAGCTGAGGCATTACCCGGGGATGCAGGAGCCCCGGATTCCCTTCCTTCCTCTGCCACAGGCTGCTTGTCTGACCCTGGGCAAGTCACTGAATCAGTCCGTGCCTCAGTTTCCCTGTCTGGAAGATAGGTGCTGATCCTGCCCGGCCTCACAGGGCAGTGGAGAGGTAAATTCCTCAATGAGGAGGGCTGAGGGAGAGGCATGGAAAAGCCAGTAGGGGAAATCACAAGCAGAAGGCTGGTGGATTTACCAGCCTCAGCTCCAGGCAGCCTGAGCTCAGAGGCCAAGTGGAAGGCTGAGAGCAGTGTAGGGGGTGAGTGGAGGAAGGGCGCAGGGCCAAGGGGCAGAGCAAACAGGCCCTCACCTTTCCCAAAGCTGGGTTAATGTTTGAAACGCAGCCCGAGCGGGACAGTCTGGGGCTGGGGTTTAATGACCTGCCGGATCAGCCGCATTATCAGCGCTTATTAAACCTGCTGCCCTATAAAATGATGTTAAATATTAAGCATGGATGAAAGGTTGTGTTTGGATGGGGAGGGGGAAAGGTCACCCTGGCTGGGAAACTGCCAAGGGCTGCTGAGGAGGGGAGCTGCCATGTGGGGTTGCTGGTCCATAGGGGGCTGACAGCGCGCTCCCCTCTGGAGCAGGTCCCAGACCCCCGGACGGAGCTCAGGGATGCTGCATCACCCCGGTCTGGCTCCCTGTCCAGGGAGATGTTACGGCTCGTGGGGCACTGGAGGCAGAGCTGGGATGGCCGGGCCGGCTCCTCTGGTACCGCGGCGCCTTAGCCTGCAGGCTGGCTCCTGCCTTTGGCAAAAGGCAACGGATCCCGCTGCAGAAAGCTGCCTGGCAATGAAACAGCCCCGGAGCCGCCAGCTGACGCCAGCAGGGGATGCCGGGGAGGAGGGCGGGTTGCCTCAGCAGAGCTCTAACGGGGGGGGTCCCTAAAACCACAATTCACTGGGGGTGGGCGCTGGCCTGGTTAGAGCAGGCTGCCAGGTGCCCACCCGAGGTAAGCTGGCACCCAGGCGGGTAGCAGTGCCCTTCAGAGAGGGGCATGGGGACTTGCAAGCAGCTCCTTAATTTAATCCAGCCAGCACTAATAAAAAGCAGCTCCTTAACCATTAACTTATTAATGGCTGGATCAGGCCCCGCGGCCATTCCCCAGCCACTGAGGCGAGCTGGGTTCTGACCCTTGGCAGTTTTATGCAAGGTCACAGGATACATCCGTCCCGGCCTGCCCTTAGCGCTGGCTCCGGCTGGCAGGTGCCCCGTGAGAGGCCTGGCGCTGCAGACCAAAGCCCTCTGCTTATCCCTGGGCAGCAGCCACCCGACGCACACTCCCAGTGGGCCTCAGTCCAGCCCCCAGGGCCAGAGCTTAGCCTCCGTGGCCCTCTCGGGGCCAGCTAGCACCAGCTGGAGCAGGGTCCTTGGGGTGAGGCTCCTGGCCAGTGGGAATTGGCTGAGACCCACCAACTCATGTCACCTGCCAGGCGAGGAGCAGCCAGTGCGGAGCGAGCGCCAGTGACCGGGTGACCAGCCCGGACCCAGCCCCTGCATGGAGCCCTCAGTCTGTGCTCTCTGGCTGTCAGGAGGGGGCCTGCCCCCCATTGCACAGGGCAGGAGTCCTGCTGGCCCACTGGACTCAGACCAGCGGCTCCCCCAATGGGGCAGGACCGGGGTAGGAGTCTTTGCTTCTGGATGTTGCCTTGTGTCAGGAGAGCCCCTCTCAGCTGGTCGGAGCCAGCGGCCTGGGGCTCATGTACCCCGCCCCTTAGGGAAGGGGTAATACCCCCCAGTGCTTGGGGCACAGGCTGGGCCCCGGCGACCTGCGTTCAATCCCTGTCCTGCTGTGTGACCCTGGGCAAGCCCCTTCCCCTCCTGCCCGTGGTCTGTTTTGGCTGGGAGCTCCTCAGTGAGATCATCTCTTCCTCTGTATTCGTACAGCGCCCAGCACTGGATCTCGGTTGGGTCCTCTCCTTGCCCCTCTTTCAAAACTGGACAATTAGCCTGCGGAACTCACTGCCAAGACAGGTGAGGCTGAGAACTCGGGAAGATTCAAAGAGGCCTCGGGACATCTGAAATATCTGGGCTGTCAGAAATACCCAGAGGTAGAAGAGTTCATGCCAAAGGACCAGCGGCAGGGGTGTGACACCTCCGGCTTCAGGGCGTCAGCTGCTCTCTAACTATCGGAGACCAGGTTGAGACCTGCATGGGGGCAGATTGGCCCACAGCTGCTCCTGCAGGGTTCTCACACCTTCCCCCGAAGCATCAGGTGTTGGCCACTGCCCAGGACAGGACCCCAGGCTGATCCCCCGGCAGTAACTGTGTGTGTGCCCCGCAGCAGACAGGCCCCCTTGGCACCAGCTGCCTCGCTGTCCCTCTCCACCTGCCCCGAATCCCCCTGCCAATGTCGGTGGCCATTACTATCCCGCTGTCCTGGTCTCTTCCCTCCCGAGCAGACAGGGAAACTGAGTCCTGGGGGAGCCAGGGACCCTGACTCTGCACCAAGTGCTGTCCCCTCTCAGCCCCAGGAATCTCGGGGGTGACTTGTAACAGCAGCAGAGAAAAACCTTGCCCCTTAGAAGCGTGAGCGTTGTTATCACTGCATGTCTTATGGTGCCATCAAAGCACCCCGCCGAGATCAGGGCCCCTTTGTGCTGGGAGCTGCACAGACACACTCCCTGCATGGGCACCCATTTCGGGAGGCTAGCCCTTGGCCCCGCCCCTTCTGTCCGAGGCCCCGCCCCTCTCTCCCACCAGAGCCCCTGAGCCTCCCACCACAGCTCCCCCCCCCCCAGGTTCCCCACCCTAGAGCGCAAGGCAGGCACCCCCATGGAGTACTGGGCCGCAGCACCCCCAGCCCTGGGTGGGCAGCCGAGCACCAGCCCCAGCTGCCCCGAGTCCTGGCCCACAGGCCGGCCCACCCAGCCCCAGCCGTGGAACCACGCCTGGCCGTTTCGGGAGGCTCAGTCCCCCCAGCCTGTGATACCTGCCGCCATGGCTCCCTGCCCTGCTGAGCTTAGATGGACAAGACAAAGGGGTGAAGAGGCAGGAGACCCAAGGGTCTCCCTGTAATCATTACATCCAGCTGCCCGAAGCACTGGGGCAAGACGTCCCCTCTCCCCTCGGGCGGGAGCCTGTACAGCATTGCGGGGGGTGTTACCGTAGCTGGCTTACAGGCAGGATGCAGAGGCCCAGAGAGATGAAGAGGTTTTCCCAGAACCAGGAAGTGAACCCCAGATTCCTGAGTCCACGCTCAGGGCCTCAACCATCAGTCTGCCGGGAAGATGCTCTACCGAATAAAATCGCACGGCGTCCTCTCATGCAGCCAGTGAGCAGATTAAATAATTAGCAGTACCCAAAATCAATGTGGTGCATCTTCAATGGATTACCAGTGAAAAGATGAAAAAATTAGCACTATTCAAAATCAATGCAGCCCTTATTAAGTGGATTAAAAGCTGGCTGCTGGCCTCCAAACAGACCTGTCGATGGGGAGCTAGCAGCGAATGGGGTGTTTTTAGTGGAGTCCCAGAGGGGCTGGTTCTTGACTTCACGATAGTCAATATTTTGATCAATGGTCTGGAAGAAAATATCACAGAATTGTTGTTAAAGTTTGCAGATGACACCAGGATTGGTGGCTGGGTGGTAAATACGGAGGCCGGGGTTCTGATAGAGAGCCAGCCGGATCGCTTAGTAAGCTGGGCACAATCAGACAATCTGCCTTTTTAATACAGCCAGTGCAAGGTCATACCTCTCTGGACAAAGAAGGAGGGTCGTACGTACTTAGAAGGTGGGGGACTCTCCCTGGGAACGCAGCAGCTGGAATAGGACTTCGGCATCATGGGGAAACCAGCTGAGTTCCCCGCTCAGTGCTGTGGCGATCAGGGCGTCCGCGGGAATGCTGACTAGAAGGGATGAAGCGATCCCTGCACATAGCGCTGGTGAGACTACTGCTGCAATACCGTACCCAGTTCCGGTGTCAGAGAATCGTAGGACAGGAAGGGACTTCGAGAAGTCTCTACTCCAGACCCCTGCACTCAAGGCAGGACTAAGTATTATCTAGCCCATCCCTGACGGGTGTTTGTCCAACCTGCTCTTAAAAACCTCCAGCGATGGAGAATCCACAACCTCCCTGGGCAATTTATTCCAGTGCTTCACCACCCTGACAGGAAGTTTTTCCTAGTGTCCAACCTAAACTGCCCTTGCTGCAATTTAAGCCCATTGCTGCTTGTCCTGTCCTCAGAGGTAAAGGGGAACAATTTATCTCCCTCCTCCTTGTAACAACCTTTTATGTACTTGAAAACTGTTATCGTGTCCCCTCTCAGGCTTCTCTTCTCCAGACTAAACAAACCCAATTCTTTCAGTCTTCCCTCTGAGGTCATGTTTTCCGCACTTTAATCATTTGTGTTGCTCTCGTCCATGCTACGAAAAGGATGTTAACAAATGGGGAGGGTGCAGAGAGGAGTTACAGGAATGATTTGAGGTCTGGAGAACCTGTACGAGCTCGATCTGTTTAGCTTACTGAGGAGAAGGCTAAGGGGTGACGTGATCATGGTCTGGGAGCTGGTAACAAGGGGCTCTTCAAATGTCCGGACAAAGAAATAACAAGATCCTGGGGCTGAAGACTGAAGCCAGAACTGTTCAAATTGGAAACAAGACACGGATTTGTAACAGTGAGCGGGATTAACCCCAGACCAGCTTCTCAATGGCCAGGGTGCCTCTTTCGAAAAGCTCCGTTCCTGCTCCACCACTAGCCGAGGGGCCAGTCATCTTCATGTGTACTTCCCTGCACTGCAGGAGCGGCTGCGGGAGACTGGCCGGGTAGGCCAGGCTGGCTGAGATGATCCCAGAGTGGTGAAAGTGGAGGGCAGCGAAGTAGATGGCTAGAGGAGAGAGGAGCCCGGGGGTCTGTCAGGCTCAGTTTGCTGATGTCAGAAGGGAAGGGTTGGGGGTTGGTCCACAGCAACTATTTCAGTGGCCATCGTGGTTGGTGCCTAAATCCCAGCTACACAACCCAGCTGCCAGTCAACCAGGGATGTGGCCTGGGTACTTGCTCAGGTTGTGAAGCGGCTCTGCAAAGGGAACAATACGAGTCCTCCTTGCCCTGTTATCTCGGGCTCTCCTGCAGCCGCCTTCTGCCCAAAGCTTGCCCTTAGCTACCCCAGAGTCCCGACTGGGTCACATGACCTGACGGGCTGTCTCACACATTGGGCTGAGGTCCGGCTCCCCTTGAAGGACCAGGCCTCCAGAGACATGCTCCTCCTTTGCTTTTTTTTGGCTGGGGAAAGACGATTGGACTTTTTCTCCCCTCCTACTTTGTTATTTCCCTGGGGAATCAAGGTCTGATCTGTGCTGTTTTTCCTGGAAGACTAGGAAACACGTGGGATTGTGACACCCCACCTACCAAGGGAGTGAGGCCTGAACTCTTGAGAGGGATGGGGTGATAGGGAAAATGTTTGTGGGGGGAGGAAAGCGCCCTTGGTGGCTGATCAAATACATCTTCCCCACCAGTCAACACCTGAGCAAGCTCCCATCCAGTTCTCCAGTCCTCCAAAGAGACCTCCAGCTGAAACAGGGAAGGCCACATTTGTAAGGGGGGGAGGGAGAATCTTAAGAAACGACCCAGGCACCTTTTACTTCAATTTCACTTGTAAAGAAGCAGAAAGGGCGACTCCTACCCCAATATTCTTCCCCAGGGCGGGACAATAAGAGCCTGCGCCGCGTTATCAAACTCCGAGTGTGTAAGGGGGGGACGCTGGTCAAAAATATTTCAGGGGTTTGTGCTTGAGTTGTGCTGAGACGTGTCCGGAGATCACAGAGCTTAGAGCTTATGGGCAGGTCCCCATCTCCGGTGTCAATGCACGACTTTCCCCCCAGGGTGTTTGTTCCACCAAGCCTTGTATGATTTAAACTAACAGCGAGTTCTTAGACCACCCCCCACCCAGCCCCCTAATCCTGTGTGATCACTGCTCTGTGTTCGTACAGCACCTAGCGCAGATCCGTTGTGCAAGCTGGGGAAAGACAGGGCCAGACAGGGGAAGTGACTTGCCCCAGGCCAGTGGCCAAGCTGGGAAGAGAAGCCAGGGCTCCTGCTCCATTCCATGGGCTCGTATCTCGTCCTCTAACAGAGCTCTCGCCTTGAGGAAATTGTTCCCCATACCTAGCCAATAATGCGTCCTCGCTCGGTAGCACTGGGGTACTCCCGTTTGGATAACAACACCGAGCCCCTGTATGGCGTTTCCCATTTCCAAATCGCACTCCGTCTGCTGAGCCAAATTCAGCCGAGCGTAACTCTGTCCTGTCTGCAGAGTACGGCCTGTTAGCTATTCCTCGCCCCAGCCCTGCGAGGGAGGTACCTCCCCCTGGGGTTCTCCTTACGGCGCTCTGGGGCCATCCCCCCCAAATCCAGCCCTGCCCCGGCCTCTTGATCATTCCTGACACCTGCCCGAGGACAGAGCCCCCTCCCGTCAGGAGCTCCCCTATGGCCCGAGGCGAAGGAAAACCACGTGTAATAACAACATGAAGATGCTGATTCAAATCCAGGATGTTGCAAGCAATGGCTGTCACCTCCCCTTGCTCTCACCCTGCCCATCCTCGCCCCTGCATGGGTCTGCCCTGTCCAGTGATTAGAGACCATCTGTGCATCTTATCCCTCAGCCTTTGACTGACAATTCCCCTGGGCAATCTGCACTCCCCAGGGACTCTTCCCCTTGCCAGAGAAACCAGCAAGGACAGGAGCAAGGACTCGGGTCCTGTCCACGTTTCCCCGGCCATGCTGCCGGGATGTAAAAATGCCCAGTGCAAAGGTCCCAGTCACTTCGCTGCTCAGCAAGGTACTGGATCATGTGCCCTTGTAACTATAACCTGCCTCCTGGGGTGTGTCCCGGTGTCACCTTGCCAGGGCATCACAGGATCTTCCAGGGGTTTGGCCAACCTGTTTCCTGCCCCCAAGGCTGCCGTCTGCTGTGGGAGCTGATCTTGGGGCGGGGGGAGGGAAGGGGCCACAGGGGGATATGATGGGAGGGTGAAGAGAGCCATCACTTCAGTAAATTAAAGGAACTAAAGTCAATATTTTAAAAAAGAATAATTAGGAGAGGGGGACGAAAAACAGGAGGGTTTGTTACTGGCCCTTTAATAAAACACGCTGGACCCTGTGACCTTTAGCCCTGCATGATAAGCCCCCATTATCCCCTTAAGTAATAAAAACGTCTCCATGGCAATGGGCCGGGGGAGGCGGGGCCCCTTTGGCTCCGGACCATGGCCTGAAGAATCACAGATGTGTTTGTGGGAGAGCCGCACTGGCGTCTCGCTGCCCTGAGCCATCGGCCTGGGGAACTGCCCGCCACAGGGCCTGAGACGTGGTGCTGGGGGCTCTGCCCTAGACACTCCAACCTGCGGGCTCGGCAGAAACGCTCAGGGCCTGCTCCTGCCAGAGGCTGACCGTCCTTGGCTTCCACTGACCTCGCGGGGCTCTGGTGTGGTCCCACGGGTGACTCGTGCCCGTGCTGTGCTGCGGTATCTCGGCTCAGGCAGGTGGGGTGGCGGGAGGCGCACTGGATCCAATGGCATGGGATGGTTAATTAAGATTTCTTTCTGCCTAATTGTGGTGAGTTTTTCCCCTGCCGAGCTGCTGGCGAGGCCAGAGGAGAGCCGGGAACTGGTGGGAGTATTGATTCCACGGCTTGACAGGTTAATACTTCTGTTTATAGAGGAATATAGCTACATCGATGGCATTAAATGAGTTACTAATTATATCAATACAAACACGATTAAAAAGGGTCCCACTCATAGGTCGCTCCCAGCCAAAGACAACAGTGTCATTGCACAATTGGCCAGGTGCAAGGTGCGCGTGTCCGTGTGTACACACATGTGTGCGTGTGCATGTGTGGACAGGCACACGTGTGTGGGCGTGCATGGGTGTGTGCGGGTCCATGGACGTGTTCCCCCAATGTCCTGCGCCAGCCCACATCGGGGCCAGGAAGCCATGCAGCTCCGGAGGGGGCATGGCGCTCGGTGCTCCAGGTGGGTAGCTGCCAACCACTCTGGAGTGCGGCTCCGTTGAGGGGCCCCCTCTCCGAAGGGAAATCGAGGCACGACAGACGATGTTGACCGGCATCACTGGCAGAGCGGAGAGGCAGGGGGAGGGGACGTGATGAGAGTGACAAGCTCAGGAGGTGCATTTTGGACGCGTGAAGGCAGTCACAGAGAGGAGGCGGCTGCGGTAACCCAGACGGGAGATGGTGAGGGTCTGTCGGAGGATTTATATAACTAGACCCTTTGGGCCTGACCTGCAGCCTATGTGCCTCGTGGGGTGCTTCCCTCTGCTCTCCCAGGCAGGGGTGAAAGTCACTTACAGGACTTACGGTACTGCCGGAGTCCTGAGGGGGCGTGGCCTCATCCGGAGGAGGCGTGGCTTCTCAAGATTTAAAGGCCCTGGGGCACCAGCTGTGGCTGGGAGACCCAGAGCTTTTAAATCAACCAGGGGCTCCCAGCTGAAGAGGTGGCTGGGAGCCCCCCGGGGCTCCAGCCGCTGGGGGGAACCCCGAGCTTTGCGGGGTTGGGGCAGGGATTTAAAGGGCCCAGAGCTCCTGCCGCTGAGGGGAGCCCCAAGCCCTTTAAATCCCGGCCCCAGCCTGGCCGCCAGAGCCGCGGCCGGGATTCAAAGGGCTCTGGGCTGCCCGCAGCGGCGGGAGCTCTGAGCCCTTTAAATCCCGGCCCCAGCCCTGCTGCCGGAGCCATGGCCGGGATTTAAAGGGCTCTGGGCTGCCCGCAGCCACAGGCAGCCCAGAGCTCTTTCAGTCCTCATCGCGGAAGCCGGTGCGGTCCAGCACGGCGTACTGGCTCTTGCCAGTACGCCGGACCAGACCAGACCGACTTACTTTCACCTCTGCTCCCAGGCTAATTCAGGTCCCCCTGGGCCGGGAGATCTCCCAGCACAAGCTGCGGCAGTAGCGCTGCTGGATCCAGGAGACGATCTCTCCTGAACCAGGAACTGCCTGTCAGATCAGGCCAGATCTCGAACTCAGGTCCCAGCCATTGGTGGCCCCAAATGTGCATATTTTCACACTGGGGTTTGGGAGGGCTCATATTGCAGCAGCGCAGGCCAGGCGGATGAGCATGTGTCTCATGGTGTCCAGAGGCCTGTGGATCATTTGCAGTTGTGGCCGTTCTGGCCTCTGGACCCTCAGGCTTCGCTCTCTGAACCTTTGATCCTCAACATCCCATGGCAGGTGTTGCAAGAGCCCGGCTCTTAACCCAGGTGTCTTGTCCAAATTCCAGGTCTGCTGAGCCCATCCTCTCGCCCTTTGTTCCTCCTGTAGTGTCGGTTGGGTATGGAATTCCTCACCGCCTCCTGGCCCAAACTGGGGCACGATGTTGCTCTGTGCTGTTAAAAAGCTGCCCCGTTCCAGCCCAGCCATGGCTGCACTTCTGTCGGGGTGAAGGGATCTCTGTACGTCCCATACATCCCCACATGGCTGCACCGCGGCCGGAACGGGCTAGAGACGAGCAGGGGACGATTATTTTTATTATTTATTAACAGAATGAAGTTACAAGGGCTGTTTCCCCTTGTGCTGCAGGGCATAAGCTGAGCAGCAGCTGGCGTGGGAGCGAAATTCTCCCCCAGGATGGCCCTGCACTATTAGGTGAACGCTGGGGCTATTCAGCCCATGTGGCACGGACAGGGGCAGGACTAGATGGAGCATCGCTGGGATCCAGAGCCGCAGGGAGTAGCCTGCCGGCCTCACATTGGGTACAGCAGGGAGACGCAGCCTAGACTGGTGTTGTCCTGTACAGTGGAGTACAGGGCACTGGTCTACCTGGAGCACTGCCCTGGATGGGCCAGTGGTCTGCTCCGGTACAGCGGCTCTTACGCCCTGCGTTCTTGTTTGCTCAGATGTTTTGGTGGCAATCCTGACCTCTTGTGCTTGTCCTCTGGGAGGGGCAACACAAGCGTGTGATGATGCTGCAGTGCTACCTCACGCCATTTCTGTGCAATGCAGCCGTGCAATGCACGCCATTTCCACTCATGCAATTCCGTGCAGTGCTACCTCACGCCATTTCTGTGCAATGCAGCCGTGCAATGCACGCCATTTCCACTCATGCAATTCCGTGCAGTGCTACCTCACGCCATTTCTGTGCAATGCAGCCGTGCAATGCACGCCATTTCCACTCATGCAATTCCGTGCAGTGCTACCTCACGCCATTTCTGTGCAATGCAGCCGTGCAATGCACGCCATTTCCACTCATGCAATTCCGTGCAGTGCTACCTCACGCCATTTCTGTGTAATGCAGCCGTGCAATGCACGCCATTTCCACTCATGCAATTCCGTGCAGTGCTACCTCACGCCATTTCTGTGCAATGCAGCCGTGCAATGCACGCCATTTCCATTCATGCAATTCCGTGCAGTGCTACCTCACGTCATTTCTGTGCCACAGCATCACATGCCGACATGCCAGTCCGATGCACAGGCAGCGTTATGTTGATATGTCTCATCGCTGCACCGCAGGACCCAAACAAACCCCTGCCTCTTTACTAGCCTTGCAAGGGGCACTCAGGGAATGGCCCCCATGCTGAAGGGAACTCATCCGTTCCTCTCTGTTCCTTCCCAGCACTGTCTGTACCTGGGGGGAGTTCCTGGGTGTGCAGCTCTGGCGCTCATGCTGGCCTGTGTATTGTCTCAAAGATTCTACGGCTGGGAAGGACGGATCTAACCATCTAGTCTGACCTTGGGCATGGCACTGAGCAGAGACCAGCACCCAGGGAGTCCTGCAGAGAAGCAAACACTTCCTCCCTTCTGCGTGACGCCAGCAGTAGTTTGCAGTTGAACCAGGGCATATCCTCTAGAAGGAGATCATAAGAGCGGCCACATTGGGTCAGACCAAAGGTCCATCTAGCCCAGTATCCTGTCTGCCGACAATGGCCAATGCCAGGTGCCCCTGAGGGAGTGATCAGAACAGGGAATCATCAAGTGATCCCTCCCCTGTCGCCCATTCCCAGCTTCTGGCAAACAGAGGCTAGAGACACCATCCCTGCCCAGCCTGGCTAATAGCCACTGATGGACCTGCCCTCTGTGAACTTATCTAGTTCTCTTTTAAACCCTGTTATAGTCTTGGCCTTCACAACATCCCCTGGCAAAGAGTTCCACAGATTGACACTGCCTTGTGTGAAGAAATACGTCCTTTGGTTTGTTTTAAACCTGCTGCCTATTCATGTCATTTGGTGACCCCTAGTTCTTGTGTTATGAGAAGGAGCAAATGACACTTCTTTATTCACTCTCTCTACATCACTCATGATTTTATAGACCTCTATCATATCCCCCCTTAGTCTCCTCTTTTCCAAGCTGAAAAGCCTCAGTCTTATTAATCTCCATTCTCGATTTAAAGATGCCACGGACAGGATGGAGTCGCCAGCACATCCCTGGGGGAGCCATTTCAACCTCTACCAATGTGCAGCTCATTTCCAGTTGGAATTGGTCTATTGCCCAGCTGTTGGGTCTCATTCTGCCTTCATCTGCTAGATCCAAGAGCCCCTGGTTTGCTGAGAGGGCAGATTGGGCCGGCCTGGGGAAGCTGATGTGCAAGGAATGCACAGTCCTGTCCTGTCTCGCTCAGACGCAGGGAGTGGAAATGGTTAACCCGACCCACGGCGGTACATCTGCTTGGGGGAGCATGTGAGGTAGCCCCTGTCAGCGATGGGCCCCTTCACCTTCCCCTGGTAAAGAGAGAAATGAAATTATCAAAGGCTTGGAGTCCGCTGATCAATGTGTTTTCAGAACACCTAAAACCTTCAGCCCGCAGCTCTCCCTGTTATTTCACTCACCCATTGCCTCTGCTTAGAAGCTGACCTTTGCTCCTTGTTTGATGTAACATGTTTATGCGTCTCGGGGCGCCCACAGATAAAAGGTTAGAGGTTAATAAATGGTGGAAAAATAGATACCAAAGCTTTGAGGTCACACCTGTTTCTGTTGCTTTAAGTTCCATGCTGCAAGCATCCAGCCGGATTTTAATTGTATTGTAGCAGGGAGCATTCCTGCGTTTATATGAGGATAATTGAGAGGCACTGCCTTGGGGGCACAGGGAGAGGCATCCAGATGCCTCCGCCAGATAGCAGACGCCCTCTCCAGCTCTCCCACATACACGCACGTTCACCAGCACACACGCACTTGTGCACCCCCACACACAGTTAACCCGCCCCCTGCCCTCCCAGTTGCCAATGATCGCCCTGCCAAGACGCTCCCACTCAGGCATTCCCAAGCACCTTCACTCAGCTGGTCACCAACAAATGCCACCAGACAAAGCCAACCGGCACACACTCCTGGGCTTATCAGCACACCCACCTCACCAATACACACACGTGTGTCCATACCACCAGCACCCCACACACTCCCACAGCACGTTCCTGCCAGGCAGCCTGACCCATATCCCACACGTCCGTGCACTCATCAACACACACGGCACCAGCACACGGACGCCCCAATCTCACGTGGACCGACACTCTCACACTTCACCAAGGCACAGTTCCCGCACGCTCCAGCAATAGCCAGCACACATATGTACCATCAGCCAGATAGGTGCAGCTCCACACTCCCTGTTCACTTATTATTAATTGTGTGCACTGTGGTTGCATCTGGGAGCCCCAGTCACGGAGCAGAACCCCATTGCGCTAGGTGCTGTACGTACGGAACAAATAGTCCCTGCACCAAAGAGCTGACAATCTAAGTATAAAACCAAAGACAACAGGTGGCTACAGAGAGCCCGTCTCTGCCACCTCTCTCCTTTCTCCCAGGTCAGGCACAGCTTTGCAGGAACGTGGCACGCCTGTCTTCTGTCAGCTCTGGTAAAGTGACGAAATCTCATCCTTTCCCGCCATCACACTGGATGCGGGAGTAGCAGTGTCTCTCTGCGACAGTCTCCTCCGTCGCTTCGCCTGCACGGGCTCTGAGTCTGCCCCAGGCTTTCGCGCTGCCAGACTCCACCCCTCCGGCGCTCGCGGTCACTGCTGGGTGCTTGGCGATTGCTCACCTTCGTTCTGCACGTGTCTCTGGAGCCGGGCAGTCTGCTGTCAGGGAGCCGTTACATCTAGCTGGGTTTGGGCTACTCCTTCCATTGACGCGTCTGTTGGCAGCTGGGGTCTCTGACATACCGTGGGCTTTGGGTGAGGTTATTTGCTCCGCTGCTCAAGAGGTCGGTGCGTCGAGCCTGCGCCGTGACACGCTACAGGAGTGGGTGGGGCTTTCACTGGGGCTTTGGTTGAGGTGATGCCAGAAGCTGAATGTTCTTTTGATGGGTTTAGATTTGTATGAAAACCAAGCCAGGCCTCCATGGGCTCTTCACATGACCTGAGAATCCATCCCCCCTCACATCCTAAGTGCACCGCAGGCCAGGTCAGCACAACCCACCAGCAGCAAGCCAGGCGGTGCGAAAGCTCCCGTACGCTGCAGGAGAATGGGCTGCATTCGGTTACAGAATAGCCTTGGCAGTGGTTGCATTGCAGGGCCTGAGCTCGCTAATCATTTCTTGGTGGCAGAGGAGGCCCATGGAGTTCATACCCGAGATGCGTTTATAGCCAGCGGGGCCGGCTCCAAGTTTTTGCCGCCCCAAGCAAAAAAAATTTTCCTGCGCTCTCCCGGCCCCGCCCCAACTCCGCCCCTTCCCTGCCCCATTCCAACCCCTTCCCCAAATCCCCGACCCCGTCTCCTCCCCCACGCACGCCACATTTCCCCTCCTACCCCTCCCTCCTTCCTAGGCAAGCCTGGGAGGGAGGCGGGAGAAGCAGAGTGGCGGCGCGCTCGGGGGAGGAGACAGAGGTGAGCTGGGGGGGAGCGGTTCCTCTGCCCCCCCGGGTTACTTCCTGCGGCCCTCCCCGCGCCCCCCACCGCTGCAGTTCACCTCTGCTCAGGGCCGGCTCCCGGCTTTTTGCGCCCCAAGCGAAAAAAAAAAGGAGCCGGAGTGCCGCCCCTTGGAAAGTGCCACCCCTTGCAAAGTGCCGCCCCAAGCACATGCTTGGAGCGCCGGTGCTAAAGCCGGCCCTGATAGCCAGTCAGAAGCGCCTTGGGGCATTTATAACGAGGGTGTCTAATTATGATAACAACACCCCGGAATGTCTAATTCAGGCCATCTTCAGTTTCTGTGCGTCTCAGTCAAAGTGTAGGACCCAATCCGCCCCCACCGGACTCCGGTCCCAGTGGAATCACACCGCTGCAGAGGTGGAGCGGGGTGGGGGAGGGGGGAACTAAGCCCTGTTCGGGTGATTTTCCAGACAGATCACGGTTTTTATCTTTTCCAGGTTGGCCTGCACAGTTCAGGCACTGCAGCAGCGTTCTAGGAGTCAGTTCCTATGGAGACCATATTGCCTAGGGGACAGTGCAACCAAGGCAGCAACAGCACATGGCAGACATTTCAACGGAGGCCTGGGCTGTGCACTGGTTTCACTGGTCGGTATGATCTGAAACCAGTTTAGTTAAACCGGTGCAAACCCTCATACAGACTCATATCAGTGTGAACCCCACTTGTATTGGGGTAGCTGGCATTGGTCCATTGGCAAGGGCAAGCCAGAGCTACTGGACAGCTGTGACCGTTCTCTGAGTGGATCCATGCAGGACTTTGTATGGTGTTAACGAACTGACTTTTTAACCCAACATCACTGGAATTGCTGCAAATGTTGTGTGTAGCAGGGGTCTGACTCAGACAGAGAGGGTCTCCCGCGTCAGGACTGGCCCACATCGAAGGGATTAGTACCTGGTTTAATGGTATCCTACGATTTCCCACCAGTCCCATTTTGTAGCAATGTACAGTTTCTAGGATGCCAGGTTAAGACCAGAGCTTTTGTAAAGTCTATGGAGCAGGCACATCTCTGTCCCGCTTCTCATCCCTTACGCCTGCGCTAAGGAGCACAGATGGGCCGGGTGGCTGGTTTATGGGCAGATCCCAGGGTGAGTTCTTGGATTCCGTTGCTGCTAGTCAGGTGTCCCATTAATTCTTCCGGCATTCACCCCAGGTCCCCGTACGCATCCCACTCACTTCAGCCCCTTGGGTCTGCACCCCAGTGAGTGTCACCCTTAGGGAGGATGCTGCAGAATAGCTAGATGGTATTACAGCTCAGCGGGATACAGGAGTTATTGGGAGTGAGGGCATCTCCGTGTGTGCATCTTGGGATCAGTCATCCCGGATTAGAGGGGTAGGTTAAATCATTGGAGATGGGGCTTCCTGGATGTATTCAGTGCTGTCTTTCCAGCCACCACTGAGTTTGAGATTTCATATCGGGTTCCTTGAGTTCTGCCCGGCTATGGGTGTGTGTGTGTGTGTTGGTTTTTAATGGCGTTTTCTAGCTTAATTGTTTTTAAAATGACTTTGTTTTGTGCTCGCCTGATTGTTGGCTTGGATTCCTTTGTATGTTTTGGAAATCCATTCTGGATTGCTGAGTTTTGTTTCTTTTCAATGGGTTTAAATTCTTCCCAGCTTTGCCAGGAGGAATTGGTGTCTATAGCAGCTTCGATTTGCGCTAATTTTTCCTCCGTGTGCTCTGACTTTTACTGCTGGCGCATTGATCTGTGGCTGCGCCGTTTGTCATGCTCAGTGGAGCAGAGGCTAGCAGCAAGTGGGCCTCGCAGTTTGAAACTGGAGAGATCCCTCACTTTGATTCTTAGTTTAAGGGAACCTGTATCGAGCCATTTGTCTTCCGCTCTCCTCCTTTCAGAGCCGCACTCCTCTCTTGCTGGCCGTGTGGGTCGGGACTGCGTTGCTCTGTGAAGTCTCTTGCAGCGACGTTATTGCCTTTGGTCAGAAACGCGTCCGTTAGGTTTTCGGTGACGAGGGTTTTCCCAGCTCTCTCCTGTTTGCCTTTGGACTCATATCCCCAGATCTATTGCTTGGCCGATCTCCAGGGGCAGCTCCACGGGCTTTGTGCTGGGGCAGGGCCAGCGCCCATTGGCTGCGCTCCCACACGGATGGCCAGGGTTCAACTAGGAGCCGAAGTGTAGGTCCATAATGACATAGTCGCTCTGATGCCTTTTGCTGAGCCATGGGGAAATCTGCCTAGGACGTCTCCTCTTCCTCTATCGACCAAGGCCTTTGACACCTCCAGAGTGCACATGCACACAGTCACCGCACACGTCCGCATACACATCAGACCTAGCACTCCTCTAGCCTGACAGGTGTGGGAATGAACCCCACAGCGCCTGGCTGCAGCCAGTAAGTATTAGCATCCTCCTCATTTTGCAGAAGGGTACACTGAGGCACGGAGGGCCCCGGCCATTTCCAGGTGCAACTCCAGCAGGGATGAATTTTCCCCGTGATGTGACATGACCAATTTATACCTAGCGAGTCAGTGGCAGAGCCTGGAAACCCCCCGCCCCCAAACATCTCCTGACTCCTGGTGTTGCACTTTCTCCATTACGTGGTGCTCCTTGTCTGGAACCCAGAGAAAGAGAGAGGCAGGAGGTACGTGCACGGACTCCCAGATTCACTAACCCACACGCACACTGAGCAGTGAAGTCACAGACCCCCCTCCCCCCCACACACACACACCCCGGCATACACGCCTGCTTCCCTCGTGCGCGGCTCTAGGAAATATCCCAGAGCCCTGGCCGGGACAGCAGCTGCAGCAGCCAATACACACTAGTCTGTGAAGCGGGCCAAGGGGAAGTGCTTTTGGCAGCAGCTCCCTGTGGGCTTCCCCTGTTGGCTGACCTGCCTGGTGAATATCATTTACTGCCACGGGGGTGGCCCTGCTGACCCCTCCTCCAGCCATCGAGGGGGCTTGTGTCTGTAGTTCCTCTCTTCCCCCTGCAGCTCAGGACAGGCTGTGCTTATCGGCTTGTCAACAGGCCCATCTCCTGGCAAGTGCCTGCTCCCAGCACATCTCGGGCCATTAGCAAGTGTCCAGCCCCAGCCTCAGAGGGCTGTTAACTCTCCTTGGGGATTAGGGGGCTCTGTCTATAACCAGGTCACAGCCTGGCCTGGCTCCCGTTGCTGTTCATGCCAGCAGCAGGATCAGGCCCAGGCCTAGCCTGAAAGGAGACTTTGGCCATTCTGGTCTCCCCCCTTGCTCTCAGGCCGGCCAGCTGGCGGTAAGCGCCATGCTGCCAGCGTGCTGCGTGCACAGGCTCCTGGGCAGCGCCAGGGCCAGGTTGCAGGGCCCTGGGAACCCCCTGGGCAAGGGAAGAGCTGCTGGGCATGGGGAGGTGCCCAGGACAGACTGGCCTGAGCAGTGCACAGCATGGGGCGGGGCAGGGAGTGACGCTCCCAGACAATGGGCCTGATCCGGAGCAGGGCTGAGCACCACCAGTCCCGTTGTGCAGTCGGTGGAGGTGCCTGGGGGTCGGGGCCCCTCTTGTTCTCCAGGGGAACTTGGTTTTGTTTGGTGATTGGTAAACATCACCCCGCCCTCTTTGAACGCTCAAGCCTCTGGTCAGCCAGGGGCATGGCCGTTCGCGCAGACGGACGTCCGTGGGGCTGTGACACTTGACGCAGACTGAGGATCTTCCCCCAGCCGAGGAGGAGGCCGGCTGAGAGTCATCCCAGCCGAGGCAGGACCAGTTTCTCTTTGCCGATTTCACCCTGTTGCTCCTAGTTCTCCCCAGCTCAGTGAATTCCCTGCCCACCCTGCCAAAGCTCCAGAGGCTGCCTACGCCTCTCCTTGTGGTTTGGCCAGGCTGCCTGGGAGCCCTGCGGCTTGGGATGTTCCGGAGTAGTCTGGAGCTCGGTGAACTCTGCTAGCCTTCCCGAGAAGCTGGTTCCTCCAGACCCCTGGTCGTTGCGTCTGCTCTTCTCTGAGCTCCCTCCCATTTCCCCACGCCCGCCTGGTCGAGGTGTGCCCAGAACTGAACGTGCGAGCCCAGTGCTATTGCACTATTGCCCTTGCACTGGGACCGTATCGGCCCCTGGCTCTGGGAAGACACGTCTCTGCCTCCTCCCGGCCGGTCTGGTTGTTCTGTGGCATTGTGGGATCAGACGTAGTTTGCTCTCCCCGCTCCCTATCGGGCGGCTGCAGCAATCCCGGCTTCCCAGACTTCCCCCTCCCAGCGAGGACTCTGCATTTCCCATTGTTCTCCCCCACATGGGTTTGCTGTAGTGTTCTAAAATGACTCCCATGTGGTTATTTTCTGGCCATGTTTCTAATCACTCTGGGTCCCTTGATGTTCTTTCTCTGCTCTCCCTGCTGCTGGCAATTCCTCTTCGCCTCACGTCAGCTGTGAACTTCATTAATGTGCCACTCACCCCTCTTCCGGAGCACTAATGACCATCCATCATTCCAATCCTGCACTGCCCCTCCAAACACCTCCTGCCCTCCAGCACCTCGCTGGTTACCCTTGCCGGTGTTAAGGCCCTGCAGGTATTCTTCTCCCACGTAGCAGAATCCATGCCCACGACAATTTTAGTTTTGCAAACATTAAGTATTTGGTGAGACCCAGAATCAAATATGCTACAGAAATCCCGGTACATTATAGCTCACTCATTTCCTTCATCCCCCAGTTTTGTAACTCTATATATACATAAAAAAGCAAATGATTTTTTCCCTGGAATATTTTTCTTCCTTTAGAAACTCATGCTGCTTATCGTCTACCATTCCATTATCCTCAAGATATTTACAATTCTTTCCCTGCTAATATTTCCTCCAGGGTTTCACTAGGGCCTGATGTCAGAATTATTCTGCAATAATTGTCAGGATCACTCTTTCTTCTGTTTTTGAAAATCTGCACCACATTTACTTCAATCTGGTCCTTCCCACTGCCTCAGTGCCCCTTGGCTTTAAAAAAATAATTGTGAATGGTTTGGTAAAGCCATTAGCTCATTCCCTTGGCATGCTGGGATGTATGTTATCCAGATTCTCTGAACTGTGTATGTTCCAATTCTCCAATGATCCCTGTACCGGATCTTCATTAATATCTATTTTTGCAAGGTCTTCATTGATTCTCTGCTGTCCATATGCCACTTCTTTATTTCTCTTGTTAAAGACAGACTTTTCAAACAGCAGTTCAAATCTCACCCACTTTAGAGTCAGCATCTGTAGATACATTTCTGTGGAGATACAAGGAGTAGCTGAACAGAATGATTGCACTGGATTGGAAAAAGCAACGGGTGATGTCACAGGGAATGTCTGTCAGATTCCTAGGAGTTACTAGGGGGATTTCTGAGCTTTTATTGGCTGGTATCCTTCTCTTATGTAATGTCATAATGCTCATTCATTAAGCACGTATAGAGGTGCTTTTCACTAATAGATCACAAAGCACTTTAAAAAGGCTGGTATATTACAGGTGGGGAAACTGAGGCACGAGAATTTGGCCTCTTTGCTGAGGATGACAAGGACACCAGTTACAGTCAGTGAGGATACAGAGAGCTAGGGCACTAGGGATGGGACTGAAAACCCCATTTCACAGAAGCCACCAAACAGCTGTCAGACAGGTTCAGAGCGGGACATCCAACGGAATACCAACCCCCTGAGCCATCCAAGCCCAGCCATGGGGCTTTCTTTAATTGCCACATTCGGCGTGGAGGACTCACCTGTGGTGGGGAGGCAGCCTGCTATTCGGACCAGCCTCGCTCAGCTATTCAGAAGCATTCTTCCCCACATTCTTCCCAGCGCTCCTGCAGAACCAGTTAGCGAGGGGGCTGCGGTTACGGACGGGGGCTGCCCGCGGATGGCACAGCTGGAGCGACCGGCGCTGGGTTAGCCAGAGGTGAGCCGCGAGACTGGCTGACGCGCTGGGCTGAATTCACCCGGGGGCTGGGAATGGCAGAAAGGCCAGTGCAGCTCCGCCTGCCTGGGGATGTGCTTGGCACTGTGCAACCCACGTCATGTCAGACTGGGAACCTGGCAAGGCCACATGCCACGCTGGGGGCGTCTGCTTGAGGGCCAAAGAATTCCCCCCCCACACGCCAGAAACACATGTGATCTGAGGGGGGGTAGCAGAGCTGGGGGGAAGGGGCCGCCCCACGTCACTCCGCTCAGTGCAACACCGGCGGGGAAAGGAACCTCCCTGGCCCAGCAGCTGGGTGGTGATCACAAAGTCACCCCTGCTTCTGGGGCATGCGCCCACACTTTGGAGGCTGCAGGGGTTTAACTGCAAGCTGTTCAGCAGTGGCCTCTGCTGGCAGAGTCGGGAATAGCAATATGTACCTAAGGTACCTTTAAGTTCCCCTTTGCCGTGGTATCTGGGCACTGCGCAATCAGTAATGTATCTACCCCAACCGAACCCCTGGGAGGCAGAGCACAGCTGTTATCTCCATTGTTCGGATGGGGGAACTGAGCCCAATCTTACTACTCTCTCCTCATGCGGAGCCGTTCCACACCCCTCATAATTTTTGTTGCCCTTTTCTGAACCTTTTCCAATTCCAATAGATCTTTTTTGAGATGGGGCGACCACATCTGCACACAGTATTCAAGCTGTGGGCATTACCAAGGATTTATACAGAGGCAACATGATATTTTCTGTCTTATTATCTCTCCCTTTCTTAATGATGCCCAACATTCTGGTCCCTTTTTTGGCTGCCGCTGCACATTGAGTGGATGATTTCAGAGAACTATCCACAATGACTCCAAGATCTTTCTTGAGTGTTAACAGCTAATTTAGACCCCATTGTTTTATATGTAGAGTCGGGATTATGTTTTCCAATGTGCATTACTTTGCATTTATCAACATTGAATTTCATCCGCCATTTTGTTGCCCCGTCACCCAGTTTTGTGAGATCCCCTTGTAGCTCTTCTCAGTCCGCTTGGGACTTAACTATCTTGAGTAGTTTTGTATCATCTGCAAATGTTGCCACCTCACTGTTTACCCCTTTTCTGAGATCATTTGTAAATATGTTGAACAGGGCTGGTCCCAGAACAGACCCCTGGGGGACACCACTATTTACCAAAACTGACCATTTATTCCTACCCTTTGTTTCCTGTCTTTTAACCAGTTACCAGTCCATGAGAGAACCTTCCCTCTTATCCCATGACAGCTTCCTTTGCTTAAGAGCCTTTGGTGAGGGACCTTGTCAAAGGCTTTCTGAAAATCTAAGTACACTGCATCCACATGTTTGTTGACCTCCACAAAGAATTCTAGTAGATTGGTGAGGCATGATTTTCCTTTACAAAAACCTGTTGACTCTTCCCCAACAAGTTATGTTCATCTCTGTGTCTGACAATTCTGTTCTTTACTATAGTTTCAACCAGTTTGCCTGGTACTGAAGTCAGGTTACCGGCCTGTACTTTCCAGCATCGCCTCTGGAGCCCTTTTTAAAAATTGGCGTGACATTAGCTATCCTCCAGTCAGCTGGTACAGAAGCTGATTTAAATGATCAGTTACAGACGACAGTTAATAGTCGTTAACGGCGCGATTCTATTATATGTTAACGAAGCCCCAGCTACCTTCCCGGTTGCCACGGTGCTGCATACCATGGTCATGCAGGACTTCACGGGCACAGCAAGGGGTGAAATCAGAGCCTCCTGCCCCAGTCTCTGCCACCGTTTCTTTAGCAATCAGAGGGGTAGCCGTGTTAGTCTGGTTCTGTAGAAGCAGCAAAGAATCCTGTGGCAAAACGTCTGTTAGTCTATAAGGTGCCACAGGATTCTTTGCTGCTTCTTTAGCAATGAGAAGTAGGGGGCCTAGGACACAGAGCTCAGCAGTTCCGATTCTGTGCACTAGAGGGCAGTGGCAAACCTGCCTGCTCCTCTCACGGGAAGGGGCAGATGCACATTGCAAGCAAGAGTGGGCAACTCACTGAGCATTTACTGGCTTTGCCCAGCTGTAATCGCTGGCACGCGCCCACCTTGGGATGAGTGGCTGAAAAGGGCCATGCATTGTTCGAGGGCAGGGACTCCTGGGAGGGTTGGAAGAGCCTCCAGCTGCAGCTTAGCCTGGTGTGCGGGCGGGGCTAACTGCCCATTTTTTGGCAAAGGCTGGAGAGTGGCAGCGGCTGTCCCTGCGAGAAGTGGGCAGAGGCTGGCTGCTCAGGGGAAAGGAGCTCAGCAATCGCCCCCCTGGGGGGTGGAAAGGCAATGCAAGGGGGGCACAGGAGAGTCTATGCCATGGCCGCAGCACCCCAGCTGGGAGCATGGTAGCACTCATGCTAAGCAGGAGCAGGCCTCGTTAGTACTCGGAGGGGAGACCGAGGTGGGGGAGTGGCGGCCAGCAACCCCTCCCCCACCTCCTCGGGCTCAGCAGCGCTCTGCAGATGTGATCTCCCTGGGGCTGCAGTCCCCCAGCCCTTCAGCTCCTGGTTCGCCCCGCAGGGTGCCTGGGCCAGCGGCTGGCGCTGATGGCTGTCCCTGTGGGGGCTTTCCCGGGCAGAGGAACTCCAGAGGCACAGTCCCCTTTAACCTCCCTGCTTTCTCCTCCCCCACCCGGCCCCCTCCCCCAGTGCAAATATTTGTCCTGATGAAGGTTAACAGACTGACAGATCTAAAGTCCGCTGTTTATCCACAGGCCAGCGCCCAGGCACGGAGCTAGCGAGGGGCCCCAGCTCCCCTCGCCATGGCTGCCAGGCCCTCCTCGGGCTCGCCCCTCGGCCAGCCATGCACAAGGGGAAGAGGTGACTCTTGGCCCAGGGGGGCTATTGCTGAGCTCCTGCTGGCTGCTGCTCCTGCTGCTCCTAGCCACGGGGATTGGGGCTCATGTCTGCTCCTCCTGGGCCCAGCCCCAGAGCCGCCAGGCAGCCTGGGCTTACAACACTCTCCTAACTGGCTCCAAGAGGAGAATGGCCTCAGTAGGGCCTCTGGCATTTCCTTCGTCTTCACAGCTGCTCAAACAGCAGCTGAAGCCCAATCACTAGCAGAGGCCCTGGGCGTGGCAGGGACCCTGTCTGGGTCTCAGCGCAGTGACGGGGTCTGGCGGCGGAGGGATACCCGTCGGGGTCTCAGCGCAGTGACGGGGTCTGGCGGCGGAGGGATACCCGTCGGGGTCTCAGCGCAGTGGCGGGGTCTGGCGGCGGAGGGATACCCGTCTGGGTCTCAGCGCAGTGACGGGGTCTGGCGGCGGAGGGATACCCGTCGGGGTCTCAGAGCAGTGACGGGGTCTGGCGGCGGAGGGATACCCGTTGGGGTCTCAGAGCAGTGACGGGGTCTGGCGGCGGAGGAATACCCGTATGGGTCTCAGAGCAGTGACGGGGTCTGGCGGCGGAGGGATACCCGTCGGGGTCTCAGAGCAGTGACGGGGTCTGGCGGCGGAGGGATACCCGTCGGGGTCTCAGAGCAGTGACGGGGTCTGGCGGCGGAGGGATACCCGTCGGGGTCTCAGAGCAGTGACGGGGTCTGGCGGCGGAGGGATACCCGTCGGGGTCTCAGAGCAGTGACGGGGTCTGGCGGCGTAGGGATACCCGTCGGGGTCTCAGAGCAGTGGCCGGGGTCTGGCGGCGGAGGATACCCGTCGGGTCTCAGAGCAGTGACGGGGTCTGGCGGCGGAGGATACCCGTCGGGTCTCAGAGCAGTGACGGGTCTGGCGGCGGAGGATACCCGTCGGGTCTCAGAGCAGTGACGGGGTCTGGCGGCGGAGGATACCCGTCGGGTCTCAGAGCAGTGGCGGGTCTGGCGGCGGAGGGATACCCGTCGGGGTCTCAGAGCAGTGACGGGGTCTGGCGGCGGAGGGATACCCGTCGGGGTCTCAGAGCAGTGACGGGGTCTGGCGGCGGAGGGATACCCGTCGGGGTCTCAGAGCAGTGACGGGGTCTGGCGGCGGAGGATACCCGTCGGGGTCTCAGAGCAGTGACGGGTCTGGCGGCGGAGGATACCCGTCGGGGTCTCAGAGCAGTGACGGGTCTGGCGGCGGAGGATACCCGTCGGGGTCTCAGAGCAGTGACGGGTCTGGCGGCGGAGGATACCCGTCGGGGTCTCAGAGCAGTGTGAGGTCTGGCGGCGGAGGATACCCGTCGGGGTCTCAGAGCAGTGACGGGTCTGGCGGCGGAGGATACCCGTCGGGGTCTCAGAGCAGTGACGGGGTCTGGCGGCGGAGGATACCCGTCGGGGTCTCAGAGCAGTGACGGGGTCTGGCGGCGGAGGGATACCCGTCGGGGTCTCAGAGCAGTGACGGGGTCTGGCGGCGGAGGGATACCCGTCGGGGTCTCAGAGCAGTGACGGGGTCTGGCGGCGGAGGGATACCCGTCGGGGTCTCAGAGCAGTGACGGGGTCTGGCGGCGGAGGGATACCCGTCGGGGTCTCAGAGCAGTGACGGGGTCTGGCGGCGGAGGGATACCCGTCGGGGTCTCAGAGCAGTGACGGGGTCTGGCGGCGGAGGGATACCCGTCGGGGTCTCAGAGCAGTGGCGGGGTCTGGCGGCGGAGGGATACCCGTCGGGGTCTCAGAGCAGTGGTGGGGTCTGGCGGCGGAGGATACCCGTCGGGTCTCAGAGCAGTGTGGGGTCTGGCGGCGGAGGATACCCGTCGGGGTCTCAGAGCAGTGACGGGTCTGGCGGCGGAGGATACCCGTCGGGGTCTCAGAGCAGTGACGGGTCTGGCGGCGGAGGATACCCGTCGGGGTCTCAGAGCAGTGACGGGGTCTGGCGGCGTAGGGATACCCGTCGGGGTCTCAGAGCAGTGACGGGGTCTGGCGGCGGAGGGATACCCGTCGGGGTCTCAGAGCAGTGACGGGGTCTGGCGGCGGAGGGATACCGTCGGGGTCTCAGAGCAGTGACGGGGTCTGGCGGCGGAGGGATACCCGTCGGGGTCTCAGAGCAGTGACGGGGTCTGGTGGCGTAGGGATACCCGTCGGGGTCTCAGAGCAGTGACGGGGTCTGGCGGCGGAGGGATACCCGTCTGGATCTCAGAGCAGTGACGGGGTCTGGCGGCGGAGGGATACCCGTCGGGCCTCAGAGCAGTGACGGGGTCTGGCGGCGGAGGGATACCCGTCTGGATCTCAGAGCAGTGACGGGGTCTGGCGGCGGAGGGATATCCATCTAGGGCACTGTGTTGCATCCCTGAGCGAAGTCCCCGAGCAGCACTTGGGGTGATGGTGCAGAAGCTGCCGGGGACGGGACAGCTGGCAGCTCAGGGATACTCCAGCTCTCGGGGCCAGTGAAACCATAATAGGTCCTGAGCGGGGAAGTTAATCTGTATCCCGAGCAGCTTAATCAGTGAATAGATGAACCCCTTCCCCCTTCAGCCCCACCCCGTGGGCTCCAGCTACCTCTGCTTTGCTCCTGTTGGGAGAGTTTCCTTGCAGGCTCTGCAGCCCCCGCTTGCACCCCTGCATCTGCCCCCGAGCTGGGGTCATTTCCTGCCACTCCAGGGGCTCCTGTGCCCCACATGGAGATAAACCCGAGATCAGAGCAGCTGGGATCACCAACGTACTCCCCCCCCCGACACACACACACAGCTGGGCAGAAGTTAGCCGAGACCTGCAGCTGCCCGGCGTCCCTGCCAGGTCCCAGGAGCAGAGCTGTGCTATCCTGAGAACAAGGAGGGCAAAACTTACCTGGATTATTACCCAGGCCCGGGGGAGGCTGTGGGACTCCGGACCTTGGGAGAGGCGCCTGTGGGAATTAACACAGAGCAAGGGTGGAGTGAGGGGCTGGAGAGTTCATAACTAAGCCCCCCAGGGGGACTCTCGATTTAAGTACTCTGGTGTGGGAGTAAATCATCGCAAGAGAGAGCGAGTCCCAGGGGCAGTGGGCTGGCAGGGCCATGCTGAGCGGCAGGGGTGTGGATAGCCGGGCACTGCCCCCATGCCCACCTGTGCCCAGTCCCTCACCCGTGTGCACAGCCGTGCCCTTGCCCAGACACACTCTCCTCACTCCAGACATCTAGACATGGCAGAGCGCCGGCGAACGGAGCCCCTGGAGTCGCCCTGCCCTGCCCCAGGGGGACGGGCTGGGTAGCACCTGGATACCCCAGCAAGGAAGGCGCTAGCTGTGACCTAACTGGCCAGGCTCCATTTCGAGGAGCACCCGAGTGCCCCTCCCATGGCCAGGCTGGTCGGTGACCCCGGCATAGGGACTGGCGGTAGGAGCTAAACCTTGGAGCCTCCTGCTGGCCCCTGGCAGCCTCAAGAGGAGCCTTCGGTTCTGAGCCCGGTGCGGTCGGATCCCTGGGCCCCCGGGGCCCAGCTCTGCGGCTGGAGGGCTGACTCTGCACGCCGCAGCAGGACTGGCTGGGTAAACACTGAAGTCAAGCGTTTAATGGGTGACTTTTTACAAAGAAATGAAATGGAAAAGAATCCCACATCCGCAGTAAAATCTGCTCTGCTAGGCAGTCTGCCCGGGCCTTTCCCCTGGCACGCCTCCTGGGCTCTCGCTAACAGAGGGATGGGGTCATGTCCAGCCTCCCAGGGATTCTGCCCCCGCTCCTTCTCTGCCAGTCATCTCTGGAGAGTCAGCGTTGGTAGCATCTCTCCAGTTTACACCCTAGAGTAAGAATAGCAGCTCGGGTGGGGTGCACTAGTGACTGGAGAAGCAGTTTTGGTGGCAAGGTTCCTGGGCTCTGTTCCTAGCTCTACCACTGACTCACTGCAAGGCCTGCAGGATCTGTGCCACCCCGTGCCTCAGTTTCCCCCGCCTGGAATAGAGGTTGTGCTGAGAGTTAAGGAATAAAAGATTCTTGGATGGAAGCTGCTCTAGTACCTGTTGTTTGTGATTTGGAACTTTCATCCCAAATGCTTCCCAGAGTGTGTGTGCGCACGACAGGAATCTCTTCACGCACCACTGAAATGCATCCACTTCTGAGGTGGAGCACAACAGCTGCTTAACAGGTCACAGCAACAGTTCACAGCAACACTGCGCAACAGCTCTGGCCAAAAAGTAGAGCAGAATCATGCCTCTTACTGGAAACTGCTGGGGGATTTTCCTTCTACCTCTGCTCCAGGAGGTGGTACTTTCAGCAGGGCAGTAGTGACTCACAGGCAAGAGCGCCCCCTACTGAATCATAATGTTTCCCTTGGTGGTTTTCCATCCAAGCCTTGTATGACGGGACCACACTCCAGAGAGCTGCTTTAATTGTTGCCCCCTCTGTCCTTTTCCTTTCAGTCTGAGTAAATGATTTCACATCAAGCCCATTTAGACTCATAGTTAGACTGTGGAACTCAATGCCACAGGAAGTCACTAAGACCAAGAATTTGGCAAGACGCAAAGAGGGACTGTACTCACATGGATAACTAGATTGTCCAGAGTTATAACCGCGAACGCTACCAAACCTTCTGGGAGGGATGGTAAAGCTCCTGCTTCAGGGCTTCAGGGGGTCTCTATTAGAGACCAGGATGAGCTCTCCTGTGTGGGGGCAGGTTACTGCAGGGTTCTTACACCTTCCTCTGAGCCAGCGTCAGAGACGGGACACTGGGCTAGTTGGACGCTGAGTCTGAACCATCCTGGCAATTGCAGTGTCCCATGAACCCAAAGCCAGGACACCGCTCTTCTGCAGTTACCCGAAGAGTCACTGAAACCGGTGCCCGCAGGTCTGGCCCACCGGGCTGGTACCCGCAGAGCTGCCGTCGGCTTAGTGCACGGACAGAGTCTGGACCTGGGTTCAGATGTGAGTTCTCAGCTCCGCTTTACCCCTGGAACCCAAGAGGGTCTGGCTCCCGTGCAGATCTCGACACCCCGAGCAGAGTGCAAGGAGCTGGGGCACTGTCTGATCTCCCAGCGGCAGGACGGTTGGAGCTGGGGTTTGGGATCCAGGCCCTTGTGGATTGGTTGTGCCCCCGGAGCCGTGGGGCAGGGGCTGCGTCCTGGACCGTAGGGAACCAGTCCGCACTGGGGTGTCGATGAGCGAGGGAGCTGCTCTTTGCCTCCTGCCTCGGTTTCCCTGCTCTTCCCTGGGTGGTGTAGTGCCAGGGGGGTGAGCCAGGCCGGCGTGGCTGGCCCCTCGCAGATACTCTGCTTGCAGGGTTTGCCCATCCCGAGTCAGAAATTAGGGAGGGGTGGGGGCAAGATAAGAGGAGCTGCATGCTCAGGAAGGGGGCCGGCTCTCTGGCCTGGGCTCTTCCTCCATCACTCCCGCTGATCTCTCCGGGGCTGCGGGGTGATGGTGGGGGTTGCCCTGGAGCTCCCTGCTGTGCAATTCCCCGGACCCCGCAAAGAGTCCTCTTCCTCCACAGCGGCCGTGGGGCCGGAAGGGGTGGCTTTCTCCCACAGCCCCGGGGCAGCGGCCTGTGGCCCAGCCCCTCGCCCTGCAGCACGCGGTGACCCTGCAAGCGCCTGACAGGTGCCTGTGTGGCTCTTATCAGCTCCTGCCGCCTGGGTCTTCCCCATTATGTAACTGAGCGTAACCAAGGTGCCTTTTCCCAGGGAAATAAAGTCAACAGCAGAGCCTGGCGCACGCCCCCGCCCCGGAGAGCAAACAGCCTGAGCCCGAGCCGCTCACGCCCTGGGATATCGATCCAGTTTGTAGCAGGGCCAGTTGGAAGGAGCCAGGCCTGCTGGGGCCCAGGCGCTTCTCAGACCACTGACGTCCCAGGACTGGTGGATGCGTCCTGGGCTGATGAGTGAGCTACATCCCTACGGGGCTGTCTGTCGGCGTGTCTGCTCCCCAGAGGAGAGAGCCTGGCCCTTTGGGGTCACCTGGCCAGACACAATGAGCTCATGTGGTCACGGTGCGTCCCCCTGCTGTGACAGCTGCATCCCGTGCCGCGATTGTGGTGCCCCCGGGGGTGGAGGTTGGATCCTCATGTGGCAGTGACCTTGCTCTCACTCCGGGGTGGCTGCAGCGCTGCATGAGGGTGGGCGACCTCCCCACAATGTGACGGGGTGTCCTAGGTCATGACGGTAGCACCCCCCCTTGGTGATAGCTGCCTCCCCACTCTGGGGCGGCTGTGTCCTCCTGCCAGGGGTAGTTGTGCCCTTGTGCTGGGTCCATCTTCCTGTCATGATATTACACAACAATGTGCTGTGGGTGCGTCAGCTCCTGTTGTGACATCACATCCACCAATAAGAAGGGCCACGCTGGGTCAGGCCAGTCGTCCATCTAGCCCAGGGTCCTGTCTGACGACAGTGGCCAATGCCAGGTGCCCCAGAGGGAATGAACAGAACAGGGCAATTTTAACTTATCCGTCCCCTGTCATCCAGTCCCAGCATCTGGCAGTCAGAGGCTTAGGGACACCGGGAGCAGGAGTTGTGTCCCTGCCCATCCTGGCTAATAGCCATTGATGGACCTATCCTCCGGGAACGTCTCTCATTCTCTTTTGAATCCAGTTATACTTTTGGCTTTCACAACATCCCCTGGCAGTGAGTTCCACAGGTTGGCTGTGTGTTGTGTGAAGAAATACTTCCTGCTGCCTATTTCATTTGATGACTCTTAGTTCTCCTGTTATGAGAAGGAGTAAATAACACTTCCTTATTCACTTTCTCCACACCAGTCATGATTTTATAGACCTCAATCATATCCCCCCTCACTCGTCTCTTCACAGCTGAACAGTGCCAGTCTTTTTAATCTCTCCTCCTATGGAGGCTGTTCCAAACTTCCAGTCATTCTTGTTGCCTTTTCTCTGCAGCAGTTCCAGTTCTAATCTATCTTTTTTGAGATGGGGCGACCAGAAGACACGGCATCCTCTCACAGTGGGTGACGTGCTGTTGTGGGACCTGGCATTGACATGCCGGGCTCTGCCACTGGCCTGTTGGGTGACCTTGAGGAGCCCCTTCCCTGCTCTGTGCCTCAGTTTTCCCATCTGTAAAATGGGGATAATGAGTCCGCCCTGCTTTGTGGGGTGCTCTGAGATCTAGGAATGATGAGCACTAGATGAGAGCTCGGGAGGATGATGGTGCTGGTGATTATAGACCTGTAACACCATCATGTCCCCAGCATTGAAATAAACATCAGGCTCTTTAACTACCCAGCCTGAGCATCTGGCACGGACCCATGAGAGCCAGGGGCATCTTGTAGATTTCAGTCCTGGCTCGATGGGTGCCCTGCCACTGCTGTGTGTGCTACAAGAGGAGGGAGTCTCATTGCTTGATCCCACTCAGACAGCCATGCCAAGAGCCAGCCGATTCCATGCTCTGTTGGGAGCAGATCACTCAGGAGTGTTGCTCAAATCATTGATCAGTTTTCTGGGTGGTGGGAAAGGAGGTGGGTCTTCAAGCCAACCTTCCCGTCTAGCTAGTTTCTTATAGAGACCAATCACTGTGGTATCTGGGCATCTCCCAGAATCCCAAAGCCCTGCCCCCCCATCAGTCTCCGAGGGTCTCTAGCACAGTTTTGGGTCACAGTGTGGGTGTGGGAGTGGGGGGGTGCAGCCCTCGGGTGCAGCGTCGGGTCCCAGCGGGAGATCACTCGGAGCGGAGCTTCTGAGTCAGCTGGCGGGAAAGCTGCCAGTTCAGTGGTTAGCTGGATTTTAGCCATGGTTTAATGATGTGACAAATCCACCGCAGGAGAAGCCAAACAAACCGCAGTGGGGCTGGAAGGGAGCCAAGGGCTGGAGGCAGGAGCTCAGCTTGAAATATTTGAAAGCCAGGGGAAGGGAATGCCTAGTGGTTAGTGCACTGCTGCTTGAGAAGCCGGCATCGTTCCTGGCTGCGGTGCTGCCCTGGCGTCTCTCTGCCTAGCACAGGGGCAGCTGGGAGTGCTGCACCCCCCAGGATCTGACCCGTGCATTCCCCATCCGTCCCCCCATCCTCTGCCACTCACAGTCCTAGCGTGGGGATTGTGCTCCACATGTGACAGGCTATGATGTCGGAGCCACAGGGTGACTGGGGTTTGAGCAGCGGAGAATCTTCGCGAGCAGTGCAGGGCCTGTGACACGCAGCTGGACAAGCAGTGGTGTGCGTACTCGCTAGCAGACGGGCCAGTGGCTGGCTGGCTTTTGGAGGAGTGTGGACACGGTGCACCACTCGCATTGAAGTACCCAGAGACGGAAAGGACCCATCTAGCCTGTGCCCTTGGCCGGGCCAGGACGGGTCCCTATGGCATTGATCAGCATTTTGACCAATCCCGTTGCCAATGTCCGGCCCCATCTCCCAACGCCCCCCATCTTGGGGTGCCAGTCAGCTGAGACCCTAAGCAAGGGACCCCCCACCCGCCCACCCCTCAGGGCCAGGTGGTGGGTAGGCAGGGGTGCCTGCTATGCCCGAGCTGTCCTACTCCGCAGCAGGCGCACTCCCAGGAAAAGCAGCTGGTGAGCGTATTTCTCTGCCTCCCAGGGAAAGGCGTATTTCTCTGCCTTTCCCCTTCCTCTCCAGCCCATCAGCCTCTGCCCCCCAGCCGAGTCTTCCAGCTGAGCAGGAGAGGGAGGGGGGAGCCCAGCAGCCCCTAGGGCAGTGGGGAGATGTGGCACCAGCAGAAGGAGGGAAGGGGGTAACGTGCTCCCTGGTTAGTGGCTGCCTGCAATGCCTGTAACCCCGGCATTGCGCCGCTGGGCTAGTGCCTGAGACTCTGAATGTGAAACTGACCAGAGCAGCAGATGCTGCTGATGGGTCTGGTCTCCGAGCCCAAGGAGGGAACGAAGAAGCAGCATCAGTGGT
Source organism: Mauremys reevesii (assembly GCF_016161935.1). Lineage (NCBI taxonomy): Eukaryota > Metazoa > Chordata > Testudines > Geoemydidae > Mauremys > Mauremys reevesii. The sequence goes on along the minus strand of NC_052628.1, from coordinate 3,000,255 downwards.
GAGAAGGGAATGAGACTTTCCGGCTTCCACCCACCTGGGGCCCTGCCGGCAGCACGAGGAAGGAGCCAGGTGATGCAGAGAAGTGTTGAAAGCTCTGAGGAGTGGAGTCCTGCCCCCACTCATCTGGCCCCAGGGCAGAACTGATCAGCTGCAGGTTTTCATTGCAACGAGTCGGTTTTGTTCATGGATCACAGAAGCTCTGAGCACGAGCAAACAGGGCAGCTGCCTGTATTGTCACTTTCAGCAGAGAGGCGAGCAAAGGTGCGTGTGAAGCAGCCATGGCCTTTGAACGCCTGGCCAGGTGCCAAGATCACCTTTGCCTTAGCCCAGAAAACATCCCCCCAGAGGGGCAGTGCTGGGCAAAGTCTGGGCAGAGGGGACTGACCGTGTGTCCCAAACCTTTTACTTTCCATAGGGATGGTGTGTGGCACTGGTGCGACCACGGCTGGAATCCTGTGCCCAGGTCTGGTCCACAATCTAAGAAGGAGGTTGAGAATGATGGGGTCTAAATTAGCTGTTCCCATGCAAGAAAGATCTTGGAGCCATTGTGGAGAGTTCTCTGAAAATATCCATTCATGCAGCGGCAGTCAAAAAAGCGAACAGAATGATAGGAACCATTAGGAAAGAGATAGATAATAAGACAGAGAATTCATAATGCCTCTATATAAATCCATAGTTCAGCCACACCACGAATCTGGTTGCCCTATCTCAAAAAAGATATATTAGAATTGGAAAAGGTACAGAGAAGAGCAACAAAAATGATTAGGGGTATAGAACAGAGGAGAGATTAGGAGGATAAGAACATAAGAACGGCCGTACCGGGTCAGACCAAAGGTCCATCTAGCCCAGTATCCTGTCTACCGACAGTGACCAATGCCAGGTGCCCCAGAGGGAGTGAACCTAACAGGTAATGATCAAGTGATCTCTCTCCTGCCATCCATCTCCATCCTCTGACAAACAGAGGCTAGGGACACCATTCTTACCCATCCTGGCTAATAGCCATTAATGGACTTAGCCTCCATGAATGTATCCAGTTCCCTTTTAAACGCTGTTATAGTCCTGGCCTTCACAACCTCCTCAGGTAAGGAGTTCCACAAGTTGACAGTGCGCTGCGTGAAGAAGAACTTCCTTTTATTTGTTTTAAACCTGCTGCCTATTAAGTCTATCAACAGCTATTAGCCAAGATGGTCAAGAGATGCAACCACATGTTCTGGATGTTCCTGTGCGTCTGACTACCAGAAGCTGGGAGCGGCTGAGGGGATGGATCACTGGATGATTCCCTGTTCTGTTCACTCCCTCTGGGGCACCTGGCACCGGCCACTGTCGGCAGACAGGATACAGGGCTAGACAGATCGTTGGTCTGACCCGGTCGTATGTTCTTAGTGCAGACGAGAGCTGTTATGCAGCCTCCTGTGAACAGTCACCTGCTGATGTGGCCAGTGCTGAGATTCCCCCATCCTGCACCACCTCGTGGTGGGAGGCAGCAGCCAATGAAAGAGCCCTGTAACAAGCCCACAGCCGCCTAGGGCTTCCCGGGGGTCACTCAGCTGCGCCTGCCCCAGAAATTCACACGCCAGGAGTAGAGCTCAGCTCCGCCTGCACCAAGTGCACTGGTCTCCTCTATCCCTTGTGCCAAAGGTGAGTGAATCATCCCTAGCTGTGAGCAATATAGGGCCTGTGACCCACAGCTGTGCAGTTCTCATTCTGTCCCATAGGGGGCAATGGTAGCATCTGCACCAGCCAGCTCCTTGCAGTCCCAAGCCTGAAAGTCAGAATGAAAGCTGCCCACGGGCAGGGGAGCAGGGATCGTCGTAGGATGGTTCTTGCTGAAGTCTGTCAGGGCTATGTTAGGGGGAGGTGACAGTTCACATCATCGAATCTAATTCTCCCTCCCTGAGATAGGTACAGTGCCCCCCGCAGGATCTGACACCTCACAACCCCCCTGTGAGGCCGGGCGGCGTTGCTCTCCCCACGGGGCACTGGGGCCAGGCTCTCACAGCTGTGCACTGAAATCAGTGGGGTTAGGAGCTCAGTGACAGGCCCAGGGTCACACAGGAAGTCAGTGGCAGAGCTGAGATTTCAACCTGCATCTCTGGAGTCCCAACCCCGGATCTGTCCCTCCCTGTACAGCTAAAGACCAGCTCCCCGGCCCTGTGGCACCAACACCAGTGACGGGTGGAGACTGAAGACTCCCCTTTGCTTTTCACGGCTGATGTTCCTCCCCTCTCGGGTCAGACAAGCAGAAGGGCTCGGTTTTCCTGGGCCAGTTTCAGGTGCTGCTGCTGGTGGGACTGGGCAGAGACGGGGCATTGGGCTGGATGGAGCCCAGCCTGGCGTCCCCTTTGCTCCCACTTCTCCTGGATGTGGGACTGAAATAGGCCAGGCCGCGTGGCTGTGACTGCACTGAGCGAAGCTGCACCGCTCGGTGCTGTGACCTGCCCCCGGCCGAGCACTGGAGGAGCCCCGAGAACCCCCCGGCCCCTTGCAGGGGCCCCTGGCTGCTCATCTCGTGTGCCCTGGACTTCTGTGGGGCGGGACCCTTAGCCAAAGGGGGGGTTTGCAAAGCCCGGCCAAGTTCCCCAGCCTGGGTTTCCTGGGGGCCCCGAGAAGCTCCCTGCGTGGCCGAGCGCGAGCAGTTAACTGGCACGGAACCGAGGGCAGCCTGGCCTGGCACATCTCCAGCTGGCTCCGGGCCCGCTCCCCAGGGCCGCGTGGAGCGGCGGCTGCGCTCGGCTGCCTCGGAAGCGGAGCTACTGAGCTGTGTTTCGTTAACCAGGGAGGCGCGTGAGAATCTCAGCTCCGAGCGCTCAGGGACGCGGTTACTGGGGCCCAGGGAGCTAACCCGCTTGCCTGGCGGCGGGTGAAAAGGGCAGGCGGCGGCCAAGCCCGGGGAGGCAGGGCCTGACCGAGGCAGATTAGCAGAGCTGCTGGGGCTCTCCCTTCCCCAGCTTGGGAGCGTCACCGAGATGAGAAGCAGGGGTCAGAGGTGCCTGGCACAGGTGCCTGGCGCTGGCTGCGGGTCCCCCATCCCCTGGACGATTGCTCCTCTCTCTGCCCCTTGTCCAAGGCAGGTGAGCAATGGCTCCAGTGCGGGGCTCCCGGGGTGAGAAGGAGCCACGCAATCCTCCCCTGGGCTGGGGGTCCCCTTCCCAGCTCGCTCTGGGCCAGAACATCCTCATGCCCCAGGAACGCAGGGTCTGCGCTTGGGACGTTGGCTCAGCCCCGGAGACTTTGATGGTGCAGTGAAAGGGGGCCTGGCACTGCGCATGGTGGGGGGGGGCACCCAGGGAACAGCTGGGACTGAGCAGGGCCTGGGACTTGGGGGCTGGGCATCTGCAGAGCTCCCCAGCTCAGGTGCCCCAGGGGCTGTGCTCTGAAGGGCTCCCTGCAGTGACACCCCCCAGCATCAGGCGCCTTCGCTTGCTGGGGTCCTCGGCTCTCAGGAGCACTGGCTGTTCCGCTCCTTACACCGGGGAGTCCTCCTGCACCTCCTTCCCTGGGGGAGCCACCCCCGCAGCCCACCCACTGCGTGGCTGTGGGGGGATTTGTCTCTCGGAGCCGGGCTAACAGGGCTCGATATAGTTTGGAGCCAGCAAACAGGAGCAGCAAACGGGAGTCTTGCGAGGGGCTCTGAGTGGGAATGTGGGAACCCCTCCCCCCCCGATAACCCTGCAAGAGTAAAGCTAACGCAGGCAGACGTCAGCAGCAGAGCAGGGGGGGTCCTGGTTATTGCACTCAATGCAGCCTGCAGGATTACCTGCCTTGTGGGCATAAGTGTGCATTCGGTGCAAGCAACTCACGGTCCTCAGAGACCGTGTACGGGCTTTGGAGAGCAGAGTGGCTGGACTGGAGGGGCTGAGGGAGACAGAGAGGTACAGAGAGGAGACTGTCTGTCTGGGACACAGCAGAGTCGTCCCTCCCCGGCTTGACAGCCTCTGTGCGGTTGTGGAGGAGGAAAGTCTCAGGGAAGGAGAACACCCCGCGGGAGCAGAGGGAAATGATCCCATAGTTGGGACCCTCCTTCCAGACGATGCCGTGGTGACCTCTCGTGCTGAGCCAGGTAATAGTAATGGCGGAGCAGGGGGATCATTAGAAATACAGGTAGCTGGGTTTGCGATGACCGGGAGAACTGCATGGTGACTTGCCTGCCTGGTGCAAAGGTTGCAGATCTCTTGAGACATCTAGATAGGCTCATGCAGTGCTGGGGAGGAGCCGGTGGACATGGTTCATGTAGGTACCATGTAGGACGGGGTAGGCAACCTATGGCACACGTGCCAAAGGCAGCACGCGAGCTGATTTTCAGTGGCACTCACACTGCCCGGGTCCTGGCCACCGGTCCGGGGGGCTATGCATTTTAATTTAATTTTAAATAAAATATCTTAAACATTTTAAAAACCTTATTTACTTTACATACAACAATAGTTTAGTTATATATTATAGACTTATAGAAAGAGACCTTCTGAAAACGTTAAAATGTATGACTGGCACGCGAACCCTTAAATGAGAGTGAATAAATGAAGACTCGGCACAGCACTTGTGAAAGGTTGCCGAACCCTGATATAGGACATAGGGAAGGATAGGAGAGAAGGAAGGACGTAGGGAAGGATAGGAGAGAAGGAAGGACGTAGGGAAGGATAGGAGAGAAGGAAGGATGTAGGGAGGCCACATTTAGGTTGTGAGGTAAGAGATTAAAGTCCAGGACCTCCATGGTAGCAGTCCCTGAAATGCTCCCATTCCACGCACAGGGCCAGTTAGACAGGCAGAACTGCAGGGTCTCACTGCGTGGATGAGACGATGGTGTAGAGAGGAGGGGAAACTTTTGGGGAAAGGGGGAGCCTATACAGGAGGGATGGGATCCACTGAAACCAAAACAGAACCAGATTGCTGGCATGTCAAATTAAAAAGATCATAAAGGAGTTTTTAAACTAAGGGCTGGGAAAAGCCGACAGGCCTGGAGGCAGGGCCGCCCTGGAGGGGGGGGCAAGTGGGGCAATTTGCCCCAGGCTCTGGGCCCCACAGGGGCCCCCACGAGAGTTTTTCGGGGACCTTGGAGTGGGGTCTTTCGATCCGGGGGCCCCGGGAAACTCTTGCAGGGCCCGGGCCCCTGGAGGTTCTCCCACTCCAGGTCTTCGGCGGCGATTCGGCAGCGGGGGATCCTTCCGCTCCGGGACCCGCTGCCAAAGTGCCGGGTCTTCGGCGGCGATTCGGCAGCGGGGGGATCCTTCCGCTCCGGGACCCGCTGCCAAAGTGCCGGGTCTTCGGCGGCGATTCGGCAGCGGGGGATCCTTCCGCTCCGGGACCCGCTGCCAAAGTGCCGGGTCTTTGGTGGCAATTCGGCAGCGGGGGGATCCTTCTGCTCCGGGACCCGCTGCCAAAGTGCCGGGTCTTCGGCGGCGATTCGGCAGCGGGGGGATCCTTCCGCTCCGGGACCCGCTGCCAAAGTGCCAGGTCTTCAGTGGCAATTCGGCAGCAGGACCCTGCAATTCACCCGCCGCCAAAGACCCCCGGCCCCCTGAATCCTCTGGGCGGCCCTGCCTGGAGGACACATTCTCTATCTCCCGGTAAGAAGGAGAGGATAGAAGTTTGATAACATACAGGTAGGAACTAAGAAAAACAGTCAATTGAAGAAAGCCCCATTCAAGTACATCACATGAAGGCAGACGACTAAATATTGACAGATGTTATGAGTGCTTGTCTACAAATGCAAGAAGTCTAAATACTGAGATGGGTGAACTTGAGTGCCTGGTATTAAATGATGATATTGATATAACAGGCATCACAGAAACACGATAATCAATGGGACACGATAATGCCAGAGTATAAAATTGATAGAAATGACAGAGTCGGTCACGCTGGCGGGCGGGCGAGTGGCACTCGGTGTGAAAGGAAGCAGAATCAAACAGAGTAAAAATCTTAAATGAAGAAAACTGCAGCACAGATCTGCGTGGATAGAAATTCCACCCTGGAATAATAACACTAGAGCAGTGGGAATGCACAACCGACCGCTGAGCAGCGCGGTGCCAGGGACTGCAAAATGCTCAGGGCGATTTGAGAGGTAGTACTGGGGGATTTCAACAGTCCCCATATTGACTGGGTACATGTCAGCTCAGGACGGGATGTAGATCTGGGGGGCCAGATAGCTCAATATTAGTGGGAATGTCCTGACATTAGGGGCTTTGTCTTATAGACAACCTATTCCCCCTTCCCCCAGCCCGGTTTTTCATACTTGCTATCTGTTCTCCTTATACAGAGGTAACATTTCCAGGCACCATTAACGTCTGCTTCTCGGAGCAGCTGGTCCTGGAACCACACGGGATGAGGCAATTCTTCATTTAGTCCTAAGTGGAGCCCAGGATCTGGTCCAAGAGGTGAATAGAGCTGGGCCGCTTGGTAATAGTGAACGTTATGTAATTAAATTGAACATCATTATAGGGAGGAAAATACCAAAGAAACCCACCACAGGAGCATTGAACTTCAGAAGGGGAACGACACAAAAAGGAGGAGGCTCGTTAAAAGGAAATGAAAAGGAAGAGTCACGAAAGTGAAATGCCTGCAAGCTGCATGGAAACTTTTCATAACACTGTAATAGAGGCTCCGATTAAATGTAAACCCCAAACCAAAACATATTAAGAGGCCCCAAAATTGCCCCCATGACTAAAGCACAGAGTAAAACTGGCATTTTGAGGCGAAAAGGCCTCCCTTGGAACTAGACGGCAGATCCGACCGAGGGCGAGAGAAAGGAGCATACACCCCGGCAAGCCGGGTGTAGCAGTATAACTAGGCAGCACAAAACAGAATTTGAAGAGCAACTAGCCAAAGACACGCCCACTAACAGCACCATTTCTTGAAGTCCATCAGAAGCAGGAACCTGCCAAACAGCCAGTGGGGCCCCTGGGCGATCGAGGTGCTAAGGAAGCACTCAAGGACGATGAGGTCATTGCAGAGAAACTAAATGAATTCTTTGCATGAGTCTTCACAGCGGAGGATGTGAGGGAGATTCCCAAACCTGAGCCAGTCTTTTTAGGTGACACATCCGAGGAACTGTCCCAGATGGAGGTGTCATTAGAGGAGGTTTTGGAACAAACTGACAAACCAAACAGTAATAAGGACCAGATGACATTCACCCAAGGGTTCTGAAGGAACTCAAATATGTACTTGCAGAACTAACTGGGGTGTGTAACCTATCGCTTAAACCAGCCTCTGGACCAGAGGACTAGTGGATGGCTAATGTGATGTCAATTTTTAAAAAATGCTCCAGAGGCAACCCTGACAAATACAGGCTGGTAAGCCTGACTTCAGTACCAGGCAAACTGGTTGACACTATAGTCCAGAACAGAATTATCAGACACATGGATGAACACTATGTTGGGGAGGAGTCAACATGGCTTCTCTAATGGGAAATCCTGCCTCACCAATCTGGTAGAATTCTTTGAGGGGTCAACAAGCATGTGGACAAGGGTGATCCAGGTGATGTAGCAACAAAGAGTCCTGTGGTACCTTATAGACTAACAGACGTATTGGAGCAGGAGCTTTCGTGGGTGAATCCCCACTTCGTCAGACGCATGTAATGGAAATTTCCAGAGGGGTATGAATATGCAGGCCAGAATCAGCCAGGAGATAACGAGGTAGTTCAATCAGGGAGGATGAGGCCCTCTTCTAGCAGCTGAGGTGTGAACACCAAGGGAGGAGAAACTGGTTCTGTAGTTGGCAAGCCATTCACAGTCTGTTTAATCCTGAGCTGATGGTGTCAGATTTGCAGATGAACTGAAGCTCAGCAGTTTCTCTGATACAGTGTCTCTTGGACTTTCAGAAAGCCTTAGGCAAAGGAAGCTGCCGTGGGCTAAGGGGGAAGGTTCTCGCCTGGATCAGTGACTGGTTAAAAGGCAGGGAACCAGGGGTAGGAAGAAATGGTCACTTTTCACAGTGACAAGGGGTAGATGGTGGGGGGTACCCCAAGGATCTGTACTGGGCCCAGTGCTGTTCAGCACACTGTTGTTCTGTGTGAGTCGGGGTGAAAGTAACGTAAAGGACTTGCCAGTACTCCAGAGGGGGAGGGGCTCAACTGGAAGAGGCGGGGCCTCTATCAGAAGAGGTGGGGCCTTTAAACCCCCGGGCTTTTAAAGCAGGATTTAAAGGGCTCGGGGATTCAGCTGAAGCTAGGAGCCAGGCCCTTTAAATCACCCCCAGAGCTACCAGCTGCAGAGGCGGCTGGGAGCCCTGGGGTTTGGGCAGGGGTGAAAATAATTTACATTTCTTACCCATATGGTCCAATCACAAGCAACCCACCTCTCCTATGTACTTCATGGATCCCTCCCACTGCATGACATAGATAGAGAAAATAAAGCTACTATTACTACTGCCAGGACTGTCTGTAATACAACTTTACTATTGGAATAAGCCTGAAAAAGTGAAAACTCACTGTCACATTTTTCTCCGTGTCTTCCCTCCTCCTCCAGCCAGGCTGCGGACACTAGGCTCTGTGCTTTCTCCCTGCCTGGCACGGAGCAGCAGCTGCAGGGGCTTCCCTCTAGCTTGCAGCAGGGAGACTGGCTGAGGGAGGGAGGGAGAAGCCTGCCTCCTGCATAAGAACAGTTTAAACTCAGCTGTTCCCTGCACGGTTCAGTAACATTTCAAAGAGGATCTGCAAGCAGTCTGAACATCACAACCATGATCCTCTGCTGGGGAGGGAATGGGATCGATTTGAACTTGGAAATGGTTCCTGATTTTGATTGTGTTTTTTGTGTACAGAAGATCCCCTCATCCCGGGGGCAGAAAAGAACTGCCCCTGCCATGGTCACACACACCCAACAACAACTGGGAGTGAAATTAACAAGGATGCCAGAAACGGCTCCTAACTCTGGGCACTGAACTGCGCAGGGAGCAGCTGAGTTTAAACTGTCCTTATGCAGGCAGCAGCAGCAGGCATCTCAGCCAGTGTCCCTACCGCAAGCTAGAGCCCAGAGGAGAACCCCTGCGGGAGGGAGTGGGGGGGGGGGGGGAGGAATGCAGAGCCTTGTCTGCAGCCTGGCTGGAGGAGGGGGAGGGAGGAGACTAGAAACCAATGTGACAGTGAGTTTTCCCCTTCCACCTGCTTTTATTAGCTCTGGATTTAAGCTGTGCAGCCAAATGCTTGTATTTGTTGTGTATATTAGTATTGGAGAGATCCCCTCATCCCCGGGGCAGACAAGGACTGCCCCTGCCATGGTCAAACACACCCGCCCCCCAGCTACTGTGAGTGAAATTAACAAGGATGCCAGAAACCGCTCCTAACCCCCAGGGCTGAACCACTCAGGGAACAGCTAAGTTTAAACTATTCTTATGCAGGAAGCAGGCTTCTCCCTCCCTCAGGCAGTCTCCTTTTCTTACCAGTCCTCCGTACCGGCCCGTACTGGCTTACTTTCACCTCTGGTGTGAGTTCATTTGCATGTGCAGAGACTGTTTCATTTCACCCACATAGTTGCTATTGGGACATTTAATGCACTGGCTGAGGTACCCACATGTTGTGATAGGCGTGTGTAGGACCCATGGACCTCAAAAGGTGTGTTGTGGGGGCGTTGATCATTGTAGCTGTGGAGCTATGGCTGCAGGTTTTGCATCTGTTGTTCAGGCAGGGTCTGGTGCTGTTTTGAATTGGTGTGAGCTGGTCTGTGGGGAGCCTGCTTCTGATGATGAGTTTGGAGAGGTTGGGAGGTTGCTTGAAAGCCGGACGAGGGGGTTTAGGAAAAATTTCTTTCAGGATGGGGTCCCCATGGAGTATGGGCTGTCACTATTTGATGCTACCCCATCTGGGTTCCAGTGTGGGGTGGGAGGTGACAGGTAGGGGTGTGCGGGCAGAGGGGGGGTTATTTCTGTACTGAAGCAGGGATTTGGGTGGCCTGTTCCGTGACATGATCTACTTCTCTGATGGAGTGTCCTTGTTCGGCAAAGACAGTTTTGAGGTTCTTAAGGGGTGTATCCCGGACTTTCTCCTCGGAGCACATTCTGCGGTGTCTGAGCACCTGGCCGTAGATAACAGATGTCTTGGTGTGTCTGGGGCGGTTACTGGATCTGTGGAGGTAGGTGTGGCGCTCTGTGGGTTTCTGGTATACAGTTGTCTATAGGGTTCCATTGCTGAAGCCGATCGTGGGGTCCAGGAAGTTGATGCTGGTGTGGGCGTTTCCTAGAGTGTTTGATGGATGGGTGGTGGTGGTTGAAGTCATGGTAGAAATCTCTGAGAGAGTTCAGGTCGTCTGTCCGGAGGGTGAAAAGTCATCGCTGTATCTCAGGAATAGCATTGGTTTCCTGGCGCATTTGTCCAGAAATTCTTCCTCCAGGTGGCCATGGAGAGGTTGGCACACTGGGGAGCCCTCCCGATACCCGTGCCAGTTCCCATGGCTTGGACAGAGGGTTTGCTGTGGAATGTAAGATTGTCATGGGTGAGAGTGGAATGGATGAGCTGGTGATGTGTTTGGGGGCAGAGCTGGGGGCTCTCCAGTGTCTTGTCAATGTTTGCAGCAGGCAACGCTGCCGTCGTGGTGAGGGATGTTGGCGTATGGGGGGTGACGTCCTGGTGGCCAGGATGCTGTTCTGGGGGAAGTTGTTAATATTGTGGAGTTTGTGGCACCATTAGGAGAGCGATAGGTAATAAGACAGGAAATATCATCTTGCCTCTATATAAATCCATGGTCCACCCACACCCGGAAACTGCCGGCAGTTCCGGTCACTCCATCCCAAAGCAGAATAGAAATGGAAAAGGTGCAGAAAAGGGCAACAAAACAGAACCACTTGCACACGGGGAGGGATTCAAACGACTGGGACTAAGAGGGGATATGACTGAGGTCTATAAAATCATGACTGGTGTGGAGCAAGTGAATAGGGAAGTGTTATTTACCCCGTCGCATAATATAAGAACCAGGGGTCACCCAATGAAATGAATAGGCAGCAGGTTTAAAACAAACAAAAGGACGTATTGCTTCACACAACGCACCGTCAACCTGTGGAACTCCCTGCCAGGGGATGTTGTGAAAGGCAAAACTATAACTCGGTTCAAAAAAGAACTAGAGAAGTTCATGGAGGACGGGTCCATCAATGGCTATCAGCCAAGATGGGCAGGTATGCAACCCCATGTCCTGGGTGTCCCCTAGCCTCTGACTGCCAGAAGCTGGGACAGGATGGCAGGGGATGGAGCACTCGAGAATTGTCCTGGTTTGTTCATTCCTTCTGGAGCATCTGGCTCCGGCCACTGTCGGCAGACGGGATCCTGGGCTGGATGGACCTTTGGGCTGACCCAGTGTGGCTGTTGTGATGTTCTAAAGGTCAGTGGGAGCTGGTCCATCTTTCCAGCTCCCCATGCAGGTGAAGGAGGGGACGGGAGATGGATGCTGGATGGGGGGCTGAACACTGCTCACCAGCTGCTGGGCCCCCAGGCTGCAGCCAGCACTTCGCTCCCCTGTTCTGCTCGCGGACAAGGTCACCGGTGCCTGCTGGGGACAGTCCCGGGTCAGGGGATCAGCGACAGCCCCCTGGGTGGGAAGGGCCATGACGGGCCAGGAGACCCTTCTGGCCCTGGGGCTGGTTACAGCTGGGCCCCCAGCATTGTCCCCCGGGACCCCTCCGGCAGGTGCTTCCTGAGGCCTGTTTGCAGCCCGAGCCCCACAGGGGGCGCTCTCCTCGGCTGGGAGGGGTGCTGCTGCACAGACGGGGTCAGTCCTCGCTTGGTGCAATGACTGGAAGGAGCCCAGACACTGCGGTGATGGGTGCGGGATAAGAACCTACAGGGAAGAGAACCGAGCAAAGGAATTTTGTTCGTGAATCTCGAGAGATCAGCCGTGCAACACGATGGCAGCGTCACGCCCGGGCACGTGGCTGTGGGGCAAACACACCCCAAGCACATGCAGAGCCCCGGGCCTGGAAATACACCCCAGACATGCACAACCTCCCACGCAAACTCCCACAGCCGCCCCCGCGTCCCGGAGATGTGCCAGCCCCCATGTGGGGCGATCGGCACAGGCAGCTGTGAGTCCACAGAAAGGGACTGCAGCCAGATTTGGGGCACGGAGCCTCTTGCCTGGGGCTGTTTGGCTGGGGGGAGCCAGGACTTGGAATATTCAGGAGGCTCCTGAGATCAGCCTCGCCCACATCCAGTGGGGGCTGCAGAGGTCAAATACCTCTGAGCCCCCCACCATGTCAGTTACAGGGGACTCTGCTGGCAGGAGAGGGCCTATGACACACAGTGGAGCAGCTCCGATGCTGTCCAGCAGAGGGCAGTGGTGTCTCTCTCACACACGCTACCCAGTCCATTCCAGCGCCCCCTGCAGGACGCGAGTGTTTGCACTAGGGCTTGCTCGGTTCCTGCGGTGCTGACCTGCCGTCTCTCTCTCCCGCCTGCAGCTCTACGAACTGGACGACGACCCCAAGCGGAAGGAGTTTCTGGACGACCTCTTTGGCTTCATGCAGAAGAGAGGTAGGGGAAGGCTGCAGCTTTGGGGGGCCCCGGCCGGGAGCCTGGCTGCAGAGAGGCATTACGGGGTGGGGGGCTTGTGACTCGCACTCAAACTGAGCAGTAGCTTCAGTCCAGTTCTCCAGACCCACCCTCAGCCACTGCCCAGCTCGGTCTAATCGACGGCCTGGGGCTGGTGGGAAGACGACCCTTCATGCTCTGGGGGGGCGGAGGGTGCAGGGCCTGTGGGGAGAACGGGAAGCAGTGGACAAGCCCCGTGGAAGTCTGGACACACGGGTGCCCCCTGGGGTCGCTCTGGAGCTGAGATCCGATGCTGGCTCCCTTGGCTGGGGCTGCGGCGGGGACGTTACAGGGCCGGGTTGATGCTGGTTCTGGCTGCAGGCTCTCAGATCTGGGTTGGAGGCATCCGGAGGACGTGGGTCCCTTTGCTGCGAGGTTCTGGGGGGCAGGAGGAGCTGCTGCATTCCGGGGAGGTGCGGGGGCTCGCGTGTCGTGTCGGAGCTGGGAGGGCCACGGGCACCTCGATCCTTCGCTGGTTCCATTCTCGCGCCTGCGCTGGATAGAATGGGGTCTCGCCAGGGGCTGTGAGGGACACAGCAACTGTTTCCTGGACTATGACCCACTGGGATGCTCTACAGGTCGGGAGTGAGGGGCACTGGCAGAGCTGGGGGGCTGCGGGTCGGGAGTGAGGGGCACCGGCAGAGCTGGGAGGCTGCAGGTCGGGAGTGAGGGGCACCAGTGGAGATGGGGGGCTGCGGGTCAGGAGTGAGGGGCACTGGCGGCGCGGGGGGGTCTGCGGGTCGGCAGTGAGGAGCACCGGCAGAGCTGGGTGGCTGCAGATCAGGAGTGAGGGGCACCGGCGGAGCTGGGGGAGGGCTGCAGGTCGGGAGTGAGGGGCACCGGCGGAGCTGGGGGGCTGCAGGTCGGGAGTGAGGGGCACCGGCAGAGCTGGGAGGCTGCAGATCAGGAGTGAGGGGCACCGGCAGAGTTGGGGGGGCTGCAGGTCGGCAGTGAGGGGCACCGGCAGAGCTGGGGGGGCTGCAGGTCGGGAGTGAGGGGCACCGGCAGAGCTGGGTGGCTGCAGATCAGGAGTGAGGGGCACCGGCAGAGTTGGGGGGCCCTGCAGGTAGGCAGTGAGGGGCACCGGCAGAGCTGGGGGCTGCGGGTCGGGAGTGAGGTGAGCTGGGGGCTGCAGGTCGGGAGTGGGGCACCGGCGGAGCTGGGGGCTGCAGATCAGGAGTGAGGGAGCTGGGGGCTGCAGGTCGGGAGTGAGGGCACCGGTGGAGCTGGGGGGCTGCGGGTCGGGAGTGAGGGGCACCGGCGGAGCTGGGGGGCTGCAGGTCGGGAGTGAGGGGCACCGGCGGAGCTGGGGGGCTGCAGATCGGCAGTGGGAGGCACCGGCGGAGCTGGGGGGCTGTGGGTCGGCAGGGAGGGGCACCGGCAGAGCTGGGGGGGCTGCAGGTCGGGAGTGAGGGGCACCGGCGGAGCTGGGGGGCTGCAGATCGGGAGTGAGGGGCACCGGCAGAGTTGGGGGGGGCTGTGGGTTGGGAGTGAGGGGCACTGGCGGAGCTGGGGGGTCTGCGGGTCGGCCGTGAGGGGCACCGGCAGATCTGGGGCTGCGGGTTGGGAGTGAGGGGCACCGGCGGAGCTGGGAGACTGCAGGTCGGCAGGGAGGGGCACCGGCGGAGCTGGGGGGCTGCGGGTCGGGAGTGAGGGGCACCGGCGGAGCAGGGGGGCTGCGGTCGGGAGTGAGGGGCACGGGCGGAGCTGGGGGGCTGCGGGTCGGCAGGGAGGGGCACCAGCGGAGCTGGGGGGGGCTGCGGGTCGGGAGTGAGGGGCACCGGCAGAGCTGGGGGTGGGCTGTGGGTTGGGAGTGAGGGGCACTGGCGGAGCTGGGGGACTGCAGGTCGGGAGTGAGGGGCACCGGCGGAGCTGGAGGGCTGCGGGTCGGGAGGGAGGGGCACCGGCGGAGCTGGGGCGATGCGGGTCGGGAGTGAGGGGCACCGGCGGAGCAGGGGGGCTGCAGGTCGGGAGTGAGGGGCACCTGCGGAGCTGGGGGGCTGCGGGTCGGGAGTGAGGGGCACTGGCGGAGCTGGGGGGCTGCGGGTCGGGAGTGAGGGGCACTGGCGGAGCTGGGGGGCTGCGGGTCGGCAGGGAGGGGCACCGGCGGAGCTGGGGGGCTGCGGGTCGGGAGTGAGGGGCACCGGCAGAGCTGGGGGCTGTGGGTCGGGAGTGAGGCACCGGCGGGCTGGGGACTGCAGGTCGGGAGTGAGGGGCACCGGCGGAGCTGGGGGGGGCTGCGGGTCGGGAGTGAGGGCACCGGCGGAGCTGGGAGCTGCGGGTCGGGAGTGAGGGGCACCTGCGGAGCTGGGGGCTTTGGGTCGGGAGTGAGGGCACCTGCGGAGCTGGGGACTGTGGGTCGGGAGTGAGGGACACCGGCGGAGCTGGGGGCTGTGGGTCGGGTGTGAGGGGCACCGGCAGAGCTGGGGGGGGCTGCGGGTCAGGAGTGAGGGGCACCGGCGGAGCTGGGGGCTGCGGGTCGGGAGTGAGGGGCACCAGCGGAGCTGGGGGGCTGCCGGTCGGCAGGGAGGGGCACCGGCGGAGCTGGGGGGGGCTGCGGGTCGGGAGTGAGGGGCACCGGCGGAGCTGGGGGGGGCTGCGGGTCGGGAGTGAGGGGCACCGGCGGAGCTGGGGGGGGCTGCGGGTTGGGAGTGAGGGGCACCGGCGGAGCTGGGGAGGAGCTGTGCCGGAGTGGCCGCGAAGGGCCGGCACGGGCGGGGACGCTCAGCTGCGCCGTATTCCCAGACCTCGGCAGGTTCCATTATCGGCACCGGGCGGGATGGATTGGAAGCCCCAGCAATTGAGGTGATTCGATAAATGCTTTAACCTTTGACCCCCGCCCCCCCCAGCCAGCCCTGGAACAATTAACAGGCTCCCCAGCGCTGGGGGGCGGCTGGGCCTGGATTAATTAGACCCTTTGCTGCAGCTGGATTAATGACCCTGCCGCTCGCTCGATACGGCAGAGCCCCAGGCAGAGGTTAATGTCGTGCTAATTAAGGGGGCTGCCGCTGCTAGTGAGACCTCCGGGGCGGGGGGGGGGGCTCCGTGCCAGGGTCGGCTCTAAAGGGGGCCCCAAATCCCCTCGCCTTGAATCGCTCCCTGCTGGGGAGGGGGCTCTGATCCCCCCCCCCCCCACACACACACACACGCGCTGCCTGGCCCAGCCGGCCGCTCACTGGCCCAGTCAGGGGTTGGGCTCGGCCCGGTGGCCAGTGAGGGGCTGGGTCAGTGCGACTGGTCTGTGGCTGGTGGGGGCAGGGAATGGCCTTGGGGCTGAGACCCGGCCAGCTCGTGTCACAGTGGCCACTGGGCACGCACAGTGCTGGCCAGGGAGAGCCTGGGAGCAGCGCTGCCCTCTGCTGGAGAGAATGGGAACGGCCCGGCTGCCTTTTCCTAATCCCCCTGCCGCGGGCAGCCCAGGCGATGCCCCGCAGCCTGGGGTGGGAGCCTGGCACCCCGCAGTGTCGGCTGCAGGGCCGGGCCAGGCAGGCAGGGGCTGGGTGGGTGCTGGAAGGGGACTGGGCATTTCCGCCCCTTGGGCCGGGCGACGGCCCGTCCACCTGTGGCTGTGATTAACCCCTCGCACCCTGCAGCCAGCTGCACAGGTACTGCCTGGCACAGCCCACGGTCAGCACGTGCCACCCCCTCCCGCTGGGCCTGCCTGTTCCCATCCCCTCTGGCCAGTCCTGCCCAGCAGCTGCTCTCCCCAGGGCTTGGCGGCCCCGCGTCACCGGAACCCAGCCCCTCCTCGCCTGCCCCCCAAAGAGCCCAGTGGTCTGGGATGGGATGTTAGATGGGATGGGATCTGAGTTACTGCAGAGAATTCGTTCCTGGGTGCTGGCGGGTGAGTCTTGCCCACACGCTCAGGGTTTAGCTGATCGCCATATTTAGGGTCGGGAAGGAATTTTCCTCCAGGGCAGATTGGCAGAGGCCCTGGGGGGGTTTCACCTTCCTCTGCAGCGTGGGGCACAGGTCACTGGCTGGAGGATTCTCTGCAGCTTGAGGTCTTCAAACCACAATTTGAGGACTTCAGTAGCTCAGTCATAGGTTAGGGGGTTGTTACAGGAGGGGGTGGGTGAGATTCTGGGGCCTGCGCTGTGCAGGTCAGACTAGATCAGAATGGTCCCTTCTGACCTTGAGTCTATGAGTCCTGGCGCTGGCTCCCGAGCCTGCCGAGGACACTGCTGCCGGGGATGTGGGGCACATCTGGGGGGACGGGGCGGACCCTGGGGTCACGGCATGGGGCAGAACAGAGGCTGGGGAGCTTGGCGGGACGGACGGGGGCAGGGAGCCGGGTGGGCCCTGGGCGCCCAGGAGAGGCAGCGCAGGAGACAAGATCCATGAGCTGCTGCGTGGGGCTCATTATCTCTCTCTCCAGAGCTAATTAACTCCATCTCCATTTGGCGTGGCTGAGATACGGGCGCTAATTAACCGCAAGCCTCCTTTGTGCACAGCTGATTGGGGCTTTTGTGCAGCTCCTGAAATGGAGCCGGGGGATCGAATCCCCGGGGGCTGCTCCCCGGGCCGGCCCGGTCGATGGCCATAAATCCGCAGCGGGGAGCAGCTCTGAGCCAGCCGCCCAGCGCCCGGGGATGCTGATAGCATTGATCCTGGCCCAGGGACCAATAACTCTCCTGCCGCGCTCCGTGCGCCCCCCCGGCCGGCATTCATTTGTCTGCCCATCCGGACACAATCGCTAATCTCGGCCAACCCTCTCCGTCTCCATTAGAGCCCCACACCGGGCAGCGCCCGAGTAATGAGGGCACATTAGCCTGAGTGGGCATCTCCCCCCGGCAAGGGCTGGGAGGCACTAGCCCCCGGGCAGCCCCTTGGAGAACTGAGTCAGGGACCCGAGCCCGATTCGCACCAGAAATGTCGCTCTGCGCTGCTTGTCCTAACTTGCCACGCAGCGTCGCTGTGCACCGCTAAGCAGCAGCCGTGTTCCACCCCAGAGCTGGCTGCATGTCAGCCTCTAGGCTCCTGTATCGCCTGGGGTGAAAGGCGCCGGAGCCAACGATTTTAGGTTGTTCTCCAGTGACTTCCCGTCGGCTCCAGAGCCCTGTCGGAAGGGAGCGGCTGCGCCGGGTGGTCCCTGCAGGCTGCAATATCCTCTGGTCGCTGATTAGGCTGCAAGGGGGCTGGAATGGAGCCAGAGAATATTTCAAGCAGCCCGCCCCCCCCCCCCATGATAACACCCCAGCGTGTGCGGCCCAGTCTCCCGCCCGATAACACCTCAGCGTGTGGCCCAGTCTCCCCGATAACACCCCAGCGCAGCGCCCCCGCAATAACACCCCAGCGCAGCGCCCCCGCACAACACCCCAGCGTGTGTGTCCCAACCCCTGCAATAACACCCCAGCGTGTGTCCCAACCCCGATAACACCCCAGCGTGTGCGTGCCCCCGATAACACCCCAGCGTGTGCGTCCCAACCCCCCCGATAACACCCCAGCGTGTCAGGAATTGGACTTGGTTGTCGAGTTTGTGAGCCGGTGCTAAGCCCAGGGATTGGCCACAGGATTTCTGAAATGGCACCAAATGGCACTGGCGGGGGTGGGGGCACGAGGGCACCGTGCCCCTCAGCAATGCCAGCTGTTGGCAGTGTCCGTCCGCCCCCCTCCAGCCCCCCAGCCCCAGCCCAGCCCAGCACGGGGGCAGGCGCAGAAGGAGCAAAGCGAGGCCCTGCTCAGGGCCCCCCAGCAAACCCGTGAGTCCAGAGCGAGGAAACCCCTCAGGGTTTGCTGGTGAGCTGGGCCCGGGACGCCCCCCACACCGCAGCCCCCCCTGCACAGCTCCCATCGCCCTCCAGGGCTGCCTCTCCTGCAGCTGGGCATGAGGGGCTGACCTGGGCTGGTCGCCGCCTGGGTGCCTCCTCCAGCTCTGCCGAGACGCGTAGGGCACTGACTGCGGGGGTGAGGGCTGCATTCATAGGGCCCCGTCCACGCTCGCTGCCGCGCAGCCGGTGAGTGTCTGTTCCCACCCAGCAGAGACCTGGCCCCGCTGCGCACGGCGCTGCACACAGCCAGTCCCTGCTCCCAGCTTTCGCCCACGGGCTCTTCTTTGTGTGGGTTCTAGTCCTGCTGCACCGAGACTGCCTGGTGGGCAGGGTGGGGTTTGCAGCTCCAAGCAGGTGAGATGGACAAAGGGTGGGAGGGGAAATAGAAGCCCTGGGGCGAGGAGGGACAGTGGAGCTGGGAACAGAACCCAGGTGTCCTGACTGCCAGGCCGGTGCCCTACTCCCTGGGCCATGCTGCCCCTAACGGGGGAGGGGAGGCGCTGGGAATGTTTTCTGTCTGTTACGCGCACACGGAAACCCCTCAGCCTTTCCCGGGAGCCCATAAACAAGCCGGTGGTGTTTATGTAGGACCTACCCGCAGCGTGTCCGGCTGCCTGTGCCGGGCGGTGTGTCAGCTCCTGGGAATGGCTCACCGGGAGCAGCAGCCGAGCAGGGGACACGCCGGGGCGGGGGGGTGGCAAGCAGGGGAAAAGGCCCCACTCCATCGGCTGGGGAAGGAAATGCAATTTCCAGGGCTGCCCCTGGGACGGTCCCGCCCACAATGGGGGGCGAAGGGGAATGATCCCAGCCAGAGGGCTGGGTCGTGGGGCTGGGCTGTGGGGCCAGCCCGGTCCCTGGGTTTGGGGGTGGAGTGGGGGGCAGGACTTTTACCAGGCTCAGTTATTTATTTCCTTCCTTTGTAGCAACAATATTTGCCTGGGCAGGGCAGGGCTGTGAAACTGGTTCTCCCTGTTCCCCGGACCCCCGGCCAGCCCCGGGGGGCAGGGCCTGCTGGCTGCCTGGGGCTGGGCGGGGAGGACCCGCTCTCCTGCCCCTCTGCAGCGGAGGGAGGTTGTGTTACACTGTGTATGTGGTGCACACGTGGTTGTGGTTGTGGAGGCGTAGGAGTGTGTGCACGTGCACGGGATTGTGTGTGTGTGTGTGTGTGGTGTGTGGGGGGGGTGCATCTACCCAGTGACTGCCCAGGTCCCGAACTGGGGAGCAGGGGGGAGCTAACTCCGTTCAGGGTAAATGCCCGGAGTGGGGGGGTGCTGATGCCCCACGTGGCACCAGGGTCGACGCCCAGCCCCGGGGGAAGGGGCAGGCGTGTTACACGGCGCCCCCTGCTGGTGGTGATGTGCTCTTAGCAGAGGAGCCTCTCGGGGATGATCTGGGTGCCCGGCCCTTCCCCCCACCTGCCCACGGGGCAGCTGGGACACCTGTCACTGCACCCCCGGCCCCTCCTCCTCTGATTGACCCCAGCCCTGCGGAGCAGGAGAGGAGCCTGGCCCCGGGCTGGGAGGCACGGATGGCCCCTGGCGCTGCTCCGGAGCTGCGAACCTCTTCACACTCGCTGGGGGAGTGACTCCGGAGCAGCTCCGTGTGGCTGGGGGAGAACTGAGGCGGGTGTGAGAGCAGGAGGGCGGATTCCCTCTGCCTCCAGCGTTCCAGGCTCTCTGGAGCCTGCGGCTCTGGCGATGGGACACGACTCGTGGGACACGATCCCCTTTGTGCCCATTGGGGATCCCCTGGTGCTTTTCCCAGCCCGCCCTGGCCTCCTGCGCCCGTTCCTGCCCAGCAGCGGCATCCTGCCCTGGATTCTCCTCCCCTTCCTGCCTGCAGCCCGGCTTCAGGTGCCGCCACTGCCTCAGTTTCCCACGGCAAACCCTGCCCTCGGGGTGTTTTCTCAGCGACCCTCCCCATTCCCGAGTCTGCTTTAGCCACTAACGAAGCTGCTGCGGGGTCTGTGTTAGGCCGACTTACAGCCACTGCAGTAATTACTGCGGTGGTTCACGTCCACACTCCTCTCCTTGGGTCAATGGTGCGCGGCCTCACCCGGAGCACTTCCACCCACCGACGAGGGGCAGTGGGTGGGGGCTAGGAGCCAGCTCTGTGCCACTCCCCACCGGGAGCCCAGCTGCCCCTGGCTTCTTGCCTCCTGGGAGCAGGGGGGAAGCCGCCGGGGGCGTCTCACCTCCAGCAGGTAGATCTGCGCCCAGAGTCCGGACAGCCGCTGTGCTCCTGGTGGGGAGCAGGGACCCTGCGGGGCAGCAGGGCTCCCAGCGGGGTCCTGGGCAGTAGCCGAAGCCAGGACCTGGGTGGCAGCCCAGCTTGGAGCGGAGACCCAGCAGCAGCCCAGCTGGGGAGCCAGGAGCTTGTCAGTCTCGTGGCTCTAGCAGTCCAGGCTGAATTAGTCAAGCTTCAACTTCCAGCCACTGGATCATGTTATAAATGTTTCCCTGCTAGACTGAAGAGCCGATTATCAAACTTCTGTTCCCCATGTAGGTACCTACAGACAGTGATCGGGCCACCCCGTAACCTTCCCTTTACTAAGCCTCAGTGACTGAGCGTCTTGAGTCTCTCACTGCAAGACAGGTTTTCAATCCTTTCCTCAATCTCAGGGCTCCTCTCTGACCCCCTCCAATCTCTCAACATCCTTCTGGAACTGTGGGCCCCAGACCTGGGCCCAGGAGCCCAGCAGCGGTCGC
The DNA here is from genome assembly GCF_016161935.1 of Mauremys reevesii. Taxonomy (NCBI): domain Eukaryota; kingdom Metazoa; phylum Chordata; order Testudines; family Geoemydidae; genus Mauremys; species Mauremys reevesii. The sequence goes on along the minus strand of NC_052628.1, from coordinate 2,979,277 downwards.
ACCAGTGCCAGGTGCAGAGGGAAAATCACCTCCCTGCTCCTACTGGAGATTCCCCGGTTGATACGTCCCAGCATCGCATGGGCCCTTTCGGCCAGTGTTGCTCTGGGAGATCACGTTCAGCTGATTGTCCCCCGTGATCCCCAAATCTTCTTCAGAGTCCCTGCTTCCCGGGGTCGGGTCCCCATTCCAGGGACTATGGCCAATGCTCTGTTCCTAGATGTGAGAACTCACCTTTGGCTGTATTCAAATGCATATTGGTTGCTTGCACCCATCTTACCAAGCCAACCAGACAGCTCTGTATCAGTGACTTGCCCTCTTCATTACTGACCTCTCCCCCAACCTTCATGTCATCTGCATTTTGTCAGGGACGATTTTATGTTTTCTTCCAGCTCACTGATAAAAATGTTAACTAGCGAAGGGCCAAGACCCGATCCCAGCAGAATCAGACCCACTCAATGAGGGTTCGCCATTTACAATTTCATTTTGAGACCTATCAGTTAGCCAGTTTTTAATCCATTTAGTGTGTGCCATGTTAATTTTGTATTGTTCTAGTTTTTTTATTAGAATGTCATATGGTACCAAGTCAAATGCTTTACAGGAAACGAAGTTCATTAATTAACACTATTACCACTATCAACCAAACTTGTAATCTCATCCAAAAAATTCTGTCAAGTTAGTTTGACACGATCTATATCTATAAACCTATGTTGATTGATATTCATTATAATACTCGCCTATAATTCTTCATTAATTGAGTCGTTTCTTTTAAAACCTGTAGATGCAAGTTATCCAGACCTGCTGATTTAAAAATGTCTAACTTTACTAGCTGCTATTTAACATCCTCCTGAGACACCGTTGGGATAAAAAGTATTTCATCATCTTCACCTTCATCACATGAATATATCGTCGGGCTTTTCCCCAACTAGAGAACAGAACTACTTACTGGACACTTCTGCCTTTTCTGTATTATTATTGAGCAGTCTACCATTTCCAGCTAATAATGGATCAATAACATTACTATTATTGCTTTTGTTCCTACTACACTTAAAAAAACACCTTCTTATTGTCCTTAACTCCGGGGGCCATAGCATTCGCTTTGTGTCCTTTTGCCTCCCTTATCAATTTTCTACAATTCCTAGCTACTAATTTATATTCATTGCTATTAACGTCCCCTTTTTCCATTTGTCTTATATGTACAGCTGCTTTCATTTCAGCTCTAAGTTGGAGTTTTTGTTTTTAACTAATGCAGCCATCTTTCTGATTGTGGTTTTGGGGCACCCAGTAAAATGTTCTTAAACAACTTCCAATTATCATTCTCATGTTTCTGTTTAAATTCCTTCTCCCTGCTGATTGGCTCATAATTGTTTTCATTATTGTGAAATTGGCCCTTTCAAGGCACCAAGTATACATACATCACTGGTCTGGACTTTGTTCTATTTGCACATAACAAATGCAATCAAGTCATGATCGTTTGCACCTAAGTGACCAGTAATTTTTAGTTCTGTGATCACTTCCTCTTTATCTGTCTAGACGAGATCTACTAGAGAATTCCCCTGTTGGATGCAGCACTTTGTGAATCAGAGAATTGTCGTCTATAATTTAGAGAGTTCCGAGGACACTTTAGTCCTGGCAGCCTGCGACCTCCCGCGCACATTACTCAGCTTGAACTCTCCCATGATAACGCAGCTTGAAGGCAGGTGATGTGTCTCCTGTATGTGCATCAAGCTGGTCGGATGCTCCTGGACTCTGCTTTATTGGGCTCTCTCCTCTTGCCAGCCCCTGCCTTGCCCTCCACCGCCTGGCCTCCCCTCAGCACGGGGGGCTCTTCCGCCCTTTAACAAGGACAGTTTGTGCTTTTCACCACATGAGCCCTTCCAGATGCGGGGGAGCAGCGGCATGAGACGGGTGGCGCTTTGCTTCTGGTAAAGGGGTGGAGCAGGCTGCATTGTGGGGGGAAAGGTTCGGCCCGTTTCCAAAGCCGACTGGAAAGGAAGCGTCAGTGGGGTTGGAACCAATGGCCGGGCTGGCTGTAGCCCTGCTGTGTGCTCACATTGTATGAGTGATACTGACTCAGGCCTGGCCCGCGGCTGCTGGGGGGCGTCCCTGAGGCAGACGGGTGTTTCTGGGAGTGGTGCTCCATGACTTGTAAGGGGTGCACTTCTCTGTGAGTCACACGAAGCTGCTGCCTGGGTGGGGGATGCTGGGCTCCTGACATGCAGAACAGACCCCTGCCTTCCTTAGGAACAGAAGAGCGGCCACACTGGCTCAGCCCAAAGGTCCATCTAGCCCTGTATCCTGTCTGCCAACAGTGGCCAATGCCAGGTGCCCCAGAGGGAGTGAACAGAACAGGGAATCATCAAGTGATCCATCCCCTGTCACCCATTTCCAGCTTCTGCAAACAGAGACTAGGGACACCATCCCTGCCCACCCTGGCTAGTAGCCATTGATGGACCTGTCCTCCATGAATCTATCTAGCTCCCTTTTGAACGCTGTTATAGTCTTGGCCTTCACAGCATCCTCTGGCAAGGAGTTCCACAGGCTGACAGTGCGTTGCATGAAAAAATACTTTGTGTTTGTTTTAAACCTGCTGCTTATTCATTTCATTTGGTGGCCCCTTCTTCTTGTATTACGAGAAGGAGTAAATAACACTTCCTTATTTACCTTCTCCCCACCAGTCATGATTTTATAGACCTCCATCATATGCCCCCTTAGTCGTCTCTTTTCCAAGCTGAAAAGTCCCAGTCTTATTAATCTCTCCTCATAAGGAAGCTGTTCCATCCCCCTCATCATTTTTGTTGCCCTTTTCTGAACCTTTTCCAATTCCAATAAATCTTTTTTGAGATGGGGCGACCACATCTGCACATAATATTCAAAACGTGGGTGTACCAGGGATTATACAGAGGCAACATGATAGTTTCTGTCTTGTTATCTCTCCCTTTCTTGATGATTCACAACAGTCTGTTCGCTTTTTTGACGCCGCTGCACACTGAGTGGATGTTTTCAGAGAACTCTCCACAATGACTCCAAGATCTTTCTTGAGTGGTAACGGCTCATTGAGACCCCATCATTTTATATGTAGAGTTGGGATTATGTTTCCAATGTGCATCACTTTGCATTTATCAACATGGAATTTCATCCGCCATGTTGTTGCCCAGTCACCCAGTTTTGTGAGATCCTTTTGTAGCTCTTCGCAGGCTGCCTGGGACTTCACTGTCTTGAGTAGTTTTGTATCATCTGCAAATTTTGCCACCTCCCTGTTTACCCCTTTTTCCAGCTCGTTTATGAATATATTGTACAGGACTGGGCCCAGTACAGGCCCCTGGAGGACACCACTACTTACCTTATTTAAAGCCCCGGGTGCTTTTCCCAGGAGTTAACCTCAGCGTCTAATCCCAGTTCTAACTCCGGAGGTCGCCAGTTTGTGCCACCCTAATTTCCCCTGCGCTTCAGTTCTTCACTGTCCCCCAGAAACTGCTGCAGTTATTGAGACAGTGGCTGAGCATGTGTCATGTTGCTATGTGCTGTCAGAGCTGCTGTGCTCCACCCCAGAGGGGACTGCATCTCACGGGTGCTTCGGGGTGTGAGGCTGGCAGAGATGGTTGTTAAAGCAATGGAAACAGCATGTAGGAGGGGCTTCCCCAGCCGAGTACAAACACCCGTAAGCACGCAGGGGGCAAGGAGGGGGCAGTTTGAAGATTATAGTGGAATCCACTCCAGAAAGGGTTAAATAAAAACCAGAGCTGTCAGACCAGCCGTCTCAGCTCCCATCCAGCCGATCCTGCTGGGGACCAGCTCAGTGCTTTCGGGGTTGGGGCTGGAGCCTGGTTATGCCTGGTGCATTGACCCCTAGGCATGGCCAGCTGGGATCCGCGCTGCAGGGGGCCGTTGTTTGCAGCTTGCCTGACAGCTCCCCGACTCCATGGGGCGTCCTTCTGTGCCTTGATCCATTCTGGGTCCCTCCCAACCCCCACCACCCATGTGCCTCTGATTCCCCAGAGACACACACACCCCGCGTCACTCTGCATCCCGGGTGCGCTCCCCTCCAGCGAGCTCTCCTGCAGAAGCAATCTGGGCACCTCATTAGCCAGGGGAGGTCAGGGACCCCAGAGGTGCCCTCCGACCCCGACCATCATTAATCAGACAGGAGGGGCGTGCGGGGACAGACGGGCGGAGGGGCGTGGGGACGGACGGGCGGAGGGGCGTGCGTGGGGACGGACGGCGGAGGGGGCGTGCGGGGGGACTGACGGGCGGTGGGGGCGTGCGTGGGGACGGACGGGCGGAGGAGGCGTGCGTGGGGACGGACGGGCGGAGGGGGCGTGCGTGGGGACGGACGGGCGGAGGGGCGGGCGGGGACGGACGGGCGGAGGGGGCGGCGGGGACAGACGGGCGGTGGGGGCGTGGGTGGGGACGGACGGGCGGAGGAGGCGTGCGTGGGGACGGACGGGCGGAGGGGGCGTGCGTGGGGACGGACGGGCGGAGGGGGCGTGCGTGGGGACGGACGGGCGGAGGGACGTGCGTGGAGACGGACGGGCGGAGGGACGTGCGGGGACGGACGGGCGGAGGGGACGTGCGTGGGGACGGACGGGCGGAGGGGGCGGGCGGGGACGGACGGGCGGAGGGGCGGGCGTGGGGACGGACGGGCGGAGGGGGCGGGCGGGGACGGACGGGCGGAGGGGCGGCGTGGGGAGGGACGGGCGGTGGGGCGTGCTTGGGGAGGGAGGGGGGGTGGGGCGTGCGTGGGGACGGACGGGCGGAGGGGCGTGGGGCGGGGACGGACGGGCGGAGGGGCGTGCGTGGGGACGGACGGGCGGAGGGGCGTGGGGACGGGCAGAGGGGGGCGTGCGTGGGGACGGACGGGCGGAGGGGACGTGCGTGGGGACAGATGGTGGGGACCAGGGGTGTGTGCGTGCGGCCGGACGGGTCGACGGGTGCGTGGGGACGGACGGGCGGAGGGGGCGTGCGGGGGGGACGGACGGGCGGAGGGGACGTGCGTGGGGACGGACGGGCGGAGGGGACGTGCGTGAGGACGGACGGGCGGAGGGGGCGTGCGTGGGGACGGACGGGCGGAGGGGACGTGCGTGGAGACGGACGGGCGGAGAGGCCGTGCGTGGGGACGGACGGGCGGAGGGGGCGTGCGTGGGGACGGACGGGCGGAGGGGGCGTGCGTGGGGACGGACGGGCGGAGGGGGCGTGCGTGAGGACAGATGGTGGGGACCAGGGGTGTGTGCGTGAGGCCGGACGGGTAGACGGGTGCGTGGGAACAGGCGGGTGGGTGGTTATTGGTTCTGAACGCGGCTCTGTAGCTCCCAGCCGTGCTCCCAGCTACCCAGCAGGGATGGGAGCTGTGGGGAACTGTGTCTCTCTCCCTCCCCCTTCCCTCCTTGCCCCGGGGGGTGGGGACGGGCAGATCTGCTGGGCTTTGTGGCCTGTGCAGGGGACTACGCGTCTCCCTCCCCTCCAGTGCCTGGGGTGGGACCCGCCGCTGCAGCCTGGGGAGGGGGGGGACTGCACAGTCAGCTCTGCTGCCCTGTATTACACACCGGCTCCTTCCCAGCTGCCAAGGGGTCGGTGGGGCTGCGACTGCCTGCCCGTCCGGTGGTGCTGACCCCCCCCCCCCCCATAGGAGCTGGGGTGAGATGGGGCTGGGGAAAGGCCAGCGGCAGCCCAAGCCCCCTGCCTCACGGGCCCTCGCCCGGTGGGACGCGGCGGATGGATGCGGCGCCGTCAGCCCTAAGGAAATGTACCGTGTGTTCTGCTCGCTGCCTGGCTAAGCAATTAAGCCCCTTTCGGTTGTCAGCGGGACGGACCAAATGAGCAGAGGTGAAAAATGGGGCGTCGCGGCAGAGTTCCTGCAGCACCTGGCGTGCGGAGCTCAGAGGGGCCGGTGCCCACAGGTGCACCCTCCGCTGGCACCGACTGCCCCTGCCGCACGTCCGCCCGGCCTCCTCCCCCCCTGACAATCCCCCCGGCCCAGGCTGCCCCCTTCGCACACGACGATCCCCCCCAAGACTCATCTGCGACCTGCCCCCTCCGCTCCCAGGGAGCCGTGGTGCCCACCAGCCGCTGGCCCCCCGGCTCGGTGGCTAACCAGAGGTGCAGTGACTCCGGCCGTGCTAGCAGTTACACAGGTGGGCCCGAAATCCCAGAGGGGCCTGGATCCATGCAGCCACCTCTGGAGCGGAGCGCGGCCTGCGGGCACCCGTCCAGGAGAAGGGAACAGGCCATGGCAGCAAAGGCTGGGGAGGCTCCAGAGAGGCGAGCCTGCCAGGACAGCGGGGAGAAGAGCTTTGCACAGCTGGGCGGGGTCTGGCTTCACGTCCCGGCTAAAGGACGGGTGCCCCCCCCGCTGCCAGGTACGGGCACCGCTGAGCTCGGGCCCGAGGCGCAGCCCCTACGGACCCGTCATGGCAGGCGGCGTCCCGTGCGCCACGCCGGGCAGGGCTGCAGTACCGGCTCAGCGGGAGGGGCCCCAAGGAGCACCCCCCCTCGGGGCCTAAACCTGAGCCCAAGCCAGGCCCGGCCCCCCCAGGCACCAGCGGGGCGAGGGGGGGCTCTGCCAATGGCTGCCCCACCCGGCAAGGGGCGTCCGTGTCCCAGGCCAGGCAGCCCCCGGCGCCCCCTCGTCCGCGGCGCGTCCCCGAGCGAGCGATCGCAGGGCCCTGCCGATAACGCTTCGCCGTCAATCAATCCCCGGCTAATGGGAGCCCCACAATGGCTGCGCCTCCTGAATGGGCTTTTGTGGAGCTCGCGGCCAACGAGCCGGCGCCATCACTCTTGGGGGGGGGCGGAGACAGGTGCCTTTGTCCCAGGGCCTCGGCGGGGGGGCCCCGAGATCAATGAAAAGCCATTTTCATTAGCCGGGGGGGGGGTGAGAAAGGAAGAGTCCCAGCGCTGTCGGGGGGCGGGGGGGGGGACAATCAATCATCGCAAACGGCCGTGTTTGCTTTAGCGCTTATGGAGGCAGGACCCCAGGGGCTTGGCCCCCCGGGAGCTGGGGCTGGGGGGGCTGGGAGGTGCTGGGTGAAAAGCCCTTGTGTGTGGGGGGGTGATCTCAGACGGGAACCCCCCCTCCTGCCTCACGGGGATCACGCCTGCATCCTGCACCCCACGAATCCAGTGCTGGGCCGCGGGGCAGGTGTCCCCCAGCGCTGCCCGGCCTGGGGGGACCATGGCTGGGGGAAGAGGGGAGCTCTGCCTCGGCCCCTCTGCTGAGACGCCTGGGAGGGTTGGGGGGGCCTCCCACTGGGGAACGGGACCGAGACCCACCAAACCCACTTCCCAGGTGCCGTTCCCACAGGCGAGGGGCAGAAATGGCCAAGAGAGCGCTTGGCCTCAGGGAGAGAGAACTGCAGAGACCCCAGCCTGCCATCGGGGGAGGCCCCTCCCCAAGCCTGCCGTGGGGGGAGACAGCCAGGGACCCTGGCCTGCTGTGGGGAGAGACATGGGGCCAAAGAGAGGAGCTGCGATCCCGTGCCGTGGGGCAGAGGCGGGGAGCTGCGATCCCGTGCCGTGGGGCAGAGGCGGGGAGCTGCGATCCCGTGCCGTGGGGCAGAGGCGGGGAGCTGCGATCCCGTGCCGTGGGGCAGAGGAGGGGAGCTGCGATCCCGTGCCCTGGGGCAGAGGCGGGGAGCTGCGATCCCGTGCCGTGGGGCAGAGGCGGGGAGCTTTGATCCCGTGCCGTGGGGCAGAGGCGGGGAGCTGCGATCCCGTGCCGTGGGGCAGAGGCGGGGAGCTGCGATCCCGCGCCGTGGGGCAGAGGCGGGGAGCTGCGATCCCGCGCGTGGGGCAGAGGCGGGAGCTGCGATCCCGCGCCGTGGGGCAGAGGCGGGGACCTGCGATCCCGTGCCGTGGGGCAGAGGCGGGGAGCTGTGATCCCGTGCCGTGGGGCAGAGGCGGGGAGCTGCGATCCCGTGCCGTGGGGCAGAGGCGGGGAGCTGCGATCCCGTGCCGTGGGGCAGAGGAGGGGAGCTGCGATCCCGTGCCGTGGGGCAGAGGCGGGGAGCTGCGATCCCGTGCCGTGGGGCAGAGGCGGGGAGCTTTGATCCCGCGCCGTGGGGCAGAGGCGGGGAGCTTTGATCCCGCGCCGTGGGGCAGAGGCGGGGAGCTGCGATCCCGTGCCGTGGGGCAGAGGCGGGGAGCTGCGATCCCGTGCCGTGGGGCAGAGGAGGGGAGCTGCGATCCCGTGCCCTGGGGCAGAGGCGGGGAGCTGCGATCCCGTGCCGTGGGGCAGAGGCGGGGAGCTGCGATCCCGTGCCGTGGGGCAGAGGCGGGGAGCTTTGATCCCGCGCCGTGGGGCAGAGGCGGGGAGCTGCGATCCCGCGCCGTGGGGCAGAGGAGGAGCTGCGATCCCGCGCCTGGGGCAGAGGCGGGAGCTGCGATCCCGCGCCGTGGGGCAGAGGCGGGAGCTGCGATCCCGCGCCGTGGGGCAGAGGCGGGGGGCTGCGATCCCGTGCCGTGGGGCAGAGGCGGGGAGCTGCGATCCCGTGCCGTGGGGCAGAGGCGGGGAGCTGCGATCCCGCGCCGTGGGGCAGAGGCGGGGAGCTGCGATCCCGCGCCGTGGGGCAGAGGCGGGGAGCTGCGATCCCGTGCCGTGGGGCAGAGGCGGGGAGCTGCGATCCCGCGCCGTGGGGCAGAGGCGGGGAGCTGCGATCCCGCGCCGTGGGGCAGAGGCGGGGAGCTGCGATCCCGCGCCGTGGGGCAGAGGCGGGGAGCTTTGATCCCGTGCCGTGGGGCAGAGGCGGGGAGCTTTGATCCTGTGCCGTGGGGCAGAGGAGGAGCTGCGATCCCGCGCCCTGGGGCAGAGACGGGGAGCTGCGATCCCGCGCCCTGGGGCAGAGGAGGGGAGCTGCGATCCCGCGCCGTGGGGCAGAGGCGGGGAGCTGCGATCCCGCGCTGTGGGGCAGAGGCGGGGAGCTGCGATCCCGTGCCGTGGGGCAGAGGCGGGGAGCTGCGATCCCGTGCCGTGGGGCAGAGGCGGGGAGCTGTGATCCCGCGCCGTGGGGCAGAGGAGGGGAGCTGCGATCCCGTGCCGTCGGGCAGAGGAGGGGAGCTGCGATCCCGTGCCGTGGGGCAGAGGAGGGGAGCTGTGGGGCAGGCGGAGGAGCTGGGGAGGAGCTGTGATATCTGGGGGGTGGAGGGGAAGGGGCTGGGGTGTGAGATCTAAGCCTGCCGTGCACACGCTGCCGGGTAACCAGGCTCAGTCTGAGCATGTGCCGCAGCCCCCCCCCAGTGTAACCCCCCCAGTTCTCTGTCACACTAAGGGGCTCAAGCAGGCCCCTGAGCAGCTGTGCCCGGGCCAAAGGGCTCTGCGCCAGCCCTGCTCCCAGCCCGCGCTGCGTGGGGCACGTCGGGGTGGCACCGGGGCACCGCACGGTGGCTGTGCCCGGCTGTCCCGGACGCTAACGGCTGGGCGGCCCCGCGCTGCGTGGGGCACATCGGGTGGCACCGGGGGCACTGCATGGCGGCTGTGCCCGGCTGTCCCGGACGCTAACGGCTGGATGGCCCTGCGCTGCATGGGGCACGTCGGGGTGGCACCGGGGCACCGCACGGCGGCGGTGCCCGGCTGTCCCGGACGCAAACGGCTGGGCTGCCCCTCGCTGGGGCACGTCGGGGTGGAACGGGGGGCACCGCACGGCGGCTGTGCCCGGCTGTCCCGGACGCTAACGGCTGGGCGGCCCCGCGCTGCGTGGGGCACATCGGGGAGGCACCGGGGCGCACCGCACGGCGGCTGTGCCCGGCTGTCCCGGACGCTAACGGCTGGATGGCCCCGTGCTGCGTGGGGCACGTCAGGGTGGCACCGGGGGCACCGCACGGCGGCTGTGCCCGGCTGTCCCGGACGCTAACGGCTGGACAGTCCCGTGCTGCATGGGGCACGTCGGGGTGGCACCGGGGCCACCGCACGGCGGCTGTGCCCGGCTGTCCCGGACGCTAACGGCTGGATGGCCCCGTGCTGCGTGGGGCACGTCAGGGTGGCACCGGGGGCACCGCACGGCGGCTGTGCCCGGCTGTCCCGGACGCTAACGGCTGGATGGCCCCGTGCTGCGTGGGGCACGTCAGGGTGGCACCGGGGGCACCGCACGGCGGCTGTGCCCGGCTGTCCCGGACGCTAACGGCTGGACAGCCCCGTGCTGCATGGGGCACATCGGGTGGCACCGGGGCCACCGCACGGCGGCTGTGCCCGCTGTCCCGGACGCTAACGGCTGGATGGCCCGTGCTGCGTGGGGCACGTCAGGGTGGCACCGGGCACCGTGACGGGCGGCTGTGCCCGCTGTCCCGGACGCTAACGGCTGGATGGCCCGTGCTGCGTGGGGCACGTCAGGGTGGCACCGGGCACCGACGGGCGGCGGTGCCCGGCTGTCCCGGACGCTAACGGCTGGGCGGCCCCGTGCTGCATGGGGCACGTCGGGGTGGCACCGGGGCACCGCACGGCGGCTGTGCCCGGCTGTCCCGGACGCTAACGGCTGGACAGCCCCGTGCTGCATGGGGCACATCGGGTGGCACCGGGGCACCGCACGGCGGCTGTCCCCGGCAGTCCCGGACGCTAACGGCTGGGCGGCCCCGCGCTGGGGCAGCACAAGGAGGCGGCTTGACGCCCCTGCGGCCGGGGGAGCTGAGCAGCGCGGCTGCAGCACTGAGACACTCGCTTTGCAGGCGAGACGGGGAGAACGAACAAAAGCCTCTTGCGTCCCCCAGACAGCAGAGTTGAATGGCGGCAGCGAGGGAAGAAAGGGAGCTCATTTTTCAGGCGGCTGAGAAGAAGCCGAGCCAATCCCGGGGCCATAAATTAGGGCCTGGAGAGCTGCCGGGAGCGACGGTTTCGTTTGAGGTGCGAGTGCGCCTGTGACATCTCGGCCAGCGGAATGGATGGTTCTTCGATCCGCACCGCGGCCCGCCCCAAAGACAGCAGGGGAATAAATCTGGGACCCTTCCCCGAGCGGCAGCCAGCGCCGTGACCCGCCGGCTGCGTCGCCGCACACAGAGCGGCCGGCGCGGAGTTTGCAAAGTGTCACGTCAGCGGAAGCCGGGGCCGTCGCTGCGGGCGGGCGTATCGGTCGACAGCCCGAGCCCTGCACTGCGATGGGGGGGGGTGCACGACTCTCGCTGCGTGTCTGGATACAGTGCATGATCCTGCGTGACACTGAACTGGGGCATCTGCTTCCCCAGCCCCCCGGCTGTGCTGGTCTCACTGGTCCCTCTCCGGGCCCATGCAGGGCCTGGCTCTCCAGGGCCGCTGGTCCAGAGCAGGACTTACCCTCTGCCCCCCGTGCCAGGGCCGTGGGGAGGAGCCCATGTGTCAGGGATAGCAGGGAACCCGCAGCAGCGCAGCAAGGGTCAGACACCATCGTCAGCACCCTACGGCTCCTCCCTGCCACAGGTCAAAGAGGTGGGACCCGCTGGTCCATGGTCTGCTGGCGTTGAGCCCTCTGGCCATCTGTAGGAAAGCGTTTGCAGAGTGTCCCGCTGGCCGTCAACAGGTGGAAGAACAATGAGACATGACACAACATGGCTGGAGAAAGGGGTGTTTTCGGGGCTCTGATAAGAACATGGGAGGGGGGGATTTCCTTCCTACCAGTGACATCTGGAGGTGGTATCTACTGGAAAGCAGCAAGAACTCTCATGGGGTGGGGAGAGGGACTTTTACAAACAACATCGTCAGCTTGTGGAACTCACTGCCTCATGATATTATGGAGACAAACAGTAAGATTCAATAAAGGGATTAGATGTCTCTTTAATAAGAGCCGCCTCTGCAGTTAGGTTAGTAAGGAAATAATTACTAGAGTGAATAAGGCTACAGGAGCCAGGAATCCCCATGTTCCAGGGCCCAGCTAGAGACCCGGTAACTGAGGTCAGGAAGGAATTTCCTCAGGTGCCTTACAGGGATTTCCCATGTTCTGCTGAAGCATCAGGCGCTAGCCCCTGTTGGAGACAGACTGTCAAACCCACAGACCCCTCTCCAAGGGCACAGCCTCCGTGAGGCGTGTGTTCCCCTCTCACCTTCACACACACAGGCGCAGTCAGGGATAGAACCCAGGAGTCCTGGCTGCCAGCCAGGGAAGAAAGCCAGGAGGCGTGCTGCTCTGCAGGCACCTGGCAGCGGCGGTTACTGTCCCCGGTAGCTGCCAGCCCATGCCCGGGGTGACCCTGCATCTCAGATGCTGTTCTCTCCCCGTGCTGCGGTCCGGACGGAATGACCAATCCCGGGCCCGGGCCGGGAGGGCTGTGATCCTGGGGTGGGGGGGGACGACACTCAGGACCAAGGGGATATTTGCCACCATCCAGGCCCTCTGGGGAGTTTAGCCCCATGTGGATTCCTGGGTCTTGCTCCAGCTGTGGAGCCAGCCCTGGGTTCGTGGCACAGCTGAGGGGGGGGGAATCGGGGTGCAGATGTAAACCGGGGCGCACGCCTTAGCTCTGGAGCTTTCTGATCATGGGCGCACCAAGTCTCCACACCCCCCCAGCCCGGCAGCCGATCCCAGCTGACTGCGACCACGGGGATCAAGAGTTAGGGGCAGCAGGGACCAGGCGCACCACACCTGGGGGGCGGAAGGAGGTCTCACCTCCCCCTGCAGTGACCCTGCTGACCACTCGCTCCCCAGTTCTCCTGGGGGGGGAAAATCCAGATCCTGCTGGGGGGCTTCTGGGGGGGTAGAAAGAGGAGAACCCCAGGGACCCCTCCCCCAGACTCCTAGAGGATGGGGATTTCAGTCCCTTCCCCCAGCCAGGGGCTCCCCCGTCCCTCAGGTGCATTATTTTCAGGAGCTCACGCCAGCCACTCCTGCCCCTCCAGCCCCTGCTGGGGTCTGGGGGGTGGGCAAAGGCCCAGGTGATGGCAGGGCCCGTGGGACTCTGGGTCGGTTCCCCCTGCCCTCCCCACTGGAGCAGCTGTAATTCTCGCTGCCTATCGAGGGCTCCGGCCGTAAATCCAGGCAGCCCCATAAAGCTGGAAAGGCAAAGCCCAGGTTAATGAGGGCGGGTCAGGCCCCAGAGCCCCTGGCCCAGGGAGGAGGCCCTCAAGGGAGCCCTCCAGCCGGGAGCTGAGCCTGGGGCATCCCCTGGGGGCGGAGGGAAGGGAGGGGCAGGGGGCCCTGTGTTCCCTGCTGCAGGGGTGGAGAGCAGGCAGACTGTCCCGTCCGCAGCACAGCGGGTAAATCCCACCTGTGCCATGCCGTGGGGCTAGGCTCTCGCCAGGGCCCAGGGCCAGTGTGGGGCTGCAGGGGGCTCCGGGGGGAAGGCAGTAATTAGCCCTGGGCTCTGCAGGAGGGGCTGTCGATGCACCAGGGTTATTGGAACTGATTTCAATGTAGAAGCTGAGAGAGGCCTGGCAGGGAGCAGACGCTCTGCGCCAGAGCCACACGCCCATTAGCACCAGCGGGCACTGGGAGTCGGGGCTCCTGGGTGCTCGGCCTGTCTTGGGGAGGGTGTGGCTGAGTGGTTAGAGCGGGGCACTAACGGTATGTCCACACTGCAGCGTAAACGGGGGCTCAGCACTGCCGGGGCTCCCCCGTGCTAACACGGCCGTTCTGCACTGCATAGACCACCTGAGCCGGCTCTCGTCTTGAGCTGCGTCCACACTGCAAAGTGACAGGCCTTGGACTGTCCCAGCGGGTGGGACTCAGACTCTGCCCCTGCCCCTGGCTGCGCTGACCCGAGTCAGGCTGATCTGTGTGTGGACAGAAGGGGGGCTTGACTCAGCCCTGACTCGGAGCCCGGCGTGGTGAGCTGTGTAGATGCCCTCGGTGCCAGGAGGAGACTGAGGTTTTGAACCCCTGTGACATTATTGATATAAACTGGGACCATATAGAACAGGGTTTGCAACCAAGGTCCTGTAGTGGCACCAAATCTTAGGTAAAGGGGGTCATATAAGGTGTCTAAGACCAGGTTCTGGGTTGCTGGTTAGGATTATGGTGTCTGTGTGCATGTGTCATTTTTAGTTGAAGTTATGTATATTGGCTCTATACTGTCTGTATTTCAAGTTGGTGATGTGCTTCTGGGTGACACCCCAGACAAGTTGGTGTTAGCTCTGCTTAGCCTGCTTGATGGGGGGCTCTTGGGATGCAGTCAGTGATGTTTGTGTCATCCCTTCCTGCATCAATTTTGCATTGGGTGTGTGACGTTATTGATATAAACTGGGAACATATAGAACATGGTTTGCAACCAAGGTCCTGTAGTGGCACCAAATCTTAGGTAAAGGGGGTCATATAAGGTGTCTAAGACCAGGTTCTGGGTTGCTGGTTATAATTATGGTGTCTGTGTGCATGTGTCATTTTTGTAGTTGAAGTTATGAATATTGGCTCTATCCTGTCTGTATTTCAAACTTATGCTGTGCTGCTGGGTGACACCCCAGACAAGTTGGTGTCAGCTCTACCTAGCCTGCTTGATGGCCCATTAAGGACCATCAGCTACACAATTGACCCATGGAGAGAAGGCAGACACGCCTTGTGACTCAGCAAAGTATGAAGGGACTGGCCCATGTGACTCCAGACTCCATTTTGCTGTAATTTTCCACAGTGAGGACAAAGAGGTTCTTACACCTGGAAAAGCCTATATAAGGCTGATGCCTCATCTCCATCTTGTCTTCAATCCTGCTTCTTACCTCTGGAGGGACTTTGCTACAAACTGAAGCTCTGAACAAAGGACTGAATGACCCATCCCAGCGGGGGATGTTCCAGAGACTTGATTTGAACCTGCAGTTTATTCCATCCCTGCTACAAGCCTGAACCAAGAACTTTGCCATCACTGTATGTAATTGATTGCATTTAACCAATTCTAGCTCTCAGCTCTATCTTTTTCCCTTTATGAATAAACCTTTAGATTTTAGATTCTAAAGGATTGGCAACAGCGTGATTTGTGGGTAAGATCTGATGTGTATATTGACCTGGGTCTGGGGCTTGATTCTTTGGGATCGAGGGAACCTTTTTCTTTTATTGGGGTGTTGGTTTTCATAACCATTCATCCCCAGGACAAGTGCACTGGTGGTGATACTGGGAGACTGGAGTGTCTAAGGAAATTGCTTGTGTGACTTGTGGTTAGCCAGTGGGGTGAGACCGAAGTCCCTTTTGTCTGGCTGGTTTGGTGCCTTAGAGGTGGAAAAACCCCATCCTAGGGCTGTGACTGCCCTGTTTGAGCAATTGGTCCTGAATTGGCACCTCAGTTGGGTCCCACCGGAACCGCACCGTCACAGTGGCGTAGTCGTGCTTGGATCCACAGAACCAGGTCAATTAAGCTTTGGGTCAGAACCCCACGCTGTCCAAATTTGAAATTTGGGATTGAGAGTTTGGTTGGTTAAAGATCAGTGACCACGAGACAGAGAGCATCAGGAAAAGCAAGGAAACTGCAAGCTCTGATGGACAGCCTGCAATTTGAACATGAGCAAAAACGGGCAGAAATTCGAATGGAAGAGGAGCAAGCCTTGGCCCAGCTGGAGAAAGAAGCTGCTAAGAGAGAAGAAAAAGCTCGTAAGGAGCTGCTGGCTGCTGAGGAGAAAACTCAACAGATGCAACAAGAAAGTGCTAGACTCCGGCTCCAAGTCAAAAAAGCAATGGAAGAACAGCAGAGACTGTATCCTCTTGAAAGTCCAGTTTGTAACAATGTTGGTATGTTGTATAACTCTGAGCAGTTGTCTGGGGGTAACCAAATGTACCCCAACAATGCCACCTTTTATGTCAATGCTGTTACTGTGTGTTCAGTAGAGGGTGGCCCCTTAAATTGTGCCAGTGCTATGGATGGGAGTGGGAATGGAAAATTCATAGAGTGTGTAAAAGTCAATGGTAAAAGCTGTTTAGGGCAAATTATGGCTTCTAACATCACTCTTGTTAAAGCAGATCTGGTCAAAGAGGAAGATTATTTACCAAATCAGAGTGTGAATGTTGTGATCCTCTGTGAGTTTACTGTCCGTGTGCCTTTAGCCAGAATCCACCTTGAGTGGAATGGGGCTCAGCATGAAGTGATAGCTGGCGTCAGGAAGTTATTGCCTAAAGATCTTTTAATTGGGGAGAATGTTACAGCTTTGTTCAGTCCAGGTAGCCAGTCACAGGAGAGGAATGATCTTAAACCTGTGTCTATTGTGGGCAATGATTTGCCTGAGGTGGGTTGCTCCAAAGGTTTGTCTGTGCAAGAAAGCAGTGTGTCTGTGAGTGGAGTTTCTGAATGTCTGTCTAATGTCTCAGAAGGGAATCTGGGGTTAGATCAAGAGCAGAAAGATCTCATTGGTGAGGAAAATATTTCTCAGGAGCAGATTAAAGTAAATGGTCAGGTTAAAGCCCTAACTGAGGAAGGAGAGGGGAGATTTGTGATGGGTGATGGATTGGTGGCTAGTACAGCTTGTAAAAGTAAACCTGAAATGGGTAACTGTGATTTGCTAAAAGTAGCTCAGTGTAGTGAAAAAAGCAGCAGCTTATCTGTTGGGAGAGGCAATGTGCCTGGTAGGGAAAGTTTGGAGGAGCCTAGGCAGCCTTGTGAGCTGATGGCTTTGTCTAGTCAGCAGTTTGAGAAGACAGGGATAGTGGAAGAGGAGTGTCCCTATTCCTTACCTGTTTCCTGTGTGGAGAAATGTGACAGTGAAGGGAATGTGCCTGTCTCTGTCAGGGGTGTTGACTTGCCTATGGAGGGAGCTACCCCGGTCTCCAAGCAGTTGTCTGTGAACAGCCCTGTGTGCTGGGACAAGGGAAGTAAAATCCCAAGCTGTGTGTCTGGTGAAGGAGAATGTGTCTCTGGCTCTTCTGTGTCTGTGGAGCAGACAGAAGGGGCCTTTCAGCCTGTGATGGTTGAGGGTGATTCAGTTGGTTGTGGATACAGCTAAAGCCCAAGAAGGGAATGGTCCTAAGTTTGTGTCTGCTGGGGAGAATGGCACTGTGACTAGGTTGCATCCAGTTAGTGTCTTAGCAAAATCCCAGAGAACAGACAATTCTGGTGCTTGTAGTTTGCCAGTTGCTAATGTGTGGTTGGAAAAGGGTGCAGCAGCTCTGTCTGATCAGGGTGATACCCCAGCCAGGGCACAAGGAGAGCATGAAGGTCATTTAATTGTGTTACCTACTGACAGTTTGACAACTTGTAGCAAGAAGGAAAAGATTCCTGAACTTGTTCATGGCCAAGGGAAGGAGAGTGCTTCTGACCTGTTATCTAGAAAGTCTATAGGTTTGCCTGAAAGGGGATTGTGTAGGAATCTGCCTGTTGGGCCAGAGGTAATTCTGAATGTAAGTGAGACCCAGCAAGAGTCTGTGATTGCTCAGGGAAGGGTTCCTTTAGAGCAAGCCCTAGGTGAAGAGGGGAAGGGCAGAATTTCTGTGAGGGGTGAATTGCTGCTTAGAGAAGCTCCTAGGGAAAGGAATCCTTAAGGACACAATGGACCCATGGAGAGAAGGCAGACACGCCTTGTGACTCAGCAAAGTATGCAGGGACTGGCCCATGTGACTCCAGACTCCATATTTTTGCTGTAAAATTCCACAGTGAAGACAAAGGGATTCTTACACCTGGAAAAGTCTATATAAGCCTAATGCCTCATCTCCATCTTGTCTTCAATCCTGCTTCTGACCTCTGGAGGGACTTTGCTACAAACTGAAGCTCTGCACAAAGGACTGAAGGACCCATCCCAGTGGGGGATGTTTTCCAGAGACTCAATTTGAACCTGCAGTTTATGCCATCACTGCTGCAAGCCTTAACTAAGAACTTTGCCATTACTGTATGTAATTGATTCCATTTAACCAATTCTACCTCTCTTCTCTACCTTTTTCCCTTTGTAAATAAACCTTTAGATTTTAGATTCAAAAAAAAAAAAAAAGCCTGTGCAAGCAGTTTACTGCAACTGAAGGGTGTGAAAGTGATTTAATCAAGAAAGTTTCAGTTCCTAACAGCCAGAAATTTTCTGTTGTGAATGGATCCACTGACTTTCCTTTTGAGAGATCCAGTGTGGGCAGCTTTGAAAAGGTCTCAGGTGGAGTAGAAGCTGTTAACAAAGTTGAGCAGCCCTATAACCACCTGGCTGTGTGTGGCCAGCTTGTTGGGAAGACAATGGTGTTGGGACAGGACTGTCTCCAGGCTGATTCTGTGAGTGAGCAGTCTGTGCTTCAGGGTCTGAGGACAGATTCAGTTACTGGTGTTTCAGAGCAGAACAGTTTTATGGCTGAATGCTTGAGGATGCAGGGGAGAGCAAGCCAGCTCTCACCCTCAGACCCTTTGGATTTGTGTGGTATCTCTGTAAGACAGAGTCCAGCCTTGGAAATGGTAGCAGCTAAGAAGTTAAAAGCTAGTGTTTGTGTTAATGCAAATTACCTGGCTGGGAGGGAAAAGAAAGACTTGCTAATAGCTGTTAGCACAGAGAGCCCACCCCATCAGCCAGTGACTTCTGTTAGGCAAAAGCAGATCCCATCCCCTGTTGTTCAAACCAAGTTTTAACTTTAGTTTGTAAAGAGATCCATTCATGTTATTGAACATGACTTTGATAAACCATTTCGGTTATACACTGGTGCGGCCTCTAGCCCAACACTAGCTGTAGTGAGACAGACCCAAGGATGGGGGGCTCTTGGGATGCGGTCAGGGATGTTTTGTCATCCCTTCCTGCATCAATTTTGCATTGGGTGTGTGACGTTATTGATATAAGCTGGGAACATATAGAACATGGTTTGCAACCAAGGTCCAGTAGTGGCACCAAATCTTAGGTAAAGGGGGTCATATAAGGTGTCTAAGACCAGGTTCTGGGTTGCTGGTTAGGATTATGGTGTCTGTATGTCTGTGTATCATTTTGTGGTTGAAGTTATGAATATTGGCTCTATCCTGTCTGTATTTCAAACTTATGCTGTGCTGCTGGGTGACACCCCAGACAAGTTGGTGTTAGCTCTGCCTAGCCTGCTTGATGGCCCATTAAGGACCATCAGCTACACAATTGACCCATGGAGAGAAGGCAGACACGCCTTGTGACTCAGCAAAGTATGCAGGGACTGGCCCATGTGACTCCAGACTCCATTTTGCTGTAAATTTCCACAGTAAGGACAAAGAGGTTCTTACACCTGGAAAAACTATAAAAGGCTGATGCCTCATCTCCATCTTGTCTTCAATCCTGCTTCTTACCTCTGGAGGGACTTTGCTACAAGCTGAAGCTCTGCACAAAGGACTGAATGACCCATCCCAGCGGGGGATGTTCCAGAGACTTGATTTGAACCTGCAGTTTACTCCATCACTGCTGCAAGCCTGAACCAAGAACTTTGCCATCACTGTATGTAATTGATTCCATTTAACCAATTCTAGCTCTCATCTCTACCTTTTTCCCTTTATGAATAGACCTTTAGATTTTAGATTCTAAAGGATTGGCAACAGCATGATTTGTGGGTAAGATCTGATGTGTAAATTGACCTGGGTCTGGGGCTTGGTCCTTCGGGATCGAGGGAACCTTTTTCTTTTATTGGGGTGTTGGTTTTCATAACCATTCATCCCCAGGACGAGTGGCACTGGTGGTGATACTGGGAGACTGGAGTGTCTAAGGAAATTGCTTGTGTGACTTGTGGTTAGCCAGTGGGGTGAGACCCGAGTCCCTTTTTGTCTGGCCGGTTTGGTGCCTTAGAGGTGGAGAGACCCCAGCCTAGGGCTGTGACTGCCCTGTTGGAGCAATTGGTCCTGAATTGGCACCTCAGTGGGGTCCCGCCGGAGCCGCCTCGTCACACCCCCACCCTCGCGATCCTAAACCCTTCGTTCGCTCCCACGCCGCTCTGCAGCTGTGAGCTGCCGTCCCCGCGCGGCCAGCTGCTGCCTCGTCGCCAGCCCTGGCATCACTGAGCGTCACCGCTGAGCCCAGGGGCAGCTGGGCTGGCTCATTCCCGGGCTGCCTAGGGACCCAGCTGGTGCCTAGGGACACCCGAGGCCTCCGCTGCCTGTAGCCACAATGCCAGTTGCTGTCCAAGGGCCTCGTCCCTCCCCCGTAGCCTCCCGGGGTGCTTGGCTCAGTCCTCGAGGCGGGTAGGAGCCCGGCCGTGTGGGACCTGGAGGGTGCTTGGCAAAGAGGCCCTAGCGAGTCACTCCGTGCCGCCCGTGGCAGGAATCCTCCGCCAGCTTCCAGCCTGACGTGAAGCATTGCTGGTGTCCCACTCCTGGGTCAGATCCAGGAATCTCTCACTAGCCATGTGGCAGGGCCTGAGCCCCCGGCACAGCCCCCAGTGTCCTGGGAAAAGGGCAGCCCAGCTCCCATCTTCGTCCTTGGTCTGTCTGGGCCGAGCAGAAGCCCTGGATCAAACCCGTCTGGATCGGGGGAATGAGCTGATGCGCTCGGCCCCAGAGCCCGGAGCTGCTCTGGGTAAGGAGGGGCACCCCCCAATGGGACATAATGCAGCTCTCCTAGCCCGGGGGTCCCGCTAGCACCGGCTCCGCCCCCCGCAAGCGAAGCCTGAGTCCCCAGGACCCGCCATGGTGGAATTGCAGCCTCCACAGCTGTGTGCTTTGACACTGCCCCATTTACCGTGTGCACTCGAGTCGTGGCTAATGCAGAGCCCAAGAGCCACAGGAAGAATCTCGCCGCCACCCAAATGCAGCCCCTGGCGCTCACTGTGGGATCCCGAAAGACTACAGGTCCCATCATGCATTGCCACACCTTGCGCTGACTTAATGCCTCCCAGTTCTCCACACCTTGCGGGTGCACCATTGCCCTCTACAGGTCAGAGCCAGAACTGCTCCACTGCGTCTCATAGACCCCGCACACGGCTGAGAACGGGAGCAGGAGGTGGTGAGCGCCGTCGCTGTGGGATTCGGCGTGGCCCCGGTGTGCTGCGCTCTGTGTGCCCGCAGGCCTGGGGCAGCACTGAACTGGGTGGTGGCTGCAATCTGCTCCACAGCTGCCAAAGTGGAGGAGGCTCCCGGGCTCTGGCCAAGTTTCCCGCCCTCGGCCTGGTGCTGTTCTCGTGCCCTGCGCTGGGGGCTGTGGCTGGGACGTGGAGTTCCTGGAAGCTCCAGCAGCCGAGCAAAGTCACTTTTTTTCATTCAGGCCTTTTTAGGGTTTGCTCCCATGACTTCACTTCTGATTCTTTGGTGGCATTTCAGGTTCGTCCCCTTGGGCGCCCTGCCTGAGCCAGCAGCCGTGTGATTAACCGTACAGGCTGCCCCCGCAGGGCAGGGGGCTGGGAACGAGCTAACGCTTCTGCCTCCTTGTGGGGGGCACCCACGGGGACTTCGCTTCTAAAGCTTTTCACCTCCGGGGGGCGCTGATTCCAGCCCAGCCCGGGGAGCAGGGGACATGGGCTGCAGAGCCAGGGCGTGATGAGCTGATCTCAGCCCCGTTCCTAGCGCCATGTTACAGAACCAGCCGGCCCAGCGAGCACTAATCCGCCCTCGAGCCGGCAGAGCCAGCAGGGACTCGCTGCCCCCGAGACGGGGTCTTGCCGCGTGCTGGGGGTGAGGTGAGGGGAAACTTCCCCTGGTTCTGCCCAGCTCCTCCCAGCAGCGTGAAACTGACTGCACCTGCGGGGTCTTTCCCGGGAAGCAGCCAAGCAGGGTGGCGATGGTGTATGTCAGACAGCCCCCCTTTCTCGCTCTCTCTTGTGCAATCTCTCTGCCTGGCACACACGTGAACACACGCACACCCTCGTGCTCTCCGGTGCACACGCGTTCTCTCTTTCACTCGCACCCTTTCTCTCTCTCTCTGTGTCTCTGTCTCTTGAAGGGACTCCGGTGAACCGAATCCCCATCATGGCGAAGCAGGTGCTGGACCTGTACGCGCTGTACCGGCTGGTGACCGAGAAGGGTGGCCTGGTCGAAGTGATCAACAAGAAGATCTGGCGGGAGATCACCAAAGGCCTCAACCTCCCCACGTCCATCACCAGCGCGGCGTTCACACTCCGCACGCAGTGAGCTGCTGCCGCCTTGCAGGGGGGCGGGAGAGAGCTGGGCTGGGAGTGCCAAGGGGGCAGGGTCTGGAGGGGGGGCAAGGGCGGGTTATGGGAAGGGGTGAACCAGATTGGGAGGAGCAGGCTTTGGAGAGGGGGACCCACCCCTCTGTGGTGGCAGCTGGATCACTCCCGTGCTCAGCCCCACTCCCAGCGCCAGCCCAGCGGCTGCCGCTTCCCGCAGGAGGTTTGGCCGGGTGCAGTAGTGATGATGGTGTGGTCGTTATAACGGATAATGGCCTGCGTGTGCGCGATGGTGCCCTCTGGTGGCCGTCCACAGGGACGCTGAAGGCCCTTCCTCTGCCCACCGCAGGGACTGTCCCTTAGCTGTGGGCGGGAGGCACTGGGAGGTGGGGGAGGAGTTGGTCAAAGGGGCTGCGGGCAGGTGAGAGGCGCTGGCGGAATGGGGGTTGGGGGGCGGAGGGGAGGGCGCAGCTTAGCTGCCAATGGGTGCTCAGCACCTGCTACTTTTTCTGTCTCCTGGAGCACCCTGGGAGTCGGTGCCTATGGCCTAGCGTAGCTGAGCACAGGGCGTGTGGGGCTGGGAGCCATTGGCTTTGGATGGGAGCATTGCTCTGAACCCCATGGGGCCATTAACCAGGCCGGGGTCCTGGCTCAGCCGGCAGGGGTGGGGGTGGAATATGCCACCAATCACAGCCAGGGGCTCATCACCCTCTGTGCCCCCTTGCAGATACATGAAATACCTGTACCCCTACGAATGTGAGAAACGAGCCCTCAGCTCCCCCGGCGAGCTCCAGGCCGCCATCGACAGCAACCGGCGAGAGGGGCGGAGGCAGAGCTTTGGGACGGCACTTTTCAGCTACTCCCCCGTGGGCACCCCGGCCATGCTGGCCTCCCCGAAGATCCCCGTGCCGGCCCTGGCCATCTCCACGCACAGCTGCAGCCAGAGGAGCCAAGTGCACGCCATTAAGAAAGGTGGGTGG
This sequence comes from Mauremys reevesii, assembly GCF_016161935.1. NCBI lineage: Eukaryota > Metazoa > Chordata > Testudines > Geoemydidae > Mauremys > Mauremys reevesii. The sequence goes on along the minus strand of NC_052628.1, from coordinate 2,956,473 downwards.
GGCGGGGAGTGGAAGCCCCACAGCGACGGATCGGGCCTGTTCGCAGCATCCTGCCAGCAGCTAGTGGGGGCTCGCCTCTGGCCCCAGGGCAGGAGATGTGGGGTCTGTCCCTCGTGCTGCACGCAAGCCGGCTAGTGGGTGGATCATGGGGATCCAGCCGCGGGAGCTGCCCCAGGAAGGAACCTGGCCCATCACAGTTGTGGAGAACTCGCTGCTGGAGACCCCAGAGCAGGGACCCGGGGGGGAGCCGCATGGAGGAGGTTGGAAGAGGCCAAGGTGCAGGCAATTCTTGGGGTGGGATCCACCAGCTGGTGCTAATGGATGACCCTGGGCAGCTTCCTGGAGGCAGGTGATGTGCCCAGCTCCCTAGCCAAGCCCCTGATGAGCCCCGGAGAGGGGAGATGCCCTCCCAGCGACACCGCTGCAGTCCCTGGGCACGTAGGCCCAGCTGCTGTGTCCCTGCGCTGGGGGACCCCAGCCTGGCTTTCCAGCCCAGCTGCTTTGAGGAAGCGTCCGGACTAAGGTGCTTCCCCATCGCGGGGCCTTGGTGAGACGGGCAGCAGCGGCTGGGAGGGGTCAGGAGCTCCGAGAGCTGCTCTGCTCCTCGTCATGCAGCCGGGCGCAGGAACTGCTCTTTGCACTCCCGGAGTCTCTCCGGACCCAGCGCCGCCAGGACCATCCTGCCCAGCCCCCCTCTGGCCCCGGGGCCCGGCTGCCAGCCCCTGAGCCCCTTCCCCCTCCCTGTGGTTCCAGAAGACGGTATCCTGTCGGCGGCCGTGCCCAGCCGGATCGCCATCCCCGTCAGCCTGGCAGGGCACCACATAGCCGCTGCCCAGGCGGCAGCCGCGTCCCAGGCAGCCGCGCTGGAGCAGCTGCGGGAGAAGCTGGAGACAGGGGAGCCGCCCGAGAAGAAGATGGCGCTGATGGCGGAGGAGCAGCAGCGGCTGATGCAACACGCTCTGCAGCAGAACCTGCTGGCCATGGCCTCACAGTTCCCCATGGACATCAAGCTCAGCAGCCGAGGTCCCATGCGGGGGGAGCAGGGGCGGGGGCGGGACGGACGGAGGGGCAGGGGCAGGCAGGAGCGGGCGGGGCGGACGGAGGGGCAGGCGGGCAGGGGCGGGCGAGGCGGGGCGGGATGGACAGAGGCGGGCGGGTGGGAGGCGGGGCGGGATGGACCGAGGGGCAGGAGTGGGCAGGGCAGGAGCGGGCAGGAGCGGGGCGGGACGGACTGAGGCGGGAGTGGGCAGGGCAGGAGCGGGGCGGGCGGACGGAGGCGGGACGGACAGAGGGGCGGGCAGGAGCGGGGCGGGACGGACCGAGGGGCAGGAGCAGGCGGGACGGACCGAGGGGCAGGGGCAGGAGCGGGGCGGGGCGGACAGAGGCAGGGGCAGGTAGGAGCGGGGTGGGACGGACGGAGGGGCGGGGCGGGAGCGGGGCGGGACGGACGGAGGGGCGGGTGGGCGGGCAGGAGAGGCGGGCGGGACGGATGGAGGGGCGGGCGGGAGCGGGATGGACAGAGGCGGGCGGGCAGGAGAGGGGCGGGACGGACCGAGGGGCAGGGGTGGGCAGGGCAGGGGCAGGCAGGAGCGGGGCGGGATGGACAGAGGGGCGGGCGGGTGGGAGCGGGGCGGGGCGGACGGAGGGCAGGGGCAGGAGCGGGGCGGGGCGGACGGAGGGGCAGGGGCAGGAGCGGGGCGGGGCGGACGGAGGGGCAGGGGCAGGAGCGGGGCGGGGCGGACGGAGAGGCAGGGGCAGGAGCGGGGCGGGACGGACGGAGGGGCAGGGGCAGGAGCGGGGGCGGGACGGACCGAGGGGCAGGGGCAGGAGCGGGGCGGGGCGGACCGAGGGCAGGGGCAGGAGCGGGGGCGGGACGGACAGAGGGGCGGGCGGGTGGGAGCGGGGCAGGACGGACCGAGGGGCAGGGGCAGGAGCGGGGCGGGACGGACAGAGGCGGGGCGGGTGGGGCGGGGCGGACGGAGGGGCAGGGGCAGGAGCGGGGGCGGGACAGACGGAGGGGCGGGCGGGTGGGAGCGGGGCCGGGACGGACCGAGGGGCAGGGGCAGGAGCGGGGGCGGGACGGACAGAGGGCAGGGGCGGGACGGACAGAGGGGCAGGAGCGGGGCGGGATGGACAGAGGGGCGGGCGGGTGGGAGCGGGGCGGGACGGACCGAGGGGCCGGGGCAGGCGCGGGGGCGGGCCGGACCGAGGGGCAGGGGCAGGAGCGGGGCGGACGGACCGAGGGGCAGGGGCAGGAGTGGGGCGGGACGGACCGAGGGGCAGGGGCAGGAGCGGGGCGGGACGGACAGAGGGCAGGGGCAGGAGCGGGGCGGGATGGACAGAGCAGCGGGGCGGAGCGGGGCGGGACGGACAGAGGGGTGGGCAGGGCAGGGGCGGGCAGGAGCGGGCATCGCAGCCTCACTGGCCGGCCGGTCGTCACTCCTGCACAGCTGCACCGTCGTGGGCTGTGACGTGCTCCGGACTCTGACGCTAAGCGGGCTCGGGGCTGCTCACTGTCGGGGGGGGGCCAGGTCGTGTGGGTGATTCTCTGCGCCGAGGCAGCATTGCCCAGCAGCCCTGCGTGGTGTTAAGGGACCGCAGGATCCCTTCATGTCTGTCGCTGTGGCTATAACAGGGGGCCGGGGGGGGTGCGGCCGGTGGAGAGGGGGCTGGAGCTCCTGGAGCTCAGAGGAGGGAGTGCAGTGGAGAACGGCTGAGCGGACGCAGTCCAGCCCTTCCCTGCGTGGGGCAGGTTCAGTCAGAGCCCGCTCATCTAGTCACCCCCACACTGCTCAGCCGTGGGGTGTCTGACCCCCCCTCCCCCGTGCGGCTCTCCTGGCCGTCTGGGCGGGGAAACGAGCCGGGTTTTCATGGGGCTCATGTTGTGTAACGTTGCTGCAGGCACCAGCCATAGCAGAACTGCCCTGGGGTGGGGCCCGCTGCTGGCACACACCCCCTCCCCCCCGGCCCAGGGGTGAATGAGAACCTGCCAACACGGGGACGGGGCGGGCACCCCATGTTCTGGTGGTGTGATCCGGCATCATGGCGGTGAGCTCAATCCAGCCCCCGATGGATTTGAGGGGGGGGAATGTCTGATCCAGACCGGGAGGGACACTTGTGGCTGGACAGACAGACAGACAGAGGCACAGTAGGTGTGTGGCATAGAGGGGTGTGGGGGGTGTAGAGGCAGCGAGCTAGACGGGTTAGGCAGAGAGACAAGGGGCGGGGGGGCGTCTTTTATTGGACCAACTTCTGTTGGTGAAATAGAAACTTTTGAGCACATGGAGCTCTTCTTCGGGTCTGGGAAAGGCAGATAGACGGACAGAGGGTACCTAGAGCTGGATGGATCAGGGTACGTATAGATGAGGAGGTAGGGAGAACATACCAATGAATGGCTGGGGGGGAGGCAGAGGGGTACCTATAGTTGGATGGATGGATCTAAGGGGGCACGTGGGGATGGATGGATGGATGAACGGATGGATGGATGGGGCATGTGAGGATGGATGGAGGGATGGATGGATCTAGGGTGACCAGACAGCAAGTGTGAAAAATCGGGATGGGGTGGGGGGTAATAGGAGCCTATATAAGAAAAAGACCCCAAAATTGGGACTGTCCCTATAAAATCGGGACATCTGGTCACCCTAGATGGATCAGGGTACGTATAGAAGAGGAGGTAGGGAGGACATACCAATGAAGGGCTGGGGATGTAGGCAGAGGCGTACCTATAGCTAGATGGATGGATGGAAGGGGGTGTGTGGGGATGGACTGATGGACGGAGGGAGGGATGGATGGAAGGGGGTGTGGGGATGGACTGATGGACGGAGGGATGGATGGATGGAAGGGGGTGTGGGGATGGACTGATGGACGGAGGGATGGATGGATGGACGGGGGTGTGGGGATGGACTGATGGACGGAGGGATGGATGGATGGATGGAATGGGGTGTGTGGGGATGGACTGATGGACGGAGGGATGGATGGATGGACTGATGGATGGAGGGATGGATGGATGGAAGGGGGTGTGTGGGGATGGACTGATGGACAAGGGATGGATGGATCAGGGTACGTATAGAAGAGGAGGTAGGGAGGACATACCAAGGAATGGCTGGGGATGTAGGCAGAGGGGTACCTATAGCTGGATGGACAGGCAGATAGATGAGTACGTATCGATGGACAGCGAGAGGAGTACGTATGAAAAGTGGAGAGGTAGAGATGGATGGATGGGGGCAGGCTGTGATGACCAGATCTTGTATCCTACTGCCGCTGCTCATGGGATGTCACTTTTGGGGGAGCCTGTCAAAGCCAATCGCTGTTGCCTGATGACACCAGGACGTTATCGTGCAAGGCGGCACCACGTGCCCCAGGGCGTGACGAGACTCTCCCTTCCAACAGACGCAGCAGCCATGGGGAGTGATGGGAATTGCTCCTCCAGCCCGGCCCTGCAAGATCCCACCCTCTGCCCCAGCAAAGCCGGGGAGGAAACGGCCCAGTTGCTAACCCGGAGAGGCAAACGGGGTCAGGCAGCTGGCTGGGCGGGTGGGGGCCCATCTCACTAGCTGTGTTTCCCAGGCAGGCCTGTCTCGTTGCTCATATCGGTCTTTCCTTTCCCCCAGATGACAGACAGGAGACCGCATTGAACCTGTCCACCAACGGCATTAGCAGCATCAACATGTCAATAGAAATAAATGGAGTTGTCTACACAGGTAAATAGAAGGGCTGCTCGGCCCGTGTAATTGCGGCCAGGAAATCCAATAAGTTATAGCCACTGCCTGGCCGGCGAGTCCTTCCTTCAGGCTGATGTCTTGACTATAAAATCCATTGTAATGAAGTGGCAGGGCCGGGCAGGTGGGGGCGGGGAGGCAGAGCTGCAGATTGCCCTGGTGAGCAGTCGATTTGGTAGTGGAGGGCGCTGGGTGGGCAGGCAGGCGCGGGGGGAGCACCAGAGACCTGGGCTTTAATTACAGCAGGATCAGTTGGCCATAGCGCGGGGGTAGGGACTCAGGACTGGCACAGACAGATGGACGGACTTATGCTGCAGCCAAGGCAGTGGACAGCGGCTCCCCCGCTCGTGCCCGCTGGAGAACTCACCTTCCAGAGCCAGGAATGGAACCAAGATCCGTGAATCTCAACGGTCCTTTGCTGTCCACAAACGTCCATCCGTGAAACCCGCTGGCAAAGTGTCTCTCATGCCAGTGGGCTGGCAGAAGGGCTACGAACCCCAGTAATCACCGGCACCCCAAGGGGTACCAGCCGCTCTGCACAGGGGTGAATTTCACGGTTAGATCCTCGGCCTTTAATCTAAACCACGTGCAGCATGCCCAGACACCACAGTGATGGGTGCCATACAAGTGCTGGTACGAACACTTTTGCTGAGGGTCATAGTGTTATTTACTCCTTCACATAACACAAGACCCAGGGGTCACCCAATGAACTTAATAGGCAGCAGGTTTAAAACAAACAAAAGGATGTATTTCTTCACACAACGCACAGTCAACCTGTGGAACTCCTTGCCAGAGGATGCTGTGAAGGCCAGAAGTATAACTGGGTTCAAAAAAGAACTAGAGAAGTTCATGGAGGATGGGTCCATCAATGGCTATTAGCCAGGCTGGGAAGGGATGCAACCCCCATGCTCTGGGTGTCCCTAGCCTCTGCCTGCCAGAAGCTGGGAGTGGACGACAGAGGATGGATCACTAGATAATTGCCCTGCTCTGGTCACTCCCTCTGAAGCACTTGGTCCCAGTCACTGTCGGCAGACAGGATCCTGGGCTGGATGGACCATTGGTCTGACCCAGGATGGCCGTTCTCATGTTCTCAGGCGTGGCTGGGAGCAGAGATGCAGGCGGGGACAGATCTGTTTTCAGAGCCGAGGGCACGGCCCAGAAAGTTGGAGTTCAGCGGGGAGCCTGAATGCTCCAGAATCTCCCACCCTTTTCACGGCTCACGAACTGCAATGGATCAAGGCTCTGTTTCTGAGCAGAGCAGCGACAGCCCCTCGGCCGAGAGACCCCATGGGAATGGCAGGGAAGGTTTCATGCAATCGGGGGGCCTGTCCCTTTAAGTGTTCCCGCTTTGGCTAAGTGGGTCACCCCGCTGCCCCCTGGAGACGCCTCCTAGCCCCGCTGAGCTGCCCCAATTAAAATATCAACCTGGACTTGACAGCAGTTTAATATTTAACTCTCCGGAAAGGTCAGGGCCGATCAGAGCCCTGGGTCTGTACCACCCTTCGTCTGCCGCGAGGAGCCAGCTGCTCCCCACGGCTCCAGGCCGGGCCCAGCGCCAGGCACTAGGCAGCGGTGGGGGGAGACTCCGAGCCAGGGGCCGGGCAGGAGAAAGCTCTGGAGCCAGAGACGGGCGGAGGGGCTGCAGAGGAGACGGCTCCTGCGCCCTCTGGGACGGGACCATGGGGAGGGCCAGCCGGGGCGAGCCCATGGAGGGCGTCACCGTGCAGCCAGTGGTGAAGCGGGTGCTGGACATGGCTGGAGGGGACTTGGTCTCACTTGGTGGTGGGAGCGAGAGGGATTCCCCTGTGCGTGGCACATGCCTGCCCCTCTTCCCGTGGGCTGCCCCAGACATGGGGCTCTCGCGTGAGCAAGGGGACAGTTCAAGACAAAGGTCCTGGCTTCATGACGATCCCTCCCTGCCTAGATCCCGGTTCTCCCGACAGCCTGTCACACTCGACATGGGCTCCGGGCCCCCGGCCGTGCTCCTCGCAGCTCACATGTGCCTCTGACGCTGGCCGGCAGCTGCCCCCAGCTCCTCTCCTCCGGGCGCTGATGCCAGCGGTGGCTGCTGGCGAGGTGGCAGAGTGGGGATTTCCCCACGCGCGACACACGCACGCTGGCACCAACGCGCTGCTGCGGGCGCAGGAGCTGCCACCCTGCCCTGGTACCACCCCGGCCCCCAGCTGCTCCTGTAGCTCAGGCCAATCAGGCTGAGCCTGTCACAGGCCTGTGGCCTCAAATCTGGGGGAGCAGGGGGGGCAGGAGCTAGCCAGGGAGCCCCCAGCCCCTGGCCAGCACAGGAGAGGCCCTGACTGTGTTCCCAGGGCCGGGCCCCAGATGTCCCAGGGGACCACTCCCGTCCCCTGCCCCCCCATGGCTGTCTCCTCTGGGCGGCTGTTGCAGGCCTGGCATCCTCTGCTCACAGCGTCTGGGTTCCTGAGCCCGGCTGCAACGGGCGGAGTGAGAGGCTGTAGCGGGCACCTGCCAGGAGTCGCTGGCGCCTGGGCCGGCTGGTGCACTGCTCTGCTTTTCCCTTGCCTGTGATGGGATCGTGTGGGCCCTGCTCTGCTGCCCAGCTGGGCCAAGCTGGGAGTTGGCAGAGTGGCACCAGAGAGGCCTTTGCCCAGGCGCATGGGCAGAGAGGTGGCCAGGCCCCATGGGAGCAGCCTGGGTGCCAGGAGAGCTGGGTTCTAGCCGGGATCAGGGGCAGGGGCCAGTGTACGGGATCAGGGTGGGAGGGGGCACCCCTAGCATGGCTCCAGGTGAAGGCCCGGGGCTGGCAGCGCTGTCAGGCCCGATCCTGGGCAGCAAAGCCTGGGAAAATGCAGCACCGCCATCTTTGTAGCAAAGCAGCTGCTCGGATAAATCTGGGGAAAAGGCTGAAATTGCAGGGTGGGATCTCGAAGGGACCGGGGTGCCGGGGGACTAATGGGGGAGCACAGGGGGACTCATGGGGTGTGGGGAGGGGGAACGCAAGGGCAGGATAGCGCAGGGCCCTCAGGCCAGGCCCGTGCCCATGGGCACCGTAGCTGGGGGTGCCCGATCCCCATGCCGTGGGCTCTGCGGTGCCCTCAGGGGCGTGCTGGGTCACCCTGTGTCTCTTTGCTCCCACAGGTGTCCTGTTTGCCCGCAGACCCCTTGTCCCGGGGGCATCCGGCAGCAACAGCAGCAGGAGCTCCCACGGCCGGTCGAGCCCGGTGCCCGCGCAGAACCAGCGGCTCTCGGCCTCCTCACGCAGTCACACTCCCGCCAGTGCCTCGCCGTGAGAGAGGGAGAGACGCTGAGGGCCCCCTCCCCAGACCCCCGCCAGCCCCCTCAGTAATAAAACAACTTGGAGTCAAAGTCCAGAGTCCCAGGGGAGCACCCACAACATGCCGTCTGCATGCGTGTCCCCCACCTCTGGCTCAGCAAGCCCCCTTCTGCCCTGGCCACCTGGGACGTAGCAACCAGCTGGGGCGGGGTGGGGGGGCTCTGGCCGGGCTGCTGTGGGGTGAGGGGCTCTGGCCGGGCTGCTGTGGGGTGAGGGGCTCGGGCTGGGCTGCCCTGGCCCGTGGGGCTCTGGCCAGGCTGCTGTGGGGTGAGGGGCTCTGGCCGGGCTGCTGTGGGGTGAGGGGCTCTGGCCCGTGGGGCTCGGGCTGGGAGCACTGAGTACTTTGGCTTTCACTGCACACACTTGGACTTGACCTTAGCCGGAAAGTGGGGTGGGGGTGGGGGTGGGGGCGGGGAATGTGGCTGCTCCTGTGTCCAGGCAGCCGCTGAGCGGGCAGAGGGAGCTGCATGCACACCGCCCTGACACACTCACGTGTGATACTCCACGCACGTGCACACAGCACGTTCCCCCCAGCACGCCCACGTGCAATCCCCTCTCCCTGCGGGCTGGCTGGGCACACACGGCTTTCCAGCCCTGGGGGGAGCAGGGGGGCTGTTTGGAGGCCAGCTGGGGCCAGCAGCCCCTCACAGTGGTGTCTGGGCTCCAGTGCCAGGCAGCTCCTAGCTCTGCTGCTGGGCGCTCTTTGCCCCTCCTCTCTCAAGTCACCTTTACCTCCAGTACTAAATTCCCTCCCCGTGGAGTTGGGGGGGCACAACCCTGCACTGGGGCTACAGGGAGGGCAGCCCCTGCGGGCCTGCGCCGTCCCCCCTGCCCCGTGCTCCCCTCCTCCACCCACAAGCCCCCAGGGCGGGAGAGGAGCAGGGCACTTGGAGAAGCTGGACCGTGAGGTGTAAGGAGGATTCGTGGCATTAAAGTGGTTACCTCAAAGCGCCCACCTAAGCCAGGAATCCCCAGCCCCAAGGCGCCCGGCTCTGCCCGCTGAGCTGCGGGCACGTGGGTCTCCGCAGCCGCTGGGGAGCTCAGCACACATCCCGCCAAGCCCTCTGGTGCCAAACCTCACCAGGCTCTCGCAGGGCGGGATCCCTGCCCCCTCCAGGCACGGGCAGAGGCAGGGTAAGGCGTGGAGGGCACGGCCCCAGAGGCAGGTGGGGCTCAGCTGAGGCAGCCAGGCTGGGCGATTGGCCCAGGGCCAAATGGGGTTTTGCCCCTGAAATTGTCATATTAAAAAAGCAGGACATGTCCCCTCCCCCAATCTGTAACCCACCCTCCTCCCCCATCGCCTGCAGAGCCTCCCCCGCCTGGCCTCAGCACTGCAGGGCGGGGGCTGCAGTGAACATGGGAGGCACCTGCGGGGAGGGGCGCCTGGCCTCTGGGCTGGGGCGGGGGCAGCAGACGAGATGGCCCCAGTGTGTTGGGGTGGGGGGATGCAGCCAGGTGTTGGGGAGATGGTGGGGGTGGGTCAGAGGGAGAGCGGGACCCACTGAAGGTGGGGATGGGAGGATTCGGGGGGGTGGGGGCAGGGCAGCTGTGGGGCTCCAGCGATGCACAGGTGACTGCACAGAGGTGGCAGCATGCGGCCCGGCTGGCTTTCCCCTCCCCCCATGGGGGCGGGGGGGGTACGCTCTCCTCCACCCCCCCCCCCGAAAGCTGGGCACCTGGCGCAGAGGGGCTGGCGGGGAGCGATCTGAAGCAGGTCAGTTGGTTGGGGGGCGGTTGGGGGCAGGGCAGAGGCGCTAGGGCTTGTGGGCGGGGCAGAATGTGCTGAGAAGGGGCGGAGTCTAGGGGAGGGTGGGGCATAGGTGGTGGGCGGAGTCTAGAGCATGCAGTCAGGAGGGGGCAGCCTCTGCGAGCAGGTAGCCCACTTTGCCCCACTGTTGTCACCATCGTGGCACTGAGCTCCAGCCCCCCCCCCCCAGATGCCAGCTGTGGGTTTGCCCAGCCCCATCTACTCCCTCCCCCCACCTGGCTGCAAAGACCCCCCCAAATACCTCACTGTGCAGAGATGCAACGAGCAAAGCAGCCAGGTGGGGAGCACATGGCACTACCTCGTCCACCCCTGCAGGGCCCTTGCCCACCGCGGTGGGATGCCGCCTTCCTTCCCTCCCTCCACTCGCGCCTCGCCCAGGGCTGGGGGGGTCGGTTGTGTGCATGTAAATTGCTGTGGTACTAAAGAAGGGAACAAGCAGATCTAACCTCACGTCTACCTCATTGTGCGCCAGGATGTGCCAAGCGCCAGGCTGGCGGCGGGTGCTGGGGGTGGGGGGACACCCAGAGTCTGGCTTGAGTGGTCCTTGCACCCTCAGTGCTTTCTGCTGCAGGGCGAGGCCAGGAGAGCCCTGCCCGGCTGAGGGCCACGGAGCTGTCGGCAGACTCAGAGCCGCGGCCCGCGGGCACGGGTGCTTCCTGGTTTGAATCCCCCTTTCATCTTCCCAAATCGTCAAATGATGATAATCCTGCAACTGACCAAAGACGCCCTCTTCCCTGAAGAGGATTCTCCTCCTGTGCCCCCGGGGCTCCCGTCAGAGCTGCCTCCCGGTGGCGCGCCGGGAAGGAACGGATGTGTAATGCCAAGGCTCCCAGCTTGCCGGCGCCAGGGTGGGCCTGGCAGCCCCTGGGCGGAGCCTCACTGCCAGCTTTGCGTCCGGCCCATCCCGCTGCGACGTGGTGGGCACCGCATCCGCGCCCGGCGTCGCTGGAAGAGACGGACAGTTATGGTGCCGTTCCACCGGCCCTGGAGGACGGGGAACCGGACTGAGCCAGGGGGTGGGTGGCTGGGGCTGCGGTTGACTTTCAAAGCTCTTGTACCAAAGATCCAGTGCCTCAGGCACTTGGCTTTCACTTTGCAAGGCCAGTAGCACCTGGAGAAGGGGAAAGGAAGCAGAGAATGATCTTACTTCTGTCTATGTGTCTGTCTGTCTGTCTGTCTGCTCTCTTCCTTTGCTGTGCTAGGCTGTTAGGGTTCGAGGCTGTGCCGCTTTCGCTCGCTGTGTATGAAGCTTTCCGAGGTTTCTTGGTTTTCCTCCGTTCAGTTTCTTCTCTCGTGGGGTTCGGAGTTGATCCAGTGCGCTCAGTGGGAGCTGGATTGTGCTGCTCAGGGGAATCAAATAAACAGTAACCAAAAAAGGACGAAAGAGACATTTTCCTTCGGCTGCTCTGAGTTCCAGTGCGTTCGGACAATAAAAATGCTGCTTTTCACTGAGCTCTCAGCTGCCTGTCTTGTGTCTGGCGTTCCCGGTACCCACAGTGCCCCCTGCCCTCAGGCCGGGAGTCCCTGGGCATGGTCTGAGCTCCTGGCTGTGCACCGTAGCATCGGGTCAGGCGCGGGTCTCCCAAGGGTGCCGCCTTGCCAGGGCAAAGTGGCGGTGAGGAGGGGGCTAAGCCCACACCGCTCAGGGTGCTGGGACGGGGGCCTCTTCTGTTCCCGTTTCTCTCCAGAGATCGGGGTTTAAGGCCGGCCCAGGTCGAGCGTGGTGACAGGTCTGTTGGTTGCTCAGGCCCGAGCACAAACCGGGCCGATGGCAGAACCAGCCCACGTTTCAGCAGAGCCTCGGACCTGGCAGGATGGCGCCAGGAGGGGAGGCATTGGCAGAAGGGTGGTGGGAGCCCAGACCAGGGGTAGCAGGGCACCTGCTGCAGGGCGTTAGCAGGGACCGTTGGGCCAGGAGGGTTGTGGCTGTATGGCCATTTCACAGGGCGTGGACCCCATCCTCCCCCGCATCCATCGCATGCTGTTCCCATCCGGGGGGACTGCGCCTGGGACTTTCCAGGCCAAAAGCGCAGGCCTCTGTCATTGGAGCCAACGGAGAGCACTTCCCTGTGTGCAGCAGTGGTAGGTTGTTATAGTCCCTGGGGCCAACCGCCGGAGCGGGACAGGAAGACAAGCACAAGGCTAGCATTCAGGGGCAGCAGGGGTGGGAAGGCACGCCCGCTAGGCAGCACTGCGGCCCCTGGAGGTCGGGCCCCAGGGGGCCCAGCCCCGAGGATAAAGCCCATCTTGGCTGAATTCCCTTTGGCCGCGCTGTGATTGCATCTGTGCAGCGAGCTGGCTGTTATCAGCCAACACACGCCTCCAGCGGATGGATTGGCAAATCCATACTGGGCGCAGCGAGATAATCGGCTCAATAGCTCAGGCCAGGCTGCGGTCCCCAGGGGCCCTCCGAGGGGCCCGGGGCGAGGAGGGGACGTTCACCGCACACCAGGTGACATCCAGTCTGCAGCTCTGCCCCATTAACAGTCATGTGGGCAGTGCAGCTGAACCCACAGACCCTCGCATGCGGGCAGGAGACACCCCCCAGAGCTAGGGGCCATGAAGCTGGCAACTCAGTAGGTGGCGCGTTGCCCTCTGACAGCCCAGTGCTCCAGCCCGGTACTGGTGCCAACCCGCCCACAAGCCAGGAAAGGAAAGACCCAGCGGGTCGAACCCACCTGCCGTGCTGCTCCTCGGGGGTCTCAAAGCACTTTACAGCCCATGAGGCCTCACAACCTCCTCCCCAGCAGACAATGACTTCCACGCTCCCGGGGTGCCCCCCAGAGCCTCCCTGCACCCCCTACGTGGCCACCTCCCCAGCCGAGCAGGGGGTGACTGCAAACCCCGGAGATGTGCTCCCTTAACGTCACGCCCAGCCCCATCCGTTGCTGCTCAGCGCGGACCGAACGCGTCCTCCAGCTGCCCCCTCTCCGAAGGGCTTTTTCCAGCAGGCGCCCTGGCTGGGACGGGGCAGGAAGCCCTCCCGGTGACCAGTCTGCAGGGGCGTTCCCCACGTGGGCCCCACGGCTTTCACCTCCGGGCTCAGGCCTCTGGTCAGGATGGGGGAGGGCCGAGCCCAGGGCCCGTGGACAGATCCCTGGAGATGAGGCACCAGCAAAACCCCAGCACAGCTGGACTTGGAGCTGGGGTGACACCGACTCTCAGGGGATCTCTCCACCTGCCTGGAGACTCAGAGCCCCCAGGGTGCCGATCTGCTCCCTTTCAGTGGGGGTCCTGGCCAGCTGCCGGTGGGGCTGTGGGGAGCGCTAGGGAGGGTCTGTGCTCGGGGTCAAGGAGGGGCTCAGACTAGTCTGGGGTCTCCTGGCCTTGACATCATTAAATGGAGTCAGACCCCCACCAGCTGGCTCTGCCCCCCAACTCACTCAGAGCCAGGGGGTCCCCTGCAGACGGGGGCAGGTGTCACTGCGAGGTGCCTCTGGGGGCAGGGCAGGGCAGGCCCGGAGAGATCAGCAGCACCAGGACACGGACCATGATACCAGGCATGTGCCAGCAAACATGAGCCCTAGTTTCTGCCTGAATCCTTCCCCGGAGCAGCACGGGAGAGGCCTTGGGCCTGCAGGCCCCCCCACCTACTGACAGGCCACATCTCCTGGTGGCTTTTCCACGCTGCTGGGCAACGAGCGTAACACTAGGCCGTGCCTGATATGCAGCTGCCTTGCCATACACGGGGTGCCTGCTGCTTGGTGTGTTGCAGAGGATAACAGCCTGCAGCTGCTACCAGGTAGGGGAGTTGCTCCTGTAACTCAAGCAGCAGAGGGCCTTGTTTTAATGGGGAATGTCTCTGGTTCAATCCCCTCCTGAGGCCACGTGGGTTCACAGGCCAGGAGGACCTATTGTGGTCCTCTAGATAGACCTGTGTAACCCAGGGCAGAGAACCCCCTGGTACCCCAGTGGTGGCTATAACGTGCTTCCGCAGGAGAGCACAGTGTGCACATCTCCTTCTCTAACATGCAGCAACAAAATGGCCACTGTCTCCACGTGCAGCGAGAGGCCTGAGACGTTTAAAGGGGCAGGGCACAGGAAACACTGTGCATCGGCTCAGGTACTGCCCCAAACCACAACCCCCTTCTTCTGGCCAGAGGGCAGGCAGCTCCCAGTATGCCACACTCCAGCTTGAGCTGAGGGGCACCCTGGGACTTGTAGTCTCTGCAGGCCCGTGAACGAGGCCGCAGGACTGTGCTGTGTGGACAGGAGGCGCTGCTGGCTCGAGAGGAAGAAGATGACTTAATTAGAGGCTGAGCAGTTGGGTTAATTAGGCCTAGGGGAGGTTGGTGGGAAATGAGGCCTGTTTCCTCACCATGATTTGCAGTTTGTTGGGCGCTCGACGTGGGGCCAAAGCCGACCGCATTCCCCGCTGGCAGGGAAGGCAGCCCCTGCTGGCTGCTGCCGCGTTCATTTGATGCCTCACTGACCCGCGGGAGGGGAGGCGGGCAGGAGACACGGTCAGTACGGTGCCAATAACCGGAGCTGGCGAAAAGCAAAGTGGCCATTTGTTACGGAGGCCGCATCGGGCAGGGGAGTTATGGCCCGTAAATATCCGCCTGTAGCAGGGTGGTCCCCTGCTCCGGCCCTGAAGGGGTTAAAAACAGCCCTGGGAAGGGGCTGTGGCGGGGGAAAGCCACCTTTAGGCTGGGCTGATCGGGGAAGTGGCTGCAGCTGGGGCCACGCCCCAAACTGAGCCCCAGGGCCTGATAAGAAGGCAGGGAAGCCAGAAGCAAAGGCAGGCTCTCTCTGATGGGTCTGGCTGTAGGTAGCTAGAGACTGGGTACCTGAGGGGAGCAGCGCTGGGGAAAGGCAGAGGAGCTGGGGAGCTCCAGCCTGGAAAGCCCCAGGCTGCGGCCTGGCATTGGGCTAACCGGTACTGGTGGTTGCAGGGGGCAGCCCAGGGGGAGGCCAAGGCAGCAGGTCCAAACCCTCCTTGCCAGTGCTGAGTGGCTGATACTGCAGCCTGCCCCAGGCGTGGGGCTAGACAATGACTGGCAGTGGCCATACACTGAGGCGAGGTGGGGATAGAGGGTGGGGGTTCCCTGGGGAGGGGAGATCCAGAGAGAACGGGGTTACTGCCAGGGGGCAGCACCCCATGTGAAAGGGCACCGGGTCCAGGGAGGGACTCGGGCCAGAGGACAGGCGGATCACCGGCCTGCAGAGGGCGCTCCAGAGCTGAAACGAGCTAATTCCCTGGAGTCACCAGCAGGAGGCGCCGCAGGGGTGAGTCCGACCCATCTACCCCACCCTGCTTTGATTTTGTGTTGGAAGCCCTGATGGATTCCCCCCAGTAACGATGGACGAGAGGCTTGTTTTCAAAGCCAGCGCGGTCCCGCAGGCTGGGGTCTCGGACAGCCCCGGCCACACCTGGAATCCCGGGAGGGCTGGGCACCGGTGCCACTGGCCTCTCCTGGGCACGGTGGGGTTGCCGGGATAGATGGGGCAAAGCATCTGGGTCTTCCATGACTGGGGCAGGCGAGGGGGAGTCATGCCTGGGCTGGTGAATGTTCATGGTGGCATCCAGCCCTGAGCTGTGGGGTGCTCTCCTCCTCGCCATCTCCTGGGCATGGCGACGTCACCCACCCCTCCTTGGGCACTGAGGGTGTCTCAGCTCCTGCCCAGCTGTGGTGGTGGAGTGGGAGTCTCTGTCGGTGGCCTGAGGTGGGGAGGGGAGGTCCTGGTAACATGAGGGGAGGGTGGGGAGGGATGAGCTGGGTGGCTTGGGAGAGGGGGTGGGGCTGGGTGGGGATCTCTGCTGGGGATTTGGGGGCTGGGGTGGGGAGTTTTGGATCCTAGGCTGGGGATCAAAGCCTGGAACCCCCAGAAAGAGCAGATTGAGGGGTCCTGGCTCCGATCACAAGCTGGGCTCCTGGCTGGCTGTCTGTCTGACAGGGGTGACTGAGTTTTGGCTGGCTGGCACCGTGAGCTGCGCTGGAGTGACTGGTGGGGCCGGGGTCCCGGACTCCCGTGGACTGGGGTGGTGGGTAACTGACTGGGCGAGAGGGGGCAGGAAAGCTGAGGCGAGCCAGGGCAAAGAGCTGGGGTAACAGAGTCTCACAGAAGCGGGGCAGAGTCTGGCAGGGGCCCTGGTGGAGTCCAGCGAGGGGTCCCACAGGCGGAGGGAGGCTGGACCTCCCAGGCCAGCGAGCGCCCCAGGGGTCTGCAGAGGCCAGGGGCCCGGGGGTGGCAGGGGCCCCCCAGGGCGAGCAGAGCAGGCAGGCACAAGTGTGAGAGAGGCCAGGAGCAGCTGGCCCTAGCAGAGCAGAGGAAGCTGTGAGAGCAGCAAGGCAGGGCTGGAGCAGAGCAGCCGGCTGGGGAAGGAGGCTGATTGCCGAGCTGAGAGACTGGGAGCTCCCAGGCAGAGCGGCTCTAGTGCACAGCAGCAGATGCAGGCCCAGGCAGGCGCTGGGAGGGCACAGAAGCGAGTGTGGGGAGGAGGGCGAGGGAGCTCCCGAGACCTCGGGGGAGGGAGGGGGAGGGGGAGGGAGGAGGAGCCGAGCCCCAGCCGGAGCAGCCCAGGCCGCCGGCGGGGAGGGGGAGGCCGGGATCAGCCCGGCCCGCCGAGGAGGCGAGCGGGGAGGGCTGGACTTGGAGAGGGAGGCGAGGGAGAGAGGAGAGGAGAGGGAGGGAGGAGGAGGAGCAGCAGCAGGGAGAGGAGAGGAGAGAGAGAGGAGAGAGGGAGGAGGAGAGGAGAGAGGAGGGAGGAAAAAGCCTGCGCGCCAGGCTGAGAGGGGAGGGAGGGGGGCTGCAGGCAGGGAGAGGGGGTGGCAGGTGAGGGCTGCCTGGGTGGGGGCCCAGGTCACTGGCAGCTCCTGCACAAGGGGGGGCTGGGGGGGCTGCCTGGCCTGGCCTGCTCTGGGAGGGGTGGAGGTGACTGGGGCCTGTGGGGGAGGGAGGGCACTAGGTGGGCTGGGGGCCGGCTGGCGTGGTGGCGTGGAATCGGTGGGGGTGGTGGGACCTGATGCCTACCTGACCCTGTGGCCTGATGGGACCTGAAGGTGGTGTGAGGATGGGAGTGCAAGTGGGGGTCAAGGGGGAGGGCCCAAGGAGGGGGGGCCCCCCAGTACAGGCCAGAGGCCCTAATGGGGGGAGGAGGGGCCTCCAGGGGCCCAAAGGCAGACTGCAAGACCCGTGTGGTACCAGTCACGAGACGGGCACTGCACCCTGCACACGGGAAACCTGGTGGGGGCCGGCCGAAAGGCCTAACCTGGTGGGGAGGGGAAGCCCAGAGAGAGACCCAGAGCAGAGAGCCCCAGAGACAGCCACAGCCCTCCAGCCCCAGCCCCCAGGAGTCCCCAGCTGGTGAGTTCCAGGCAGCCCAGAGAGAAAGTCCCAGAAAGCAGAAAACCCCAACCACAGACAGACCCAATGCAGCACAGAGAGAGAGGAGCAGGAAGAGAGAGGAGGTTGGGAGAGGTGGGGGGGGGGAGGAGGGGTTCCTGGGGGGAGGGGGGAGGCTGGGGAGGGGAGAGGCAGGCTGGCTGGCCTACCTCCAGTTTACCAGCCCCCCCCCTCCTGGCTGACATCCCCTCACAGCACCAGGCAGAATCTGCCGCACCAGGCGGAGGGGCCTGGAGGCTTTTACTATGTTACTGGTCTTTACCAATCCTTCCGCAGCTGGGGTAATCCAGACTGCCGAGGGTGGGCAGGCCTGGAGGAAGTGGGGGGAGCAGGGAAAAGGGCAGAGCCATAGAAGAGCATCATGGCCATGTGCCATTCCAAGGTGCAAGGTGGAAGAAATCACTCTTGGTGGTGGTACAAATTGGAGGAAGAAATGCCCGTTTCGCCACGTACCTGGCCTTGTCTGATACCCAGCAGGCGGCGCGGGACCCCGGTGGCACCCGGCGGGGCGGATGCGCTGCCTCGGTGGGGGGGTGGGGGGAGTCTTCCTTCATGTGGGAGTCCGGTCCAACTTTCCAAATGCGGGGTCCGACCCAGCTGGGGGGGCGCCAGTCCCCACCCCCAGACCAGCTGGGCAGACCAGAGGCCAGCGCGCTGGGCCATACGGAAAAACGGGGCATTCATGCACCAGCACAAAACATTCATGACTGGGACTTACCTCTCCTGCTGTTTGCATACAGGCACCAGCCCAGGACTCTACTGGGTTTCCTACGAACCTATAGAAGGAGGGCGAGGGGGGGGCCTATGGGGAGAGGAGAAGACGGAGGGGGATGGAAGGGGAGAGGGGAGGAGGTGGTGGAGCCCGTCCTGGAGAGTCGGGAGGAGAGGCGAGGAGAACGGAGCGGGGCGTGGGAATCTGGCTGGAGGGCAGGGGAGAAAGAAGTGGGCAAGGCAGGGCTGGCAGAACGGCGTCTGGACGGCTGGCAGGTCTGATGGGC
Source organism: Mauremys reevesii (assembly GCF_016161935.1). Lineage (NCBI taxonomy): Eukaryota > Metazoa > Chordata > Testudines > Geoemydidae > Mauremys > Mauremys reevesii. The sequence goes on along the minus strand of NC_052628.1, from coordinate 2,938,332 downwards.
CGCGCGATGCGAGAAAAACCCGGTCCAGGAAACTCAACTCCCCAGCAAAAGAAAAGGGCAAGGCTAGTGGGCAAATAACAACCAGGGGAACTAACTATGTGGTGGGACTGTCGGAACCGTCATCACTATGGTGTGTGGGCTGTGAAGCATATGAAGCCCACCATGGGATGGGGATGTGTGTGTGTGTGGGGGTGGTTGGTGGGAGGGGGGGATGACCCTAGTGGATCTATTCCAGGGGGACAAAGGCTGGTTCCCGAGGCCCCCTGCTCTGATCTTCCTGCTCCATTCAGCTGACCCTCTGATCACCAGGCCCAGCCTGTACTGACACCTGTTTTCCCAACAGCCTGCGCACAGTTGTTCCATCCCTTGACTGTCCACCTCCCAACACAGCCTGGGTGGATGCTCCCACCCGGGTTACCCGCGAGGCGAAGACCCCCAGGACCTGGGAAGACTGGAAGAGAGGACCTGGAGCTCCAGTCGTCCAGTAGGCCAGTGGGCGCCCCAGTGGGTTGCCCCCCTCGAAGCCTCGGGCCTGGCCTCGGGGTGGGTCAGGTCCCGCAATCCCCATATCGACTCTCTATCCATGCCTGTGCCATGCTATCCCTGGCTCCAATGCCTCTCGAGCTCCTGACCTCTGGGAGAGCGATACCTCAACCCAGGATGGAGCAAAACGCTGGCTGCGCCTCACCCCTGACGAAGATGCCAGGCTCTGGCCCTGCTGCTCACTGAGCCCTGGGGAGCCTCTGACCCTGCCCTGCCCTCAAGGGAGCCTGGCCACCTTCAGCCCTGAGGTGGATCAGGGAGAGAGGGCTTTGCTGTGGCTTGATTGGATGCTGTCTGCGACTTTGATGCGACCTTCAGACAGACACGACCCAGGACCACAGGTGGGAGAAGACGAGAGTCCTGGGAGGACCGAGAGAGCAGGCAGAGAAGTGGTGGGTGGTGAAGGAAGAGAAGTGGCTGGTGGGATGGGCCTGGGGTATCGGGTGGATCGGGTGGGGCCAAGGTGGGTGGGAACCCGGGTGGCCGCCAGGCAGGAGAAAGCCAGTCGACCACCACCAGCAGGTGGGATGGGAGGTTGGGATGGTGGGTGGTGCCCTCAAGGTTTTTTTGTGCCTGCCCCGCCCCATCTGGGAAGCCAGACAAAGCTGTGCAAGAAGGGAAGCCAGACAAGGGGGTCCAGCAGCAGCAAAGGAGGCAGGGCTCTCCTGGCTCTGAGGCTGCTTCAAGGCCCCCCCAAACAAAAAAACAACCTTTGACCTTATTTAGATGCCTCAGACCTGGGACTGGGGACTGATGGGAGAATGAAATGGGAGAGAATGAGAAGAAAAGAGGGAGAGACACCCCAACCTGAGCACCTGCAAGTTGCGGCACGGGAGAAGAACGAGAGCCATCGAAGCATGGTGATGCCCTGGGGCCTGTGTGGCCTGCCTGGAGCTTTGGGCGCCACTTCACCACTCGTGTACACCACCACTCCCTGACCTGGCTGCACCAGATGAAAAAAAAGCCAACGCCAGCTCCTGAGGAGGAGGAGCTCCTGGAGGTGGAGCATGACACGTGGACGGTCCACGTGTGGAGTGGAAGGACCTGCCTGAGCGGACGGAGAGGAGAGAGGGAACCTCCCCCTTCCCAGGTCAGTGACCACCTCCAGTTCAGTCTCAGAGGGGGAGGGGAGAGGTGTGGTGGGTGGAGCAGGGCTGTTGGTGGGGGTGGGAGGGAGAGCCAGGTCAGCAGCTGTACATGAGGCCTGGCCTGGGGAGGGGAGGGGAGCCTTGGCTGGGGCTAGACAAAAGGGAAGGGTGAGGAATGAGTTTTGGGAGTTGGGGGGGGGGGGGTGGGGTTTTCAGGGGGGGGATCTGGGGGATCAAGCACCCCAGAACCCCCAGAAAGGCCAGATCGAGGGGTCCTGGCTCCGATCACAAGCTGGGCTGTATCCTGTGTTCCTGTTGTTCAATAAACCTTCTGTTTTACTGGCTGGCTGAGAGTCACTGTGAGTTCAGGAAAAGGGGTGCAGGGCCGGACTCCCCCACACTCCGTGACACCAGCCCTTAGCTGCAGCTAGTTAACCCAGGATTATAGTGCCCCTGAATCTCTGCAGCACCTTCCGTCCCACAATCTTAAACCCGAGTGCAAGGCTTGCTTTGCCCATCCCAGAAATACAGCCACCTCTGGGGTGGCAGAGGGCAGCTCTGTAACACAGCACACCCCAACTTAAGAGGGCGTGGAGAATAAAGTCTCCTAGGTGAAATCACAGGCGATTTCGGGAGACAGAGCGAAAAGAGCCATACTGCCATTTAACCAGGGTGAACACAAAATGTTCTTTAATGACCAGGAAGGGTCAGGCTCTGTTCTAGGGTTCATGGTCGGGCAGCAGCGTGGCCTAGTGGCTAGCATCCTGGATTGGGACTCAGGAGACCTACATTCAAATCTTGGCCCTGGGACTGACACGCTGCATGACGTCTGTGCTTCTGTTTTCACCCCTTGTCTGTAGGCTCCTTGCCGCAGGGACCATCTCTCACTAGGGTTGGGAATTTGACCGGTGCAAAAAGAATCAGTCCATTCACTCGGCAACGAATGGCAAAAATGGCCCAGTATTTTGAAGCACCAACTTGTTAGAACAGTAACAAACCCGAGCCCGGCTTTCTGGGCTCTGCCAAGTTACAAACCCAGGTGCTTCGCCGAGTGGCTTGAACTTTGAGAAATGACGTTCTAAAAAATGCCAGAATCCCTCTCAGGCGCCGCTGGAGGGACTGGGGTTTCCCGGCTCCTGTACGTGAAGCGATGTGCGTGTGGATCTGTGCACGGGCGGCAGGGCCCGAAGTCCCCGAGTGGGGCTGATCGTCAGGCTCGCAGCTGCCTGGCAGTGCCAGGGTGGTGGTTATTTAAAGCCTGTAGCTCCCCCGCTGACCTCTGACAGGGCACCCGGCTCCTGCCCCGGCCTTCCCCTCCGTTGGCCCAGGGGCGGGCCTTGGAGGCAGCTGCATTTCTGCCGGTCGCCAGGAGCTCCTGTGGTGCGGTGCTGTTAACACTGGGGCCCAGTGCTTTCCGCAAGGCCTGTGCCCGCTGGGCACTGAGCGCTTTAAACCAAGGATCCTGATTGCAGGGGCTGAGCCTGCGGTGCCAGGTTCTAGCCCTGCTGCCAACCCGACCCAGGCTGGCTCACTGCACGTCCTTCTCGCAGGACCTCAGAGCCCGTCGCTGGGGGGACTGAGGCCCGGACGGGGGTGGCAGCGGGAATTGCAGTCAGCATCTGCCTCGGGCCCCGGCGCTCCCCACAAGCCATTTCCCCTGGGCCTTACCCTAACGTCACGACCCTGCGCTGCCTCAGGGAGGGGTGAGCCTGGCCCATGTGGAAAGCGTGATGCCCACCCTGCCCAGAGCAAGCAGGGGGCTCAGGCCTGCGGGGGGAACAAACCGACCAGCTGATTCCTGACCAGGTTGACTCCCAAGTCAGAGACGCTGCCCAGGGGCCCTGCCCTGCGCCGCAGAGTGAAGGGGTCATCTCAGCTTTGTTCCCAGCATGCCAGTACTGGCCACGGGGCAGGGCTGCCAGGGCCCAGGCGAGGGCCCTGGGTGGGGTCTGACTGGCTTGAGGGAAGTGGCCCATTGTGGCTTCCTGCGCCAGCACGACCCAACCCTCCTTGCGTTGGGCTATCGGCCAGAGGCAGGTGATGAGCAGGGCGGCCCTGGCGGCGGGCTGGACTAGCCACCTGCGTGGAATCCTGCCTGACCCCCGGGCTGCGCACTTGAGCAGAGCGAGTGCGTGTCCGTGCAGCTGGGCGGGAATTACGCCCCCAGTGAGGTGCCGTGTGGGTCCCAGGCGATGAGGGGGGCGAGGTGATCTCTCTCAGTGCACCGACTCCTGCTGGGGGAAGAGAAGAGCTCGGCGTGGCTTGAAAGCGCGTCTCTCTCACCCACCGAAGTTGGTGCAACACCAGAGATCACCTCCCCCACCTCCCTCTGACCCCCAGGGACAGACAGACACCTGGTCCTGCGAGGCCACAGGCTCCTGGCAATCAGACCCACCCCCAGCAGGTCTTTGTCAATAGGATCTCGCTGGCTCTGGGTCCTGCCCTGTGGCTACCTGGTGCAGAGACCCCTGCTGCAGGCTGAGCCATCCAAGCCCGCGGCTCTAGGAGTCTCTCCAGGCCAGAGTGGGCCAGGCCGGTTCCTCGTTTGGAAATCCCGTGGGCACAGCCCTTGCCGTGACAGCTGGCCCCAGGCTCGCCCAGGAGCCTACAGCACACCAGACGTCAGCTTGCAGTGCCAGGGGGCTACCAAAAGGTGGGGCAGCTTTGGGAGCCTCCCGTCCCCCAGGCCAGGTGCCAATAGCCCTTTGTCGGGCTGCGGAGCCTGCCTGGTTCGGAGCAGCACACCTGGGCCACGCGGCCGGGGAAAGGAAGGCGTGTGCCAGTGAACAGGCCAGAGCAGGCGTGGCCGGGAGCCCGGGCAATGGCCCGGCTGGGGCTGAGTTCTCTCCTCTGGGCCTGGGCCGGGCGCAGCGCCCACCGGAAGGAACCGCCGTCGTGCAGCGGCACGTTAAAGGGGGTTTCCGTCCCCAAAGCGAAGGCCCCGGCACGGCCCCCTGTGTCACTGGTAGGATGCAAGGGGCTGCCAGCAGACTCTGGGGTGTACCCTGCAAAAGGGGGGCACATGGACATGCAGGCACAGGCTGATGTGCACGCACACCCGCACATACACACACGCACGTGTGAGCTCACACACGAGTGCACACGCTCCTCAGCCGGATGAGCGACCCGAGCGCATTTCAAAGCTGCTTGAGGCAATGGTGAAGGGATGCTGCCACCTGCAGGGCATGGTGAGTATTACCTCGCCACTCACCGGTTGAGAGGGGAGACCCGGCCAGAGGGCACACCTCGCACTAGTTGTGTAAATGCTCACGAGGGACAGTCACAATCACAGCATTAAAAGGGGAGGCCCAGATTAGCAGAACTGAGCTCCCCATTGTCAACTCCAGCAGGACCCATCCCTCTACTGACGATCAGTCCACGAGAGGCCCAGCAGACCCTGGGGCTACCTGGGAGGCCGGGAGCACAACCAGCTTTCTGCAGGCTCGAGTAACCGTAACTTTAACGGTAACTTCACTAACACTTGTAAAGCAGAGCAGACCAATACGGGTGAATGTCTGGGTGGTTCCTGCCCCTGGGCCTTGGGGCCCGAGAGACCCTAATCTGAAGCAAGGAGCTGAGGTGACTTTCACTGGTAAGATGGAAACTGTACCCATGGTAGAGCCGACCCCACCACGGTGCAAAACCACTTAACTAAATTCACCTTCGCTACCATAAAAGGCGACCCCCTAGTTCCCGAAGCCCTGGTTGCAGCCCACCCACCCGGACCCTCTGGGGAATACGCTATAGTAGTGCCTGGGATCACGCCTCCTTCCCGCACCGGGCCGCGGCGACTGCCGCTCGCTGGCCGTTAGCAGTTACTCCTCTGGCTCACATGCCAGGCTGGGGTGGGTGGTGCCCGAGGAGCAGGGCCCGGTGCCCACTGCTAGCTGGCGTCTGGCCATGCGCCCATGGGACATTCTCTGTGTCTGTCCCATGGCAGGTTCTGCACCTCGGGCCCTTTCCTGACATGCTGCCGGCTTGGGAAACTGATTAAAAAGCTGGCAGGGAAACCCACCCTCCAGGGTGTCTCCCTGCCTTGGGCGCATGCATCCGAGCACACCCCTGGGGATGAACGAGCACTGGTTGGGGGGCAGCGGGGGGGTGTTCTCCTATCACCGCGGCCGCTCGGAGAACTCGCTGGGTCGGAATAATGATTGGCAGCTCTTCCACAAAGGGATGGGGATCTCAAAGCATTTCTCCCAGTGCTCCTGCGAAGGGGGAGGGGCTCTGTCTCAGCTGCCCTGGGGGCACAGCACCCACCGCTGGCGTGGAGCACGGCCCCACACGCAGGACCCCGTCGGGCACTGAAACGGCCAGGGCTGAGGGTGTCTGAGCAGCCCGGCACAGCGCCCCCTAGCACCAGCCGACAGTGCTGCATCATCGGTACCACACCTTGGGGCCCCGAGTTTGTGCTTCACAAACAAGTTAGTGCCAGCCAGCACGTGCCCTGCCAGAGCCCTGGGGCTGCCCCGTGCCGCCCGGGCAGCGATCGGTTTGTGTTAGGTTGCTTGGTTTGAGTGTTTTTAATGTGGTGTGGGGGATTCTGGTTTATTGGGTGGGTGGGGTGCTGATGTGGAGTTTGGAGTAGGAGGGGGTGTTGGGGTTTGGGATGTGGTTATGTGTTCGGATGCGTGTGTGTGTGTGTGTGTTCTCTTTTGTGTTCTCCCTGCGTGCGGCCCCAGCCCAGCGCAGACAGCCGGCACAACTGACCTTGAGCAAACTGCCCAATGACCACAAGATCCGTCAACGGACGAAGGCAACAGGCCAGGTTTATTGTTGACAAAGCACAGTACTAGTATCCCGCAGACCCTACCGGACCACTAATACATGTACGTCCGTGACAATGGATCAGCTCAGTGAACGGTGGGACTTTCCATTCCCCCCTCGGCTGAACAAAGACACTCCCTCTGAGATACAGCTTTATACCCTGATACAAACAAGTTAGTACTGCCCCTCTGCCATAGTTAGTTACTGCCCCCGGATGTGGGTAGTTATCACCCATCTCCTTGTACGTGTTGATCTGATTAAAACATCTCTATTACGTACTGTCATCCTGACCTTCCGTGTGTTCCTGTTCTCCTCGGGGAAGGGTTTTGTACCATCCTTGATACTATCGGGATGTGAGTGCTCTCTGCCTAGCACTTCTTAGGAACGTGTGTTTCTGCAATATCAGCCCTGTTCTTGCCTGATTCTGTGGGCAGGTCCTGCCTCTTGCTCACAGTTTATCTTTGTTTAATATCAGTAAAGCTTTGACCACTACTTTAGCTCAGGCCTCAGGCCCCACACCAGGCCTCTGATACGAGGGGATGTCTCAGGCTGTCTTCCTACTATGGGGGGAGGACGGGGGTTGGGGTTTGAAGGTGGAAGGGGATGTCGGAAGGGGGGGTTGGGGTTGGGATCTGGGGATGTCAAGATCTGGGTGTGGATGGGGGTGTCAGAGTCTGGGGAAGGACGGGAGTGTCAGGATTTGGGGGTCTGGGGTTGGACAGGGTGTCAGAGTTGGGGGCTGGGGTGGAAGGGGGTATCAGGGTTGGGGATGTTGGGGTATGGGAGCAGACGGGGTGTTGGTGTCAGGGTCTGGGAGAGTTGGGGTCTGGGGGTGGGCAGGGTGTAAGGGTTGGGGCCTGGGTGTGTGTGACGTTATCAATATAACCTGTGACCATAGAGATCATTGGTTCAACCGCTGTTATATATTTGCAGCAAATATTGTACAAAGGTCGTCGTGTGAGGTCTATGGAAAGGTTCGGATTTGCTGGCTATGATTATACTAGCTGTAGGTGTGTATCATTTTTGTAGTGGAAGTTATGAATATTGACTAGGTACTTGTCTCTCAATGTGATTTGATTCTAAGTAGCCTCAGTGAAGCATTTGGTCGGCTTCTTGAGAAAGGAATTTGCAAATTAAGTGCCCAGTCAAGAAACACTTAACTGACAATGGACCTTGGGAGACTCCAATCCACATAAGACGTCTGCCTGGGAACGTTCAAGGGAGCATGTGAGCAATAGCTGCCACCTGTAAAGAACTGAGTCATGTATGGACACGTGACATGCCAATGGAGTCATTTTGCTGTAATTTTCCACAGTGAGGACAAAGAGGTTCTTACACCTGGAAAAGCCTATATAAGGCTGATGCCTCATCTCCATCTTGTCTTCAATCCTGCTTCTACCTCTGGAGGGACTTTGCTACAAGCTGAAGCTCTGAACAAAGGACTGAGGACCCATCCCAGCGGGGGATGTTCCAGAGACTTGATTTGAACCTGCAGTTTATTCCATCACTGCTACAAGCCTGAACCAAGAACCTTGCCATTACTGTATGTAATTGATTCCATTTAACCAATTCTAGTTCTCATCTCTACCTTTTTCCCTTTATGAATAAACCTTTAGATTTTAGATTCTAAAGGATTGGCAACAGTGTGATTTGTGGGTAAGATCTGATGTGTATATTGACCTGGGTCTGGGGCTTGGTCCTTTGGGATCGAGAGAACCTTTTTCTTTTATTGGGGTGTTGGTTTTCATAACCATTCATCCCCAGGACGAGTGCACTGGTGGTGATACTGGGAGACTGGAGTGTCTGAGGAAATTGCTTGTGTGACTTGTGGTTAGCCAGTGGGGTGAGACCGAAGGCCTCTCTGTTTGGCTGGTTTGGTTTGCCTTGGTTTGCAAAGGACCCCCAGCCTTGGGCTGTAACTGCCCTGCTTTAAGCAATTTGTCCTAAATTGGTACTCTCAGAAGTGTCCCATGAAAGCCAACATCCTTACAGGGTGTCAGGGGTGGGGTGGACGGGGTGTCAGGGCTGGGGTCTGGGGGTGGATGGGGTGTCAGGGCTGGGGTCTGGGGGTGGATGGGGTGTCAGGGTTGGGGTGGATGGGGGTGTCAGGGCTGGGGTCTGGGAGTGGGAGGGGGTGTCAGGGGTGGGGTCTGGGAGTGGGAGGGGGTGTCAGGGTTGGGGTGGATGGGGGTGTCAGGGCTGGGGTCTGGGAGTGGGAGGGGGTGTCAGGGGTGGGGTCTGGGCGTGTCGATGTTGCGAGTGTCATTCTCCTGGTGGAAAGGCCCGTGGGAAGAGGAAGGTTTTGCAGCATTTCCCCTCCTATTCTCTCGCTTTGCAAGGCACTGCTGGGGGATCCCAGACCAAACAGCTGGCACCAGGTGCCCCCGGCTCCCTCCCCGCTTGTACCTCAGAGCTGAGCTGGCAAAGCCCGTCTCCTCCAGCCGGGACACTCAGGGCGCTTCCGGACACTGCTGAATTGGAGGCTCACGACGCCCTGTGGGCTGGCTCCCTGTCAGATGGGGGGAAACTGAAGCACCAAGGGGCATGGAGTCGCCCCCGTTTACACCCAGAGTTCGTGCACAGCTGGGCAGAGGAGCTAGATCTCGAGCTGCCCAGCTGCGGGTTTGAGTCTAGCCTGGGCCCTGCAGACCCCTGGTTCCTTGAGGAAGGTGGGTGGAGGAGTCTGGCCGGCAGACAGAGCCCACAGCAGAGGTGGGGACGCCGGCTGCAGACACCTCCGCCACCTCCCCAGCCTTCGATCGGCCGCTAATTTGATGCACTGTTGAAGTCAATGAAAACCTCAGGAGCCCAGTAGTTTCTAGTTAAAACTAATAACCTAGCTCGCGCCCGCTCTCCCCAGTGCCGAGTGTGGCCTGGGTAATTAGCAGAGGGGAGGGGGCCGGGGGAGGTAGGAGCTGGGGCGAGGCCGGGGCAGTGAGTGGGGGAAGCTGGTGCCCCTGGGGGGTCAGAGCAGAGCTGTCCCTGGACGCTGACGGGCGAGGCTGGACGCTGCAAGGGACTCGGGGGTGGGTGCCCAGACTGGGGGTGCAGCCGCGTCCCCTGGCCTCCTCCGTAGCCAGTTGTGCTCAATGGCTCGGCACCTGCCTGCAGAACCTGTTCCAGGCCCCGGGCGGGGGCAGGGCTGGGGGCAGGCACCAGTCCCGGCAAGAAGAAAATCCTTCAAGACAGGCCCAGCCAGCCCTGGTGTAAGCCTGCCGAGCTGGGGGCATTCTCCTCTCTGGAGGGTGCTGAAGCTGAGTGGGCCCAGCAAGGCTCCCCTGGGGCCCGGGCTGCCTCCCCCTTGCACCCTGGGCAGCCCGGAGCACAGTGCTCGTACTAACCACCGGCTCATAGCTCTGCCCACAGGGCACAATCCCCCTCCCACAGAAGGGGAAACTAAGGCACAGAGCAGGGCCGGGGCCGGCCCAGCGCCTGCACTGAGTCCGTGGCCGAGCTGGGACTAGAACCCAGAACTCCAGGCTGCCAGTGCCCCCCAGCTCCAGGTACTAGACACGTGGCAGAGGTGGGAGGCTGGAGCATGCAGCGACCTGGGAAATCAATGCTGCCAATCACACGTGCCAGCCTTGCCCACAGAGGTGCCCAGGTGTTACCCAGGACAGACCTGGGCTCTGGGGTTGGAAGGGACACAGCATGGCAGGAGCGTGCAGTGAGCCAGGGTGGCTCTGTGCCAGCCCCTGGAGAACTGGCCTCAAACCCGCGCACAGGGGAGACTGAGTTTGGACGCATCATAATTAGTGCTGTTCTGAGGCAGCGCTGGGCCCCACCCCCAAAGGGGTCACGGTCTGGGGTCCTTAGCCAATGTAGCCATTGCTCCTGCTCAGCTGGGCTAGCGGGGGCTGCCGGGAGGCTGGAGGGGCATTGGGCAGAGCTGGGGGAGCGCACACCGTGGGGAGGCCCAGGGCTGGATTCGCAGAGGCTGTGGGGTCAGAAGTACGGCGGGCGGGATGCACTGACGGGCGGGGTGCACTGACGGGCGGCGGGCGTGCACTGATGGCAGGTGTGCACTGACGGGCGGCGTGCACTGACGGCGTGCACAGGGAAAGTAGCATGCTTGGGGGCAGTGCAGCCTAGCGGGTGGAGCACTAGGCTGGGACTCAGGAGACTAGGGTTCTGTTCCCAGTTTACTGCTGGGAGCCCTTAGACCAGTCACGTCGCTCTGTGCCTCAGTTTCCCCAGCTCTAAAATAGGGATAACGAAGCACCCTCCCTTGGCCAGCGCGATGCAGTCTCCGGGTGCCGTATTGTGGTGTCTGTAGAGTGTCGGTGGGTGTGGGTATGGGATGCCAGGGTGACGTGAATACAGGCTGGGGGGCTGGCTGGCTGTGCACGGGGGTGGGGGTGCCCATGCGGCTGCTGGGGGCTCTTTGCGGCCCCCTCCCCCAGGGCAGGCAGAGCGGCCAGGCAGCCCGGCGTAGGAAAGGCTCCCCGGGGAGCAGGGCTAACTGAGCCTAACAAGCCGGCGTGTCTGGCGCGCGCGGCCGAGGACGGGGAGATTGATCCGGCGGATAATTGGGGTCTCACCTCGGCCTGTCACCGCCAATCAGTTCCCAGCATGGTTAATCAAGAGGCGAGCGGCTCCGGTGGGGCCCGGGCGTGTCATGTGGCCCCGGGGCTGGCCTCAAACTCCAGCACGTTCATTAGGAGACTCAGGACAGGGGCACGAGGACCTGCCCCCTGGGGAGAGGGGCCATAGGGTGGGGGAAGCCGGCTGCTGTCTCCTGAGTAACCAGCCGTCAATCAATGCTGGGCTCTCGCCTCCTGCCGGCACCGTAATTGGCCGGGGGGAGGGGGCGAGCCAGTCGAGTGGGAGCCAGGATGGGGCTGGGGGTTAGGGTGGGGGCTGGTGGCTTCTCTCTGCCCCCAGAGCAGGGCCTCCCCATGCTGATCTGCAGCTCCCAGACCCCCACAGAGCCCACTGCAGACTGGCTGGCCCCGAGGGTCAGGCCAGGAGCCAGACCCAGAAAGTGGGGGAGGGAAGGGGAGGGGTGGGGGGGTCCCCCAAGGTCCTGCCTTGTTTTCCGGTTGAGTTTTGGACTCCTCCCCATGCACGTGATCAGCCCGGTCAGCCCAGGGCTCCAGTTCAGTGGCTGGCACCGGTCACCTCATAGGAAGGTCCAGGAAGCCCCTCCGCCCCCCAGCCCCTGTAATCCCGCTGGTTGTCACTCTGGATAGGCTCCTTATGCAGTAGGCGTCCAGTATTTTCTGAACCCTGCACAGCTCTCGGCCTCTGTATCATGTGGCAGTGAGTCCCACAGGCCAGCTGGGCCTGGTATGAAAGAGTAAAAGCTTGGATCACTCTTCAGTTTGCCCCCTTCCACCATTGCTGACCTGTCCCCTTGTCCCTGTGCCAGGAGAGAAGGGAAGCGTCCGACCCCCCCCCCCCCTTCTGCAGCCCACTCTCTGGCTTCACTCAGAAAGCCCCTCGGGCGGGGACCGTGCAGGCTTTGTGCAAAAAGCTGGAACAAACTCTGGCTTTGGAGTTCACTGCAAGTCTATCCCCTGCCTGCAGGGGGTGCTACACAGGTTCCTACCCAAATGCCACAAAGCCCCTTGGGGACCCGCCTGGCTCCGCTGCGGGGAGAGGCAGGAAGGGGCGGGATGGTCTGCGCAGTGCACTGGGCTGGGAGTCAGGAGAACTGGGTTTGAGACCCGTCTGCCGGTGACCTTGGGCAAGTCACTGTCCCTCTCTGTGCCTCATTTGCCTCTCCCTGACCCCCCCGCCCCCCGTGTACTTCGACTGAGCCCTTGAGGCAGGGACATGGCTGTGGGTGTGGGCAGTGCCTAGCATCCCAGGCCCCAATCCCCAGCGGGGCCTTTCTGATTTGGCAGGTCTGCTGTAGTCACGCCCAGAGGCCAGGCAGGCCGGGATCCGGTGCGCTCGGTGCTGCACATCCCACAGCAGGGGCAATGGAGTCTTCCTAAAAGGGGAGGGGCCTCATCCTCCATGGCCCCACCCTGCCCCCTCCGCCAAGCCGGAAGCTGGTCTGGGGAGCCCTGCCCGGGGGGTGGGGGAGGGCAAGACTAGCCCCCAGCCTGTGTCCCCGCTTAGGGCAGGTGGAGGGTCCGCAGCTTCCCATGCGATTCTTACCCCGCCCCGGCTCCGCCTTCCAGCCTGGCCGGGGGTGGGGCCTCGGGGGCGAAGCGCCGCCCTGGCAGCTGTGGTGAAGGGGGGCCCGAGCCAGGGGCTGCTCTCAGGCCCTGCCACCCCGGGCAAGTGGAGAGTGGGCAGTGGAGGTGGCCACCACGGCACGTGGGGTTTGTGGCAGTAGGGCTCCTACAGACCCCTGCCCTGTTCCAGCCCGTGGCTGCCTCCCTGGCGCCTGCCCGTAGCTGCCACACCCCGCTGGACCCCGCGGCTCCCCCCGGCACGCTGGGAAGCCCAAGCAGAGCACCACCAGGTGACCATGGCAACCAGCACGTGCTGTTCCTCTGCTATAGCTAATTTCACAGGCGGCCTCACTTCATTCCTCTGAAGCGGGCCCTGCCCCCTGCCCCCTGGCACGGCAGCCTCCAGCTGACCTCTGACCTCCCCCTGAGATTGCTGTGGTGGTGACCCGATTGATTCGGAGGGCAGATGCACATGGCCAGGTTTCATCAGAGCTGTGGGTGGGGGCGGAGGATGGAGCCCGGTTGGGTAACAGGAGCGCTAATGGCTGGTTAGTATTGATCCTGGGCAGCACGCACCGCCCAGGGACTGGTGATGTTTTAACCCGAGACGAGCAGGGGAAAGTGAGTGTGCAGAGGTGGGAGTGGGTCTGCCTGGGATTGCAGATCCAGAGGCACTCAAGCAGTTAGCCAGCACTGGGGGTCTTGCGAGCTGTTTGTACTAGGAGGAGAAATGGATGCGGGCGTCAGGTGTTTGATGCAACCCTGTTTATTTACAGAGCGTGTCCAGAGTCCTGTTCTCCTGAGAGCTGCAGGAATCAAACAGCAGGAGACAGCGTCTTCACTCACAGGTCTAAGCCCCTTTCTAGCCAGCGCTCTGCCCAAAGCTCTTTCGCATGGCCTTGCTCAGGCTGTCGCTGGCTTTCTGCTCGTCTCTGTCTGTCTCCGTGGTGTTTCTCCTGTTCCTCTCTTTCTCCCACACAAGCGCACGGCTCTGCTGAAACAATACCCACCCACGCCTCTCTCCCACCTAGTGCAGATGCCACACGTGTCTTTGTTTGGGCAGCGACCCGAGCCTGGGTGCAGGCTGCTATTTCATACAGGACCTTAACTGCTCCTAAAAGCCGTCCTACATGCAGGCTGGTGCTTCCGCCCGCCAGCTTCAGTGACCCAGAGCAGGACAGGGGCAGACCTGCAGGAAGGTGTACATTTTAACACGCATACATTTTTAATGGTGAGCGAAATTAACCGCTGGAACAACGTACCCAGGATCATGGGGGATTCAAGATCTTTTTAAAAAATTTAAATCAAAACATCTGCTGTAGGAATTACTGTGGAGCAGATCTCTGACCTGTGCTACGCAGGAGGTCAGACTGTGATTGCAATGGTCCCTCCTGGCCTTAGGATCTGTGAAGTGGTAAGATCCAGATACTGCCCAGTAGGGGGCGTTGCTGCACAGATGCAGCCGCCAGTTCACTGCAACGGGCCCACCCTGCTTGGCCCGGGTCTGAGCTGCCCGAGGCTGCACCCTGCTGCTGGGAAGATGAACCCCCCTTTTACCAGCCTGTCCCTTCCTGCGGGGTGCACAGTTTGCACTGAGCACAGGAAGCAGGTGGTATTTCATGGACTTGCATCCACTGTGATGAACTGGGAATTTTCTGTAGTAGTTTTCTGTAGCCGATGTGTGCCTCAGTTTCCCCTTATACTTGGCATGGCTACCCAGGGGATGTGGGGGAGGGTTAAGTTTGCTCTCAGAGGAAGACAGAGACAGAGGTGTGTGAGTGTCACCTCACTGGCTGGGTGGAGTGAATAGAGTGATTAAAGAATTGGCTGAAATCGACCCAGCTCAACAAAGGATCCGGAGAGATAACGCCAGCTCCAGTGACTCCTGGACTGACACTCTCAGCAGGGAAGCAGAGCAGAGACCCCAGCTCGAGAACAAAGGGCTGGGATGGTGCAGGGCCGGCTCCAGGTTTTTTGCCACCGCCAAAGCAAAAAACAAACCAAAAAAACCCAGAGTGCCGCCCCCACAGCCCTGGAGTGCCGCCCCCACAGCGCTGGAGTGCCACCCCTTGAAAAGTGCCGCCCCCACAGCGCTGGAGTGCCGCCCCTTGAAAAGTGCCACCCCCACAGCACTGGAGTGCCGCCCCCAAAGCGCTGGAGTGCCGCCCCCAAAGTGCTGGAGTGCCGCCCCTTGAAAAGTGCCGCCCCCACAGCGCTGGAGTGCCGCCCCCACAGCGCTGGAGTGCCGCCCCCAAAGCGCTGGAGTGCTGCCCCCACAGCGCTGGAGTGCCGCCCCTTGAAAAGTGCCGCCCCCAAAGCGCTGGAGTGCCGCCCCCAAAGCGCTGGAGTGCTGCCCCCACAGCGCTGGAGTGCCGCCCCTTGAAAAGTGCCGCCCCCACAGCGCTGGAGTGCCGCCCCTTGAAAAGTGCCGCCCGCTGGTGCTAGAGCCGGCCCTGGGAAGGTGGAGGCGAGGGAGAAGTCGGGACTCTCACCTGGGAGCTGACTAAGGAAGGAGGTCAGAGAGAGAGACCGAGAGCAGGAACATGGAGTGACTGCAATTGGCTGGGCGCTGGACGATGCTTTAACCTTCATCTCTCTGTGCTAACCTAAGGCCTTCCCAGGCTGTGCCCAGCTGACTAATAAACCGACTGCTTGCAAAGTGCTGCCTGAGTATCACTGCACAGACTGGCTGGGTGCATTAGTCCCTGCAGAGGGGTTTGGATCCGTGGGACGCGCTGGGAGGAGCTCACGGGGGGGGGCAGTAGGAGAGCTGGAGCCCCGAGGCTCAGTGGCTTACCCTGGGGGCAGAGAGACACCCCCCGGGGCCGGGGGGCTGGCACCCTACCTCCCAGAGACTGTTGAAAGCCGGGGGCCTAGCACCAGTCCTGTGGCTGCGCGACCCCCACGTCGCCACGTGGCTGTCTGAAGGCTGGGCTGCCTGGCTCCCCAGCGTAGCCCCCGGGGGACCCCAGGCGGGGAGAGCAGGTCAGGACTGAGCGGCATCGGCAGAGCTGCAGGCAGGAGCAGGACACCACCTGTGCTATCGCCGCTCTGGCCGCATGCAGCCGAATGCTCCCCCTGGCTCCAGGCTGAATTCGCCCCTGCTGGGATTTCTGCTCAGGCCTGCCTGCTGCATGGGCTAATGGGGGCAGGCAGGGCCGGTCACTCCAGGCTGGGTCCTGCACCCCCTGGCATTGCCCCTGCAGCTACCGCACCTCCAGCCCAGCGCTGGGCTCTGGCCACCTGCCGCCAGGAGGCGGGTATTGAACCGGAACCAGAGCAGAGCCAAGGAGCATGCGGCTGAACCTGTTCGGAGGGAGCAGGGCCCTGATCCCCCTGGGCAGGGCCCTGTGGGGTACAGGGCGGCCCTGCAGACTTGGCAGTTCACCTGCTGCTTGCCCAGGGGTCCGGCCCAGGCAGAGGGATCTAGCCCCGTGTGCCCAGTCACTGCGGGGGAGACGCAGGACAGCCACGGGGGCTGTGCACCCGGCAGGGCTCAAGGGGCCCCTGCTCCCCAGTTCAGCCCTGCCCTGGCAGCTCCCCGTGTCTGAGCCCCCTCCCCCCGCCATGCCCTTGGCTGCCCCAGGCAGCTGTGCCCAACTAACCCCAATTCTGTTTCAGCGTCACCCTTAAGAAACCCAGCCCAGTGGGGGACGTGCCCCACTCTGTGCCCCCAGTGAGAGCCCAGGGAAGGGGGTGTCCATGGGGGCAAGAGAATAACAAGCCCCCACATCCGGCTGTCCCTCCCAGCAGCAGCCCCCACCTCTGCAGGCTGAGCAGCGCGTGCTGATTAGACACAGATTAAGTGCCATTGATTTCCTTTGCTCATTAACTCTTCCACTTGAGGCCCGGTCCCGAGCCCCATCCCCTCGCTAATCCCAGGAGCCAGGCTGCCAGCAACTCTTTTCTTCTGCGCCGTCGATATCGTGCTGACACTCAGTCTCCCCCGCGCCGCCTCGGCGGGGAGAAATCGATGCTGGAAAACTGCACTGCGGCTCCTTGGGCAAGGGGCCACCGGCCGGGTAGTAGCCTCTGACTGCCACGGGGGTGTGGGATCGGGGGTGCCAGGCGGGTGGGGGGGGCTGCGGATGGCGGCCGGTGGGATGGGGGTGCCAGGAGGGTGGGCGGGGCTGGGGATGGCGGCCGGTGGGATGGGGAGGGGCCAGGAGGGTGGACGGGGCTGGGGATGGCGGCCGGTGGGATGGGGTGCCAGGAGGGTGGGCTGGGAATGGCAGCTGGTGGGATGGGGGCCAGGAGGCAGGGCTGGGAATGGCAGCCGGTGGGATCGGGGGGTGCCAGGAGGGTCGGCAGGGCTGGGACTGGCCGACGGCGGGCTGGGGGGTGCCAGGAGGGTGGGCAGGGCTGGGAATGGCGGCCGGTGGGATGGGGATGGCAGTGGGATGGGGAGGGGCCAGGAGGGTGGGCGGGCTGGGGATGGCGGCCGGTGGGATGGGGGGTGCCAGGAGGGTGGGCGGGGCTGGGGATGGAGGCCGGTGGGATGGGGGAGGGGCCAGGAGGGTGGGCGGGGCTGGGGATGGCGGACGGTGGGATGAGGGAGGGGCCAGGAGGGTGGGCAGGGCTGGGGATGGCGGACGGTGGGATGGGGAGGGGCCAGGAGGGTGGACGGGGCTGGGGATGGTGGCCGGTGGGATCGGGGGGGGGGCAGGAGGGTGGGCGGAGCTGGGGATGGCGGCCGGTGGGATGGGGGAGGGGCCAGGAGGGTCGGCAGGGCTGGGAATGGCAGCCGGCGGGATGGGGGGTGCCAGGAAGGTGGGCAGGGCTGGGAATGGCGGCCGGTGGGATGGGGGAGGGGCCAGGAGGGTGGGCGGGGCTGGGGATGGTACGGCGCTGTAGGAAAGTTCTCCTTGTCCCAACCCTGCAGCAAGGGAGGAGAAAGAGGAGGAACTGGGACTCTAAGGGTCTCCTGTAAGTGTGGTGCTGCTACCCATCACCAGTCCTATAGGGCTGTGCCTAAAGCTACAACCTAGCCCTATATAGTTTGCGTCAACCTGTTTGTGCTCCTAACTCACTTAACTGCTTTTGAAAATCCCGCCTTTACCTATGGCTCTGTTGCAGGGCTGCAAAGTGGCTGGCTGCGCTAGCTCAGATGGAAAGGTTGCTTATCGGAAACCTTTATCCACAAAGCCAGCACTGGGAATCGATAAGCCCACGTGTGTTCTGAACGGCCGCTTTTGCTCAGAACATTAAATTGTTGAATGGGATGTTTTTAGGAGCACAGGGGATAGTCCCACTAAATATTCAAAATGCTGTAAAGCCCAAACTAAGGCTAAACACCACTTTTTCACAAGGAGTAAATCCTTTTTCTACCCATTTAGGATTTGCTACTGGCCAAAGACCTGTCCCATGGCCTTGAATAAGGACGGCACTTGTTCCCGTGTTGGTCACAGCTAGCTGGTGGTTCTACTTCTGGGCATGCTAAGCCTGGGGCTTGTGCTAACCTTCGCTTGAGCAGAATGACTGCGTCCTGGTGTTCTAGTCCCCATTCCCACATATTACCTTTTATAGTAACTTACAGAGCAGACTGGCCTTTTCTGTGTAATATTCTATGACATCCCTCGAGAAATTAGGCATTCCTAAGGATGACCTTAAAATTGATATATCTGTAGGGGCTGGTAACTTTTGCAGTATTTCCACCCTTTGCTTATCTGGTGACCATCCTTCTTGCCCTAATGTTACTCTTAAGTAATTTACTTGTTGCTGACATATTTGGGCCTTTCCTGGGTTAACCTTGAACCCTGTTTCTTTTATCTTTCGTAGAACCTGATCTAATATCTCCAGATAGTACAAAAACTAAGGTTGCTTTTCTGCATTTCAAAGTGCTGCCGCGCAGCAGCGCGAGCGCGCTTTAAGCAGCGCAAAGCCCCAGCGCTAGAAAGCTCTCCCAAACTCTCCTCCCGCTCTCCCTCTCCAGCCTGAATAGGGGACAGCAGGACAGCGCAGGGGCAGCGCCAGCTGAACTGACTGACTACTGGCGCTTGCCCGCGCGTTTGCAGCGCTGCAGAGGGTGTGTTTTCACACCCTGCTGCAGCGCTGCAAATTTGCAAGTGTAGCCAAGCCCTGAGTAAGACAAACAAGGATATCATCTACGTAGGATATAACTGCGACGTTGCACTCTGTGTGCTTTATGGAATATGTTTGTAAGTGTGAATATGAGGTAACTGGAATATGCTTTATGCAAAAGGTCTCTTGTAAGGTATCGTTACAAAGGTTATCCACTGAATACATTCATCTTTTTGAATGAATGTATCATTCCTGTATCTAAAACTAGAATAGGAAGTATAACTCTGAGGTCCTATTGTAATTATGCAAAGTGTGGGCCATTAATGGTGGTTTAAAATCTTGATGGCTCCCATTGACTAGGACAATTGGTTGTAAATGGCTCTGGTTACTTGCAAACCTTCCGAGGTACATGCAGCCCAGCCCTGGAAGAATGGAGACTAGGGATCTCACAGGACATGTGACCATATCACCTGATACTGGAATCCATTTTAAACCTGGTGCTTTTCCATTTAGAAGGAGGGGTGGGGACCCAGAAAGATAAAGGATTCCTGCCTTGTGCCAAAGCTATAAAAGGGGGTGGAACAGAACAAAGGGGGTCCCCAGTCATAGGAAAACCCCTGCTTTTCACCTAAGATGCCTGCTGGAATTAACAAGGACTGTACCAGGGGAAAGGATTGGGCCAAGACTAGTCTTTGAAAGAAACTTATTGGAACATCTGAGATTTATCTGCAATCAGTTTCTTAATGTATTAGGCTTAGACTTGCATGTTTTGTTTGTATTTTGCTTGGTAACTTACTTTGTTCCATCTGTTATTACTTGGAACCACTGAAATCCTACCTTTTTATACTTAATAAAATCACTTTGTTTATTGATAAACCCAGAGTAAGTGATTAATACCAGGGGGAAGCAAACAGCTGTGCATATCTCTCTATCAGTGTTATAGAGGATGGACAATTTATGAGTTTGCCCTGTATAAGCTTTATACAGAGTCAAACGGATTTATTTGGGGTTTGGAGCCCATTGGGAACTGGGTGTCTGGGTGCTGGAGATAGGTGACCTGCTGAGCAGTTTTTGGTTAGTCTTCAGCTTTGGGGGCGTGGGAGCAGACCTGGGTCTGTGCTGTAGTAGGTTAGTGTCTGGCTCAACAAGGCAGGGTTCTGGAGTCCCAAGCTGGCAAGGAAAACGGGCCAGAGGTGGGTTCAGCACATCAGGTGACAGTCCCAAGGGGGTCTCTATGACCAAACCCGTCACAATAATGTTATCTTTGTTGCGTATAACAAAGAATGCATTTGCCAAATCCAAACCTAAACCACTCGGCCCCTCCCATAATAGAGGCTATTACTTCTGTATATTTGGCTGCCACTGGAGCAGTCATTGGAGTTACCTTGTAGAGTGGTCTGAAATCACTGATTAACCTCCAGGTTTTACCATCTGCCTTCAGAACCGGCCAAATGGCTGCGTTATTTGTACTTTGTTCTAGTATAAGCCCCTTGAATAGTTTTTATTAGACTAGGTTCTGCTTCTTTGGGATACTGACACTGTTTTTGGGGTGGAAGATCAGGTCCAATAATTAAAACTTCTGCATTATTTTACCGCACTCTATTTTATTGGTGGCCCAAACCTCTGTTTTTGTGCAATCCTTAGTGCTTCTAGTGGCCAACTGGGTCATTCACCCTGGAGCTGGCTGCAGCTGCTCAGGGCCTGGAGACTCCTAATCTATGCAGAGTCAGGCAGGTGCTGAGGGTGGGGTGTCCCACCACCGTCGTGTGCATGGGCAGCACATGCCCCTCATCCCAGGCTCTGCCCCACTGAGAGCGTCCAGGGGGCAGTTGGGACAAGGCTTCGAGGCTGCTGCCCCCAGCACATTCAGAGCAGGGATAATTAGCCAGCCAGCCCAGCTCTGGAGGTTTCGGGCTGCAAGAGCAGCGCTGCAGAAGGGCCACCTGGGAATCTTTCCATGATGGGATGAAACAAGCATGTGCGGTCACACCAAAAATATTGTTTAAATTCCACTTCAAACTTGCACAGTTGTTTCCCATCTCTCTAATTTGTTGTGAACGGCAGTGCCCCAGTGTGCCCATTTATTCTGCCAGTTAGTCCTTGTCTCTGAGAGTCTTTCCTTTGCCTGCGATGGGCTTTGGGTCAGGTTACCAGGCAGGTCCATATAGGCTGTTACACAGAAACACTGATTCCTCTGGGAATGCCTTGATCTTACCAAATCTCCCCAGGGCTGCACTTTTTTTTTATTACTCTTATTACTCTTCATCATTCACCTTTGCTAGCACGGTGCAGGTGCAGGGCATTGTGCTATTTAATTTACATATTAATACTCAAATATTTATCAGTGAATAGTTGCTATTAGTTTTAGCAATGACCTCTTTGTTTCCAGTAGAGCAGTTGCTGTATTTTTTTTACTGTGATTTTTAATTTGGAATTTTAATTTGACATTTGAGTGACTCTTTCCTGAGACACCGGGATGGAATGAAGTAGGTATCGATCAACCAGGTGGTGTAAAACCGTTGCATGGGAAGGCGCCTCTTTCTGCAGTGCAAATCAGCATTGATTTGCTTTAACTTTTTGTGTTTGGCTTTGAGATCAGCTTCACATCTCCCGCTCGGCTCCAGAAAGCCAATTTCCATGACCTGCCCTCGTGTATTTTGCCACCGTGCTGTAGTCCCGACCTCACTAAGCCGCTTCTGAGGAGGCAGACACGTGAGCTAGAGTTTAGCTTAGCACCTGGGGGGTTTGATGCTTAATCCTTATAAGTGGTTCTTTTAAAATCTAGCAAAAAGCCTAAGTTCCAAATGTATTTTTTTTGTTTTTAATAAAATTTACCTTTTTTTAAAAACAAAAAAACAAAAAATAAAGATTGGATTTTTGTGTCCTAAGAGATTTGTGCATGTTTAATTAGCTGGTGGTAACAGGTGATTGCCTTTGATTTCTTTCCCGGCTCTTCCCCCCGGGGGGGCTGAAAGGGCTTGGGGGGGTCCCACAGGAAGGAATTCCCACGTGCGCCTTCCTGGGCGCTTAAAGGGTTTTTTGCACGTGGGTGGTGGCAGCAGCTGCCCAGCCAAGGCCGGAGAGAAGCTGTAACCCTGGGCGTGGGCCCCACCTTCCGCAGTCCAAGTGCCGGGGGGACTCAGCCCTGAGATGGTGGCGGGATCATTTCACAGTCGCTGTCCCCACCCTGGTCCGGCGGTGGGTAACCCCCCGCCCCACCACGGTCTGTGCTGTGTCCGCGCAGGGAATCACCGTCCCCAGAGCCCGTGGGCCAGGCTGGCTCCTTTCACACGCTGACCTCGTGGAGTCTGCGCTTTCTCGCCCAGCTCTGTGGCTGAGTTGGGGACCAGGCCCCAATCACTCCCCTGGGACAGGAGGGGAGCACTCGGCCCCACAGGCGCGGGGCTGACAGGAGCTCCCGCCGCCCCGGGCCGCTGAGGGGGTCTGGACAGACAGCGCAGCGCAGGCCGCGGGCACTGTCTCCATGGCAACACTTGGAGCTGGGAGCAGGGCATGCTGGGACATATCTCTATGGCAACTCTTGGAGCTGGGGTGCAGGGCATGCTGGGACGTATCTCCATGGCAACACTTGGAGCTGGAGAGCAGGGCATGCTGGGACATATCAGCGGATTAACCACCCCCCTTATCCGGCTTTTTTCCGTCACTTTCGGAGAGGCCGCGTTTCATTGGTTTCTGTGAGAAGTCCCGCCCCCACTTCCGGCTTGCTTGGTGTTGACAGGATGGCGGAGACCGCGGGGCTGCAGCGCCGGGTGTTCGGCCCGGGTGGGGCCGCGCAAGGTGCGGGGGTGGGCGGGCTCCTCAGCACCCCCCCCCCCGGAGCGGGGCCCAGGCTGGGAGCTGCCTCCCCCCCGGGGACCGTGCAGGGGCTGGGCCAGCGGGGCCCGTTCCCTGCGGCTCGGGGCCGAGTGCCGGGGCAGGTGGCTCCAGCCTCCGCATTGGGGGCAGCAGCCCGGGGGGGGGGTTGAGGGGGGATTGGCCCCCGAGGGGCTCACGGGGGGGGGCGCGTGGGGTTTGGCCCCGAGGGGGGTTGGCCCCCGAGGGGCGCAGGGGGGGGCAGCCAAGCTCTGGCTGTTTGTTCTTTCAGCAGCCAGGCCCTGCCCCCTCCCCCCCGCTGCGGGTTCTTCTCCAGCGGGCCCGGACGGGCTGCCTGCCTCAGGCGGCTTCATTTACTTCTGAACTGCAGCCACCTCTGGGGTACGACCCGGGCGCTGTTCAGCAGCCTGTCGTGGCGTCACGGACCCATTCAGGCCGCTAGTTGAAATATGCTGCGTGTGAATGTCAGTAACTGAAACAGCTTTAAATAGACGTTTTATCTTCTCTCACTGCTGGTCTGTTCCTGACAGTTGAGTTGTGGGATCCTGGTTAGAAGTGTCACTTAATCACGGTTTGGTTTATAACACCATCGCTTTCCTTCCAGGCAGCAGATGGCTTGGTGAAAGTTCAGGTGGCTTTGGGGAACATCGCAAGCAAAAGAGAGAGGATTAAAATTTTGTATAAGAAAAGTAAGTATTTGTCCAGCATTTGTGTGTTGTGTTTTTTTTTTACCCCCAGGGTTTAGATCCAAATTGTATTTTACATGGTGGTCTTGTTGGGTGGCCTGTTCGAGATCATTTGAGTTGGGTTTTGGAGTGAGTTTAAAAACAACCCTCATCATTAGTTCCTTGGGAGGCAAAGGACTGAGTAGACAAGCCGGTATCTCTGGAGTGCAGTGCACCTCTCGAGAGGTGAGAGTAAGGAATCTGCTTTGGTTTCTGTGTCGGTATCAGAGATCTAAAACCTAAGGGTTCAGTTTTACTCCTTCCCTAGGACTATGTGTGCTCTCCACTGTGATCAGATCCCCCTAAAAATCTGCAGCCCATCAGGCCTGGTGTCGTTAGAAAGGGGTAGGACATGTTCAGTGTATGTCCGCCTGCAGAAAATCGTGGGATTTGACTTCTCACTGGCATTGGAGCTTATTTCTCCCTGTTGAGCCTATCAAGGACAACTGAGATTGCAAGCAACCTTGGGGTTTTTGTAACAGAGGAGATGTGTCGCAGGAATGCTGTGCCTGGAGGGGACAGAGTGGTGCCACTTTAGCACACCCTCAGCCAGCTTCAGAAGGCAAGACTTGCATGTGTAGGAAAGACATTTCTGAGGGCAGGGGAAGTAGCAGGCCACATGATGGAAAGTGAGCACTCTGTGCCCTCTCTTTAAAGAATGGACTGTGAATTCTGCAGTTGAATTTAAAATTGGCTAATGTGATACTTAGAAGGTTAGTGGCACTTTCTGTAAATAATGGGCACCTATCGCTGTTGGGCCACGTGTGTACACACTTTAAATAAAATCAAACAAGGAAACTTAGGGGGCTTGGTGCAGCAGCAACTTTGTACTGTTGAGCTCAGCCATTCCTTTCTGATCCCCCACAGAGGATGCCTCTGCATCTTTGTACATCTGAATTGTTGTCTAAAATAGTTAGCTGGCTCAAATTCGTAAGCTCATTCATGTGGTCTATAAAATGCTGTGAACGGTCATGGTACTGTAGAAGTACTGTAGCTGCTGATTCTTTTTAGTGAAGTCTTGTAGTGAGTAGGAAATTGTGACAGGCGGTACTTCCAGAACTAGTCACTTCTCCTCTCTCCCTCCCTGTCACCTACTTCTGATCTTAGTTGAAGATTTAATAAAATATCTGGATCCTCAGTACATTGATCGAATGGCTGTTCCTGATGCCATGAAACTGCAGTTCATCTTAGCAGGTACGTCATGAAATAGAAGGAGTATGCTCATTCCCCAAAAGCTCACAAGACAAGGTGGGGGGTGGGATTTTAATTGAATGCAATTCATTTAATCTCTCTCAGTCATGGGCTTAGGACAGAAATGCCTCCTTTGGTGTCTAGTCTTCCCCTGTAAACTGGCTAATGCTTCAGTAAAAGATCAGAAGTGGAGAAGCTACAGTCTGAATCGTACAGAGAAGAACAAGCGCGGTTCAGTCCCCAGGCTCTGGCTCACTGGCAAGCACTTGGAATGCAACTGGCACAGTGGAGCCAGTGCCCGCATGAGGAGTGATTTTCTCGCTATTGAAGGCCTTCCCTTAATGAGTGACCCTGACTCCCTCTGAGTCTGTCTGGCCTTTGGTCAGAAGTTTGGAGGGGGAATTGTTGTCCTAAGTCTAGCAACTGTTACGGTAACAAAATGGCTCTTATGAACACTGAAGTGTGTATATGCTGTGAACTTCTAACCCTGTCCAGCTCTCTCACAGGGGATCTGAGTCGCCCTGCTCCTGTGGTAGGTGTGTGAAACTCCATTGTCTCCAGTGGCGTTTCCCCCGATTCAGACTGGTGTAAGTGAGGGAGAGTCAGAGCCATGAGGTTGACTTGTAATGGGACTCAACAACTGAGCCAATGAAAGAGCAAAATGCATGTGCTTTTTCCATCGCTAGCTTAGTGAGGAACATCCTGGCTTCTGCTCCTGGTTCTTCCCTTTATGTACTGTGTGCTGCCTTTGAGCTTCTGTTTCCCCATCTGATAATACCTACCCCAGAAAAGGGTGGGGGGTGTTTGCGAAAGGCACAGAGATTCTTGGTTGGAAGGTGCAATAGTAACGTAAAGTATCATTGCAGTGAAGTCTTTCTGCTGCATGTAGGTTTGATTGCCTTGTGAGAAGGAGAAGCTGAACCAGGCCAAAAGGGATAGCTCAGTGGTTTGAGCATTGGCCTGCTGGGCCCAAGGTTGTGAGTTTGACCCTTGAGGGGGCTGTTTGGGGATCTGGGGCAAAAATCTGTCTGGGGGTTGGTCCTGCTTTGAGCAGGGGGTTGGACTAGATACCTCCTGAGGTCCCTTCCAACCCTGAGATTCTATGATTGATTTTTTTTCTCATCTGTGAAAAGCTGAAATAGTGTTAGGCTTAAACTTCTCCTTCTCTGTCTTTTAAACCAGAGGAGCAGTTTATTCTTTCCCAAGTCGCCCTTCTGGAACAGGCGAACAACCTCCAGCCGTTCTTGGACAGTGGACACATCAAAGGTAACACATGCTCATCTGCAAGCTACCTTTTCATAGCTGCTGTCCTGCAGTTAGTGAAGACAAGTGGCCTCTCTTTCATTACCCTGGGCACTAAGAACAGAGTGGAAATGCTGTTTTTAAAAGTTCTCTAGCTGTCTGCCTCAAATAACCGGAAACCACTGTAAGTGTTTCCAACTCTGACGAGTTTGCAATCTAAGGAGGCTGTAGGCACTAAAGCAGTGTAGCAGCTTGCAGAACAAATGCAGAATGTGGCATGGTCATCATCTTCAGCAACATGGGCGTGAATGTATTCTCCTGGCTACGATACTGCCACTGTACAGGGAGGCTGAATTTAAGTGACCCCAGAGCCATGTTATACTGGCAAGGCTGTTAAATATTCCTGAGATGCTTGTCCAGTGAGCCAGTGTAATTGGGGGTGGGAATGGAGGCCAACAAATGCACACGTTACTCTACACAATCCTTAGAATCTTATAGGGGAAAAACTCAGTAGAACGTCTCCTTTCTAAGGTGCAGCTTCCTGTTCACTGCGTATTTCTGCCCCTTGCATGGTGAGGTCTCTGTAGTCTCCATGCAGTTGCTTATCAGTAATAGTCACACATAGTAATCCAGTTGCCTGCTTCATACAAGTCTCTTGGGCATCTAATCCTCAGTTTGGGACCCACATCTCATGGCCCCAGAGGCAGCAGAGAGGTGATTTTGGAAAGTTGTTTTCAGTTGGTTCTGATCAGCGTATACACAAACAACTAAAATGTTGGGTTTCAGAATAGCAGCCATGTTAGTCTGTTTCCTCAAAAAGAACAGGAGTACTTGTGGCACCTTAGAGACTAACACATTTATTTGAGCATAAGCTTTTGTGGGCTAAAACCCACTTCATTGGATGCATGAGCTCCTGTTCTTTTAACTAAAATGTTGGCATTTCACTTACTTTGCAGTAAAGTGGCAGGAAGCAGTGGTGGTCTGGTGGCCAGCAATATTTATATTCGGGGCATTTCCCAGCTGTAATGTGCTTCGACTGACAGGAAATGTATTGAATTAATCCCAATAGAAAGATTTTAAATATGCTCTTAGACAGTCGTCTCTACTTTGGGAACTGCAATTCCTGGATGTCAAAACTAAGCCGGGACTGACTTTTGTTCTGTGCTTTGCAGCTGCTCCTGACCATGCTGCCAAACTGCAGCGACTTGCTCAAATCCACATACAGCAGCAGGTAGAGTGAATACTATGACATTGAGTGTGATATAATATCTCATTGAAAGGTGACAGGGCCAGAAAGAGTTAATCACCTCCCAGACTGACCTGACCCAGGGGTGAACCTTAAGGACTGGTTAGGCAGATCTGTAAATGAACAGAGCTTTGAAATGCAAGTCTGCATTGGTAGAGGTAGAAGGGGAGATGTTTGCTCAGGTCTTGTGATGTAAGCAAACAAGTCCTGTCTATTGCTATAGTTTTAATTCAAAGATCAAAAGAGGAATATTAACATTTATGATGATACTTGAGTGAAATAGTGTTATTGTCTATGTGTCTCTTTGAAGGTTGTGGTAACCTATATCTGAACTGTTTAATAGATAAATTACCCTGTGCTAATTGCCAGGATGTTTGGGAGAGGGAGTTAAGCCTATTGTTTTCTCAGGCCAAAAGGCTGCTGGAAATGTATAAAAACCCTGGGCCACGATCCTTCTTAATCTCAGATCTGCTTTGGGTTTCAAGAGGGGGAAACCTTAAGCCACAAGGATTGAGATCCCCAGTCACTGACTGGAGTCACCCTGAATATGGACGTTGGACTGTAACCTATGGACTATTTCTAAAAGGACTTCTGGCAACTACAAGCTCATCTCTGCTGTGTATCTGAACCTCAAGAATTGAATTCAAGTCTGTCTGTATATTAATCTTTTAACCAACACTCTCTTTTCTTTTTAAATAAATTTTTAGCTTAGTTAATAAGAATTGGCTGTAGCGAGTATTTTGGGTAAGATTTAAGTTATAATTGGACCTGGGTATGTGGCTGATCCTTTGGGATTGGAAGAACCTTTTCTTTTATATGATGAAGTAAGATTCTCAGGAATCATCATCATATCTGACAGGTGTGTCTGGACGGAGGCCTGAGGCTGGGCACTTTAAGGGAACTGCGTGGTTTGGACTTCTAAGTGACCAGTGAGGTATTGTAGAAGCTGTTTTGTGCTGGTTGGTAAATCTAAGTATTGGAATAACCACCAGCGTTTGGGGTTTGTCTGCCCCGTTTTGTTTGCAGTTCACCCTGATTGAGTGACCTCAGCTGGCTCCCACGGGCAGCACCGTCACAAATACTCATCATGGTTAATCTTCAGTGGGCAGGGATGGGGCCTCTTGTTAACCATAGGTGGGCAAGGATGGGGTAATTAGTAGCACAGACTACAGCCACTCTAGTTAAGATTATCAGTATTTCTTCTTTCCATTACGTTGTTTTCAGTTTGTCCAGATCATGGAATTTCCAGGAGTCAGAAGAGATCTCTGCTCCAGAACATCTCAGTGTACAAATAGCTTTGGGTGGCTTTTTAAAAACCTCAATGGGGCTACTAACGCCTAACTGCTAATTCCCCCAATACTAGGCAGAGATCCTGACGGCCTAGCGAGGTAGCGTGGCCTCCCTCCGACGCAGAGTGGGGGAGACCACCACCACCCGAGTACAGTCCCCTTCCCAGTTCAGGTGGGTGGGAATCTGAAAGTCAGTTCACATAAAATAAGCAGCTCGGTTTACAGCACTGGGTAAAGGGCCTGCCTCAAGGCCGAATCCACTGAGCATATTGTGTCTGATTCCAAGGAGAGGAAGGAGCATTTGCCCTGCCTTCCTTGAGTAGTCTTCACTGAGGCTGTGCTAGTGGCTAGTATATTTGGTTGCTTTTCTCTGACGGGAACTGACACAGCTGTTCCAAACAGAGCTGAAGTCACTGCGGTAAGAAGGATTTCTTGGTGGTGAATTGATTCCCTACTTCAGTGGAGTTGTCACTGCAACTCTCTGGCTAAATGTGCATGATTGTCCCCTTCTGGTATCTGGTCCACTTGGAGGATTAGCGCTGGCTTACTCTTCTAACAGAGTAAGCAGTACAGGGGCTCTTGCGGCTGAAGGTCCTGGGTTCTATCCCTAGCAATGAAGTGGTGTCCACACAAATACAGCCTCAGGTTAACCACAGCACTCCCAGTGCATGAATGCAGCAGGGGTTCCAGACACACCAGAGGTGGCCTGACAACTGGTACCAAGGAAAACTCATTCTCCTAAAAACAGGGACTATGGGGCAAGCTTGTCCATCCAAACAGAAAAAGAGGCACAGGTGTATTTGCAGTCTCCTGTTCTCTTTGAATGCTGAATGGTGTCTAATATCTGGTTTTTCCACATTTTCAAGGCAGTCACAGAGTTTATTACAAGCAACAAGTCCAAGATAATGGAACACCGGATGTATTGACATCTGCACGCAGACATCAGGTCGGTGTTTGATGGCCTGCTGCACACAGTTAAAGAAATCGTGGAGAAGAGCTACACCCCAGGAGAGATGTAAGAGGCTGGAATTGTATAATTAGACCTTTCTGTAGCTCTCTCCATTCCCTCACACTGCTTCCTGCCATACCCTTCCTTGCCAATGAGGTCCTGTCACTGCTTGCTATGGGCCTTTACGGATGGGATTTTCAGAAGCTCTCAGCGCTACCCTGACAGCTATTGAAGTCAGGGGGAGATTGACCATAGACGTCGCTGGGAACAGAGTTGCACCAGTGCAGAGCGCTTTTGAAAATCTCACCCTAGGACCTTTCTCACTGCTGTGCCCTGACAGGATCTGAGCACTCTTAACATGACCAGATGGATGGCACTACACCAAGGAAACGTTTAGCTTTTCACTTGTTTCTGGAAATGTATAATCTGGAGTTCCAAAGTCCTGCAACAGTTGGTCCCAAATTACATCTAGAGGCCTGAGGTGTCCCTTACAGGATAGCAAACATAATTACAGAAGCAGTGTGGTGTAGTGAATAAGGCATTGGATTGAGTGTCTGGAAAGCTGGATTGTATCCCCGACCCTGCTACTGACTTGCTTTGTGACCGTGGGTATGTCACTTAACCTCTTTATGCCTTTATGGTTCCATTTGTACAACTGAGATGACAATACTTCGCTTTCTTTATGAAGTGCTTGGAAATCCTTGGAAGGAAGCACTGTATAAGTACATCTTATAATACTAAGGGTTAGTGGGCTTTGGTTTTTAAACTTAACCCTCTCTTCCCATCATGGAAACTTGATCATTTGGGTTCCTTAGCCTTGAAAGACCAATGTTCCCTCTAATGTTTTACATCCATGTGCAGAATGAATTTTGTTCTGTGATGGAGGTGAGGTGTGATGGGGCGGGGGGGCGGGGGCGAGGGGTTGAGTGTGGGAGAAGGCTGGGGTGTGGCCCCTCCCACTTGAATTCAAGTGGTTTGCATGAGAGGTGCTGAGTCGGCACACTTTGATTATGTAGAGTGGGATATTTTTCAAAAGCAGCCTGCATTGGCTTAACTCTGCTCCCACTGAAGTCCTCCCATTGACCCCGGTGGAGGGGAGATAAGCAAACACCAAGTGCTTCTGGAAATCCCCCCCCCCAAACTTTAATCCTTCCTCAAATGCAGGTTTACTGACACAAATGGGAGTAATGGAATCAATTGTAATTTGAAAAGAACTTTGTCATACCTCCAACACTGAAGCTGATTATTTAAAAAATAAATAACCCAGACAACACTGCTGGTGTCTGCTTTTTAACTCTTTAAAGATGCCTGTGTAGAAGTTTATAATATTTGCTGTTACTTTGAACTGGCTTATCCTACTAAATCTTTCATCTTTTTGAAAACACAGCTGTGTGCTATCACCCGCTCTGCCTAATGAAGCTACATTTTATCAAAGGTTCTCTGTTAACAGCTTGTTTGCTCGGGGGCAGAGCATTGCTGGCGTAAAACCAGCAGAGGGAGCTACATTACTTTTCGGGGTAGTGTAAAGGTTTTTACTAGAGATGGTCAGAATATTTCATACTTCAGAATTTGGAAAGCCTTTTTCCCTTGAAATTTTGACACATAGGAATAAAATTGTGCCAAAATTCTGGTTTTTTTGTTGTTGTTTTTCCCCCTCCTATCCGCCCCAAAAAGAGGTTTTTACTGGCTTCTTTTTATACCAGATTTGTGTGCATTTGGTCCATGATGATATATGGAATTTTGCTTGATTATTCAATAGAAATCATTAAGACAGAGTACATTTCCAACCGAATTGAAGGTAGCACAGCTTTTTGTGCTCACGCTGTTTGATAATACTATTTCTTATAGTTGATAACTTTGCATCAGAAGCAGTCATTTAAATGACACACCTTTGTGCTGGTAAAAAGTGGCAGTAGTAGTTACAACTAAATGGCAGTTCGTGGTACAAAACCATATAAACCTTGCCGTGTACACATCTTTTGCACTCCCAGTTCTTTTCTAGTAGATGATTGCCTTTGTAATTAGTGCTCTTAAATAGGTTCTAATCTTTTAACCATTAGTAACCCCAGCACCCTTTCCCAGGAGTGTGAGCGTCATAAGAGCCAAGTTTTACCCTGACTGACTGACTTCGAAACTAGTTGAAGTGAATGCACGGCAGCTTGGAGCTGCTGCAGCAGGGAGAGGCGCCTCTCCCCGCCACAGCGCTGCACGCCCCAACTTGCTCCCTGCCCACCCCCTGCCTCTGTCCTCTCCAGGCCCTTGTGGCTGCAGCAGGGAGAGGCGCCTGTCCCCACTACAGCCCTGCACGCCCCAACTTGCTCCCTGCCCACCCGCTGCCTCTGTCCTCTCCAGGCCCTTGTGGCTGCAGCAGGGAGAGGCGCCTGTCCCCACTACAGCCCTGCACGCCCCAACTTGCTTCCCACCCCCTGCCTCTGTCCTCTCCAGCCCCTGTGGCTGTGCGCCTACGCAGCCCTTGATAGCCTGCTGAGCAGCCACGCAGCTTAGGGGGAGCTTAGATTGTAGCCTATTGTCCAGGCTGCGGCACAGCAGGCTCTCAAGGGCCATGCACGCCACAGGGGCCTGGAGCGGACAGAGGTAGGGGGTGAGTGGGGAGCAAGTTGGGGCATGCAGGGCTGCGGCGGGGACAGGGGCCTCTCTCCCCATCACAGCCCTGGGGCAGCCAGCACCCCAAACCCCCTCCCACACTCCAAACCCCTCACCCCTCTGCCCTAGCCCTGAGCCCCCTTGTTAAACCCTCATCCCTGGTGCCATCCCAGAGTCTGCACCCCCAGCCAGAGCTCTCACTTCCCACATCCCAACCCTCTGCCCCGGCCCTGGGCCCCTTCCCACACTCTGAACCCCTGGGCCCCACCCCCGCCACACATCCCCTCCATATTGGTGCACATAACAAAATTCATTCTGCACATGGATGTAAAAAACTAGAGGACACATTGGCAAGGATACGAATAGCATTCTGCTCTTTCATATAGTACCTTTACAAAGCTCAGTCTAGTTACTCCTCCTTACTGACTATGTTCAAAAAGGATGTCAGGGACATAACCTAAGTCAGCAGAATCCCTGTCCTCCCCCTGACCACTTTGCCATGATGTCTCTAGTAATGTTATAACTTTTGAGAAGTATCTTTTCCTCTGCAGTGATTGACACCCTTGACCAAAGGTGAATGATGAGATCTTGATTTTCCTTACCAGAGTGTGACATCAACCCACTCTGTATTTTTATCCATCATTTATACCATGCTAATCTCCACATGAGATCATCATGGGATGTTCTCAACATCCTATTGTGAGATGAATTCAGCCATAAGATATTGTATCCACTGTTTTTCTTTGACACCAAGGCTCTCATACCACCATGAGGAACAGAGGATGGATAGACTGATGGTCTATCTGACATTAGAAATGCCTTGTAATCTGCTTGTTGCAGGGTCTGGCCTCTGTTAATCTGCTGATGTTTTAATTGCAGGTGCCACTGCTGATTCAGTCGAAATGTCGAAGACATATGAACTTGTCAGAACAGAGCGGTATTGCTGGAGCCCATCATTCTTTTCTTTTGCAAACCTTCCAGCTACTATTTCACAGGTAGAGCACATCTGTCCACTTTGGGGATTCTTTTGCACTGCTTTCAAATGTCCTCATTCAAAAACCTTCTCAAGAACCAGTTCTTCAGTGATGGACCTACAGAGTTGGCCCACTAATTAAGGATATGTTGAGGGGCAGTCAGATATAGATAATATGCATTTAGACATGCTGTTCTGCTGTGGATTAATGAGTCATTGGAGCGGGGGACTGGACCCAGTGTCACTGTGCCTCAGTGGGTTCACTGCTGACAGTGCCAAATTCAGGACAAACTGCTGTGAAATAGGGTAGACTCACCCCAAACTGGTGGTGGTTCTTATTGGATCATACCAAACCAGTAACAAAAGTAAACTTCTGTCTCGCCACACTGGTCAACACGATGTCAAAAATACAGTCTCCAGGCACTCCAGCCCTTGTCTCACCACCCAGATACTGGATTCTGTGATGAGTGGTTACCGAAAACCAATTTAATCAAATATAGGGTCCTTCTAATCTCAAGAGATCCGCCACTTAGCCAGGTCAATATATAACTCAGATCTTACCCAGTAATCACGCTGATGCCAATCCTTGAGTAACTAAATACTAAAGTTTAATAATAAAAGAAGAAAGTTAATAAACAGACACACACACACACAGCCAAGTCCTTATATCGGGTTTGTAGCAGTGATGGAATAGACTGCTGGCCTGTGAAGTCTCTCTCCGGTAACATCCAAAAAATTGGCAGGGCTTCAGTCCATAGTTCAAAATGCTCCTTTTAGTTGTAAATCCACAGTCCAGAGAATCAGGGCAGGAAAGAGACAAAATGGAGATAGCTCAGGGGTCTTTTATATCCTTTGCCACATGCTTGGAAATGTACTGGCCTAAGATGGAGTCCAGGGTCACATGAGCTTAACACATGTCCTTGCATAGCTTGATGACTCTCAGGGGGTAGCCATTGCCCATATTCTTGCCAAGGTGTCCACATGCCATGCATCTGAAGTGAGGTTTTTTACCCATGAAAGCTTATGCCCAAATAAAACAGTTAGTCTTTAAGGGATCACTGCACTCCTTGTTGTGTTTGTAATTACCTGTACTGAAATTTCACTAGGACACTGGAGGACGGATAAGTACACATACAAGAAATGCTTTAGGATCTTCAGTGACCACAACTGGTTTAACGTCTTGTCCAAAAGACAGCACCTCCGTCAGTACAGCACCAGAGATGGAGAGTGGAATTCCTCTTAGGGTACATCTGCATTGAAAAACAAAACAAAAGCTACAGCGAGTCTCAGAGCCTGGGTGTGACAGGTTCCCTGAGGTACAACCTGGAACTGAAGTACCACTGAGCCTTCTGTCCCAACAGTCTGGATTTCCTTTCACACTGAGATGTTGTGATGAACTGCAAACCTACTGCACTCGCACAAACATCCACAGGCTGGGACACACCCGGCTGAGTTACATGAATGCTTTTGCCAGCCACTCATGAACCAACACTAGAGAGGCTCCAGCCAGTTCTCCCAGCTCACCAGTCTTGCACCCCTGAATTGTACCTTCTTACCCTGGTTAAAAGCCTGATCAGTGTAAGTTTATTATCCAGTCTTCCTCTCCCGCAAGGGGAAAAGGGCGTGTATAAGTTTTTGTTAACTGAGCTAGGATTTTTTTTCCATGCACTTCACGCAAGGGCCACTATTTTGGGTAAAATATAAAACTGATTTATTAACTACAGCAAGGTAGAGTAGTGATTATAAGTAATAAGTGTACAGATCAAAGTAGGTTATACCTTAGAAATAAAATCACAAGCTGAGTTCTATAAACTAGACAGGATTTGAATCAAATCCTGTCTCATCTTGATGGTCTAGTTTCTTAATACACAAACTGGGATTCTCCTTTCCAGCTTGGGATCACCTCCCCAGTCAAAGGCTTTGTCCTCCGGGCATGTTTCCAGGAGCTGAGCTGGGTGGGGAGTGAGGCCAAAAATCACTGTCTGTGGAATGGCCTTCTCTTACTGTGACAGTCTGAGGCCTGGTTCTTCGGCTAAGCAGCAAAGGCAGCCATAAGCTGGGAAGTGTATGGTCACATCCTCACATTCCAAACTAGTCACATTGAAATAAGGTGCGATTGGGCTGTTAGGAATACAATCCTGTCCTGATATTCCTATCACCTCCAGAGAAAGGGAAGAGCCTAGAAGATTTAAAAGGAAACTTAGTTTGATAGCATCCTGTCTGGTAAGAACTCACTTATCAATAGACACAGCTGGAAAACCCTTATGTCTGTATAGATGTAGTTGTGAAATCCTCACTTCTGTATTGTTTTGTATGTTTATTTGCATGGTCTCTGTCTGGTTCTGTAATTGTTTCTGTCTGCTGTATAATTAATTTTGTTGGGTGTAAACCAGTTAAGGTGGCGGAATATAATTGGTTAAATAACCATGTTACAATATGTTAGGATTGGTTAGTTACATTTCAGTAAAATGATTGGTTAGGGTCTAGCTAAGCAAAACTCAGGTTTTACTATATAGTCTGCAGTCAATCAGGAAGGTGGGGCGGGGGAATGGGAACAGGGACTGGGGATGGGGGAATTGGGATCATGTTTTGCTAAACGGGGAAATGGGAACAGGGGATGGGAACAGGAACAGGGACACAGACAAGGCTCTGTGGTGTCAGAGCTGGGAAGGGGACACTAAGAAAGGAAACTGGAATCGTGCTTGCTGGAAGTTCACCCCAGTAAACATTGAATTGTTTGCGCCTTTGGACTTCAGGTATTGTTGCTCTCTGTTCATGCGAGAAGGACCAGGGAAGTGAGAGGGTGAAGGAATAAGCCCCCTAACACTCTGCAGGGAGCAAAAGATTTGTAGGGCCAAACTCAGCAAGCAGGTGCATCCGCACCAACTTCAGAGACGACAACACATCAGAGTTGAATTTAGACTCTGTTCTTCTGTACTTCTACTTTTCTCCCTCAATCAGCCATCCTCCCCCCCCCCCCCAACATTTTGTACCCAAAGCAATGGAGGGAAAGTGCGAAGAAGCTAGGCAGCTGGATTGTGACACCAGGTGACACCTTTGCCCGGGAAATGGACAGAGGCTGGGGGAGGAGCCGGGGAGAGGCTGGGAGAGACGGCTGGAGGGAATTTCAGTTTGGAGCTGGCTGGGAAATGCAGGGGAGCCCAGACAGGGCTCTGGCCTCCCTGGGGCCCCCCACGATAGACCTAACTGAGGGGGTCCTGTGTCTGTACCTGCAAAACCTGTCTTGGACTGTGTTCCTGTCATCTAAATAAACCTTCTGTGTTACTGGCTGGCTGAGAGTCCTGGTGAATCGCAGGAAGCTGGGGGTGCAGGGCCTTGTCTGCCCCAGCTCCGTGACAGCCTTTCCACCAGTGCCGTTGATCCAGCAGGTCCTGCTAAAGGTGAAGCAGGAGAAAGCAAACGTCATCCTGATAGCCCTGACGTGGTCTTGCCAGCACTGGTTCGGCGTGCTGCTGAGCCTTTTGTCAGCCGCCCTACTGCAGCTGCCTCTTCGGCTGGGTCTGCTGTCCCAGAACCACTGCAGTCTGCTGCATCTGAACCTGGTGATGCTTCACTTGAAAAGCTTGGCTACTGCATGGCTAAGTTCAACCAGGCACGTTCTGCTGGTGTCCAACAGGTTTTTCTGGGCAGCAGAAAACCCTCCACAAGAGCAACCTACTTGACAAGGTGGAAACGGTTCATGTGTTGGGCCTCAGATTGGCACATTCGGGCTGAAGAGGCCCTGCTGCAGGACCTCCTGGACTGTTTGCTGCACCCTAAGCTCCAGGGCCTGTCGCTCTCTTCGGTCAAGGTCCACATGGCGGCCATTTCCCCTTTCCACCCTCCGTTTCAAGGCAGGTTGGTCTTCGCCCATTCTGTGATGGCACGGTTCTTAAAAGGTCTGGAGCGCTTCTACCTGCACGTCTGGGAGCCCGTTTCCCCCTTGGGACCTGAATCTTGTGCTGTCAAGGCTCATGGGTCCTCCCTTGGAACCCTTGGCTTCCTGGTGGTCCCTCCTGCTTCTCTCCTGGAAGGCTTCTTTCTTGGTCGCTGTAGCTTCAGTCCACAGGGTGCGTGAGATCAGGGCGCTCACCTTGGACAAGGTTCAGTTGTGCCTGCACCTGGCATTTCTGCCGAAGGTCATTTCCCAGTTTCATACTGGTCAGGGGCCTGTGCGCTGGTCCCCAGCCAATTGGGGGGCCCTTGGACCCTGACCCACTCCCGGAAGGAGAGCTGCAGGGTGGGCAGGAGGGGACTGCAGGCGGAATGGGTGGTGGGGGCCCCCACTTGCTCTGGCTCAGAGGCCCCAAACCTCTAATCCGCCTCTGGCAGCCAGCACCATCCTCCCCGAGTGACAGCCCAGTGCCTGTTGTGTCCTAGCCAAGACCAGTGTCAAGAGAAGAAAAGATTCCTGCTCACCTGTTACCTGCTATTTCCTGATTCTGTTCCGGTGGTTCCTTGTGGTCCTGGTCTGTGGGTGTGGTTCTAGTTCTGCTGAGTGTCTGCAAGACATAGATCTGGTGATGTTCTGGTTTGCCTGTTCATACCTACCTGTATTGTTTGGGGGGGTCCCTGGCTTCAGGCCAATCTTGTGGGGTTTAACAGCCAACTTCTCTGTACTTTGCTTATTGCTTTGAGATCCTGTTTTAATTAATACCTGTTTGTTTATACTTCATATTGCTTCCCTAGTATCTTTGAGTAACTCGGTCACCATGGGTGATAGATACGGTAGGGGGAAGAGACATGTAGGGTCGGGGTTTTGGTTGAAACATTAGCTCCCTGAGGGGAAGTTATCTATTTCAGTCTTCTCTCAATTAACAGCTGAGCATGGAAGGGAGATACCGAAACCTGAGCCATTCCTTTTAGGTGATAAATCTAAGGAACTGCCCTGGTGTGAGGTGTCCTTAGAGGAGATTTTGGAGAGCAGCAGTCAAAAAAGCAAACAGTGTTGGGAATCATTGAGAACGGGCTAGATAACAAAACAGAAAATATCATGTTGCCTCTATATAAATCCCTGGTACACCCACATCTTGAATGCTGTGTGCAGATGTGGTTGCCCCATCTTGGAAAAGATCTATTGGAATTGGAAAAGGTTCAGAAAAGGGCAACAAAAATGATTAGGGGTATAGAACAGCTTCCTTATGAGGAGAGATTAATCAGACTGGGATTTTCAGCTTGGAAAAGAGACGGCTAAGGGGAGATATGATAGAGGTCTATAAAATCATGACTGGTGTGGAGAAAGTAGATAAGGAAGTGTTGTTTACTCATAAAACATGAACTAGGGGTTGTCAAATGAAAAGAATAGGCAGCAGGTTTAAAACAAACAAAAGGACGTATTTCTTCACAAAATGCACAGTCAGCCTGTGGAACTCTTTGCCAGAGGATGTTGTGAAGACCAAGACTATAACAGGGTTCAAAAAAGAACTACATAAGTTCATGGAGGATAGATCCATTAATGGCTATTAGCCAGGCTGGGCAGGGATGGTGTCCCCAGCCTCTGTTTGCCAGAAGCTGGGAATGGGCGACAGGGGAGGGATCATTTGATGATTCCCTGTTCTGTTCACTCCCTCTGGGGCACCTGGCATTGGCCACTGTCGGCAGACAGGATACTGGGCTGGATGGACCTTTGGTCTGACCCAGTGTGGCCGTTCTCATGTTCTTAATTACCCCACCCCTGAGTGTGCACCCCTCTGAGTGGCAGAATGCTAGATGCTTGCTCACCTGGCTGTGCTGGAAGCTGGGGCAGCGCTTGATTGGTCCAGTGAACCAGTCCAGCTAAGCCGAGGGCCACGTTTTGGTGGGGCAATTGTATGCAGGGCCGGGGCAGGGGGTTGGGGTACAGGAGGGAGTGTGGGAGGGGGTGCAGGGTGCAGGAGGGGGCTCAGGACAGGGGGTTGCGGTGCAGGGTGCAGGAGGGGGCTCAGGACAGGGGGTTGGGGTGCAGAGTGTACGAGGGGCCCATGGCAAGGGGTTGCGGTGCAGGGGGGGTGCAGGGTGTATGAGGGGGCTCAGGACGGGGTTGCGGTGCAGGGTGCAGGAGGGCTCAGGGCAGGGGTTGGGGTGCAGGAGTGGTGCAGGGTGTATGAGGGGCTTAGGGCTGGGGTTTGGGTGCGGGGTGTACGAGGGGCTCAGGGCAGGGGCTCAGGGCAGGGGATTGGGGTGCAGGGTGTATGAGAGGGCTCAGGGCAGGGGGTTGGGGTGCAGGAGTGGTGCAGGGTGTACGAGGGGCTCAGGGCAGGGGTTGGGGTGGGGTGTACGAGGGGCTCAGGGCAGGGGGGTGGGGTGCGGGGTGTACGAGGGGGCTCAGGGCAGGGGGTTGGGGTGGGGGGTGTTCGAGGGAGCTCAGGGCAGGGGTTGGGGTGCAGAGTGTACGAGGGGCTCAGGGCAGGGGTTGGGGTGGGGTGTATGAGGGGCTCAGGGCAGGGGTTGGGGTGCAGGAGTGGTGCAGGGTGTACGAGGGGCTCAGGGCAGGGGTTGGGGTGCAGGGTGCAGGAGGGGGCTCAGGGCAGGGGTTGGGGTGCAGGAGTGGTGCAGGGTGTACGAGGGGGCTCAGGGCAGGGGGTTGGGGTGCAGGAGGGGTGCAGCAGGGGGCTCAGGACAGGGGGTTGGGGTGCAGGGTGTCCGAGGGGGCTCAGGGCAGGGGGTTGGGGTGCGGGTTGTACGAGGGGGCTCAGGGCAGGGGGTTGGGGTGGGGGGTGTTCGAGGGAGCTCAGGGCAGGGGTTGGGGTGCAGGGTACAGGCAGGGAGTTGGGGGCGGGGTGCAGGAGGGTTTTGGGCTCCAGCCCAACACCACTTACCTGAAGCAGCTCCGGGGTGGCAGCGGTGCGCACCGGGGCCAGGCCAGACTCCATGCCCGCCCTGTCCTCGGCCCCCCACCACTCCAGGAAGCGCTGCAGCCCCAGGGGGCGAAGGGATCCATGTGCACTGTCCTTGCTGTGCCTCCAGGTCCCTCCCCCGAAGCTCCCATTGGGTGCGGTTCCCTGTTCCCAGCCAATGGGAGCTGTGGGGGGCGGAGCCTGGAGCCAAGGGCGATGCACGGAGCCCCTGCCTGGGGGCCGCAGGGAGGTGGTGCTGGCCGCTTCTGAGAGCGGCGCGGGACCCCCAGCGCCACGGGGGGCAATGCCACGGGCCGGATCCAAAGCCCTGAGGGGCCGGATCTGGCCCGCAGGCCGTAGTTTGCCCACCCCTGAGTTAAGCCGACAAGGGGGAGAGTGATTGTAACCTGGGCTCATTCCAAGCGCCCAGCCTCTCTGTGGCCAGGAGTTGTTCTAGGCAGAGGTCAGTAACCCAGCTGTGACAGCATGGGAAACTTCTGTCAATATTTTCTCTGAGTGCTGTGTGCGCCCTGGGTTCCCCTGCATGCTGCACTGTTAACAAGATGGTGGGGAAAGACTGTTTATCTCAGGTGTGAATGGGACCTAGCTGTCTCGGGCTTGGGGGCCTGGGTCAATGGAGAGTCCATGAAGACAATGGCAAATCCAGGCACCGGGGCATCTGTGGATTGGTGACAGGTGGTGACAGAAGTGGGATGCTGAATGCCCAAGATGCATTTTGCAGTCAGTGACTTGCAACAGTAAAACAGGGCTTGGCAGAGGAAACAGCAAGAACATGGCAAATAACCCCCTTGCTAACGGACATCACAAACCTGTGCATGGGGGGAGAGTTAGGTACTGGGACTCTCAACAAGGTGCAGCTCACGGAGAAGGATGAGCAATCTAAGAAGCAGGTTTCAGACCCAAGGGGGACTGAGAGTGACCAAGATGGTCTGGAGGACGCCCTGCTGCTGCCAAGTTCCCTGTCCAGCAGGGGGTCTTCACGACCCGGCGGCTCCCCGACAGATCTGAGCTGGGTAGAGTTGGAGCTGAAGCCGAGGAGCAGTGATAGCATGAGGCGAAGCAGCGGAAGCATAAACAGGAGATGGAGAAGCGGAGGGGCAAGAGGACCCCCCCTGAGGGGGAAGTGGGGAAGGACTAATTCCGCAGGGAACCTAGATCCCAGATTGTTGTCCCAGTTTAAGGGCGAGAGGGATATAGATGTGACCTCACTGCCCTTGGGGCAAGGCCTGTGATTGGAACCAGATTCACCTTGCGGACCAACTCCGCTGACTCACCCCCTTACTCGGCCCCAGAGCCAGAGAGGTGCACAGCCAGAGGGACGGAGTGGACACGGGACTATGGACTCTTTTAAAGAGCTCTGCTGTCAGTTTGAGCTGACCCCGGAGGTGTGGAGGAAGAGGTTTCGGGGTATGCAAAAGACCCCGGGTGTGACCTGCA
The DNA here is from genome assembly GCF_016161935.1 of Mauremys reevesii. Lineage (NCBI taxonomy): Eukaryota > Metazoa > Chordata > Testudines > Geoemydidae > Mauremys > Mauremys reevesii. The sequence continues at coordinate 2,897,459 of NC_052628.1, read as the reverse complement.
TGGAAGTCACCATCTCTCCACAAATGGGGTAAGGGTGCCGGGGTCACTGCGCCGGCACATCTGTATAACCTGGGCGGGCTGGAGCAGCTGTCAGATCTGTCCTCGGGACCTGACAATGCGGTTAGTGGACAGGAAGCCCAAAGACCTGTGGAGGGCAGTTTGTGGACCGTAGGTCTTGCTATGGAAAGAGACCCAAAGGGGAATGGCCTAAGCATGGCTGGGGCAAGGGGACCCATGGAGGCCCCCCAGAAGTGGGGCTCAGGTAAACCCAGAGATGGGGCAGCGGCTGATGGGGGCAGACCTTCTCCAAGGGACCTCAGGGACTGAGCTGTGATATCTGCAGGCAGACAGGGCATAAGTGGGTGAAATGAGGTTTGGCCAAGGCAGAGAGGCTGTATCATCCTCTGTCCCCCCAGGGAGGCAGCCTGGAGCTCAGGCTCCAGGAGTGAGTATGTGACATTGTGACAGACCTTTCAGAGGGAAGCAGGCACCCAGCCAGCTCCTTGGGGGCACAGGGGGTGGTAGATGGGCTCCCACATGTCCTGTTGGACTGTCCTGGGCTCAGGCACATCTGACCCCTTGTGACGCAGTAGGGAGCGGGGCGGATTGACCTGAGAATGTCGTCTAGTTTGGCTGGGACTGTCTGCATGGGGGATGGGAGAGCAGGGGATGACTTTATTTGAATGCTGACAGGCTGGGTGACCTGGGGGAAGGTCCCCTATGAGGAGCCATTCGCCCTGCCTATGGCTCTGATCCCTGGGCAGACACAGGAGGGGTGGGAAGTTGGGGTTCTGCAGAATCGTAGAATCCTAGAACTGGAAGTGCCATCAAGAGGTCATCCAGTCCAGTCCCTTACACTCGAGGCAGGACTAAGTATTGTCTAGCCCAGGGGTTCTCAAACTGGGGGTCAGGAACCCTCAGGGGGTCGCAAGATTATTATATGGGGTGTTGTGAGCTTTCAGCCTCCACACCAAACCCCACTTTGCCTCCAGCATTTATAATGGTGTTAAATATATTTTAAAGTGTTTTAATTTGTAACGGGGTCGCACTCAGAGGCTTGCTATGTGAAAGGGGTCACCAGTACAAAAGTTTGAGACCCACTGATCTAGACCATCCCTGACAGGTGTTTGTCTAAGCTGCTCTTAAAAACCTCCAGTGATGGAGATGCCACAACCTCCCTGGGCGATTTATTCCAGTGCTTGACCACCCTGACAGGAAGTTTTTCCTAATGTCCAACCTAAACCTCCCTGGCTGCAATTTAAGCCCATTGCTTCTTGTCCTATCCTCAGAGGTTAAGAAAAATATTTTTTCTTCCTCTTCCTTGTAACAACCTTTTACATACTTGAAAACTGGTATCATGTCCCCTCTGTCTTCTCTTCTCCAGACTAGACAAACCCAATTTTTTCAATCTTCCCGCCTAGCTCATGTTTTCTAGACTTTTCATCATTTTTGTTGCTCTTTTCTGGACTTTCTCCAATTTGTCCACATCCTTCCTAAAATGTGGTGCCCGGAACTGGACACAATACTTCCGTTGGGGCCTAATCAGCACGGAGCAGAGCGGAAGAATCACTGCTCGTGTCTTGCTCACAACACTCCTGCTAATACAGCCCAGAATGACGTTCGCTTTTTTTTTTTTTTGCAACAGTGTTGCACTGTTGACTCATATTTAGCTTGTGATCCACTCTGACCCCCAGATCCCTTTCCGCAGTGCTCCTTCCTAGGCCGTCATTGCCCATTTGTGTGTGTGCAACTGATTGTTCCTGCTTAAGTGGAGCACTTTGCATTTGTCCTTATTGAATTTCATCCTATTTACTTCAGACCATTTCTCCAGTTTGTCCAGATCATTTTGAATTTTAATCCTATCATCCAAAGCACTTGCAACCCCTCCCAGCTTGGTATCATCCGCAAACTTTATAAGTGCACTTTCTATGCCATTATCTAAATCATTGATGAAAATACTGAACTGAACCGGACCCGGAACTGATCCCTGCGGGACCCCGCTCATTATGCCCTTCAGCTTGACTGTGAACCACTGATAACTGCTCTCTGGGAACGGTTTTCTAACCAGTTATGCACCCACCTTATAGTAGCTCCATCTAGGTTGCATTTCCCTAGTTTGTTTATGAGAAAGTCACGCGAGACAGTATCAAAAGCTTTACTAAAGTCAAGATATACCATGTCTACCACTTCCCCCCATCCACAAGGCTTGTTACCCAGTCAAAGAAAGCTTTTGTTCTTGACAAATCCATAGTGATTGTTACTTATCACCTTATTATCTTCTAGAGGTTTGCAAATTGACAGCTTAATTATTTGCTCCATTATCTTTCTGGGTGCAGAGGTTAAGCTGACTGGGCTGTAATTCCCCGCATGGGCGGCGAGTCCTATGGACCCATGGTGCCCGGGCACCAGGAATATTCCTGGCCTGGGGCCCAGCTCCAGCAGTGTTTGGGGCCAGGGCTCTCCCACGCATCCCCCGGGCCATTTAAAACAGCCCAGGGCTCCCACTCACCACCAGCAGCGCAGTGGAGCTGAGCAGCTTCCTCCCAGCTTGCTCCACGTGGCTGCTGGTCCCTCCCTGCAGCCCCTGGGCAGGGTAGCTCTGTGTCCCTGCGGGGACAGTGCCTGGGGATAGCAGCACATGGAGACTCCCAGCCTGCCCTGCCTAGGAGCCCCAGGTAAGCACTGCACCCTCCCAGAGCCTGCATCCTCTTCCCCCCGAGCCCAGAGCCAGCACCCAAACTCAGTCCCAACACCTGCACCCCTCACCCCCTCTTGCACACCCACCCCCTGCCCTAGCTTGGAGCCTGCACCCAGCACCCAAACTCCCTCCCAGAGCCTGCATCCCTCACCCCCTCCTGTACTCCCATCCCTTGTCCAAGCCCAGAGCCTACACCTAGAACCCAAACTCCCTCCCAGAACCCAACCTCTCACCCATCCTGCACCCCAATCCCCTGCCCCAGCCCAGGGCCTGCGCCCCAGACCTCCTCCCCCCCCCAAACTCCCTCCCAGAGCCTTAGGCAGGTGGGGGGGTGGAGTTTGAGGGGGCGGGTTTGGGGCATTATTTTTGCTGTTTTCCAGTCTTCTGGAATGTCTCCCATCTTGCATGACTTTTCAAAGATAATTGAATAATATCTCCTCAGTCAGCTGCTTGAGTATCCTAGGATGCATTTCATCAGGCCCTGGTGACTTGAAGACCTCTAACTTGTCTAAGTCATTTTTAACTTGTTCTTTCCCTATTTTAGCCTCTGACCCTACCTCATTTTCACTGGCTTTCACTGTGTTAGACGTCCCATCGCCACCAACCTCCTTGATGAAAACCCAAACAAAGACGTCATTTCCACATTTTTTGTTATTAGAACAGGAGTCCTTGTGGCACCTTAGAGACTAACACATTTATTTGGGCATAAGCTTTCGTGGGCTACAGCCCACTTCATCGGCTGAGTGGAAAATACAGTCGGAAGATGTCTATACACAGAGGACATGAAGCAGTGGGTGTTACCGTACACACTCTAACGAAAGTGAGTGATCATTAAGGTGAGCTATTACCAGCAGGAAAGAGAGAAACTTTTTGTAGTGGTCATCAAAATGGTCCGTTTGCAGCAGTTGACAAGAAGTTGTGAGGAACGGGGGGGGGGGGGCAATAAACATGGGGAAATCGTTTTACTTCGTGTAATGACCCATCCACTCCCAGTCTTTATTCAAGCCTAGTTTGATGGTCTCCATTTTGCAAATTAATTCCAATTCCGCAGTCTCTCGTTGGAGTCTGGTTTTTGAAGTTTTTTTGTTGTAATATTGCGACTTTTAGGTCTGTAATCGAGTGGCCAGGGAGGTTGAACTGTTCTCCGACTGCTTTTTGAATGTTATAATTCTTGACGTCTGATTTGTGTCCATTTATTCTTTTGCGTAGAGACTGTCTGGTTTGGCCAGTGTACATGGCAGAGGGGCATTGCTGGCACAGGATGGCATATATCACGTTGGTAGATGTACAGGTGAACGAGCCTCTGATGGTGTAGCTGATGTGATTGTCTTTCCCCCCTCATTGAGTAACGGGCCTACCCTGTCCTTGGTTGTCTGCTTGCTTCTCATGTATTTGTAGAATGTTTTCTTATTCCCCTCTATGTCTCTGGCTAGTTTTAGCTCGTTTTGTGCCTTGGCCTTTCTCATTTTGTCCCCACAGACTCGTGGTGTTTGTTTATATTCATCCTTTGTAGTTTGACCGAGTTTCCACTCTTTTTTGAGTTCCAGATCATTGAAGATCTCCTGGTTAAGCCAGGGTGGTCTCTTGCCAGACTTCTTATCTTTCCTACACAGTGCGATAGTTTGCTCTTGTGCCCTTAAGTAATGTCTCTGAAAAACTGCCAACTGTCTTCAATTGTTTTTCCCCTTAGTTTGCTAAAGTCGCCTTCTTGAAATCCACTGTCTTTATTGTGCTGTTCTCCTCCTACCATCCCTTAGAACCATGAACTCGACCATTTCATGAGCACTTTCACCCAAGCTGCCTTCCACTTTCAGATTCTCAACCAGTTCCTCCCTATTTGTCAAAATCACATCTAGAACAGCCTGCGATGTTCTGAGTGTGATACAATATCTCATTGAAAGGTGACAGGGCCAGAAAGTTAACTAACTCACAGACTGACCTGACCCAGGGCCAAACTTTAAAGACTGGTTAGGAAGATCTGTAAATGAACAGAGCTTTGAAATCAGCCTGTATTGTTAAAGATAGAAGGGGAGACGTTTGCTCAGGTCTTGTGATGTACAGGGCCGACGAACGGGGGAGAAGCTGGTACAAATTACCGGGGCCCGGTGGTCCAGAACAGGGCCCGGGGCCTGGCTTCCCTGGCTTCGTCAGCCCTGTTTAACCAGTCCGCCCTTGCTGGGGGATCTGAAGAAATTATTTCACCGGGGCCCGAACCCGCTCTCGGTGGCCCTGGTGATGTAAGCAAACAAGTCTTGTCTATTGCTATAGCTTTGATTCAAAGATCAAAAAGGGGTATTAGTATTTAGGAAGACACTTGAGGGAAACAGTACTATTGTCTCTGTGTGCCTCTCTGAAGGTTGTGGTAACCTGTGTCTGAACTGTTTAATGGATAAATTACCCTGTGCTAATTGCCAGGATGTTTGGGAGAAGCAAAGTTAAGCCTGTTGTTTTCTCAGGCCAAAAGGCTGCTGGAAACGTATAAAAACCCTGGGCCACGATCCTGCTTCATCTCAGATCTGCTTTGGGTTTCAAGAGGGGGAAACCTTAAGCCACAAGGATTGAGATCCCCAGTCATTGACTGGAGCCACCCTGAACATGGACATTGGACTGTAACCTCTGGACTATTTCTGAAAGGACTTTTGGCAGCTACAAGCTCATCTCTGCTGTGTCTGAACCTCAGGAATTGAATTCACGTCTGTCTGTAGATTGATCTTTTAACCAACACTCTCTCTCTCTTTTTTCTTTCTTAATAAATGTTAGTTTAGTTAATAAGAATTGGCTGTAGCGTGTATTTGGGGTAAGATCGACGTTATCATTTGACCTGGGTCTGGGTCTGGGAGAACCTTTTCTTTTATATGATGAAATAAGATTTTCAGAATTTATCATCATATGTTTGACAGGTGTGTCTGGATGGAGGCCTGAGGCTGGGCACTTTAAGGGAACTGTGTTGTTTGGACTTGTGAGTAACCAGTGAGGTTACCTCTATCCCGATATAACGCTGTCCTCGGGAGCCAAAAAATCTTACCGCGTTATAGGTGAAAGTGCGTTATATCGAACTTGCTTTGATACACTGCAGCGCACAGCCCCGCCCCCCCAGAGTGCTGCTTTACCGCGTTATATCTGAATGTGTGTGTTATCAGGTCGCGTTATATCGGGGTAGAGGTGTAATACAGAGGCTGGTTTGGGCTGGCTTGGTAAATCGAAGTATTGGAATATCCACCGGCTTTGGGGATTTGTCTGCCCCGTTTTGTTTGCAGTTCACCCTGACTGGGTGACCTCAGGTGGCTCCCATAGGCAGCACCGTCACACAGCCTGTCCCCTGGTAGCTGTCTCCAGCTTCTGAAATAAAAAATTGTCTCCAATACAGTCCAATAACTTGTTGGATAATCTGTACCCTACTGTGTTATTTTCCCAACAGATGTCTGGGTAGTTGAAGTCCCCCATCACCACCAAGTCCTGGGCTTTGGAGGATTTTGTTAGTTGTTTAAAAAAAGCCTCATCCACTGAGGGATAGCTCAGTGGTTTGAGGATTGGCCTGCTAAACCCAGGGTTGTGAGTTCAATCCTTGAGGAGGCCACTTAGGGATCTTGGGCAAAAATTGGAGATATACCAATCTCCTAGAACTGGAAGGGACCTCAAAAGGTCATTGAGTCCAGCCTCCTGCCTTCACTAGCAGGACCAATTTTTGCCCCAGATCCCTAAGTGGCCTCCTCAAGGATTGAACTCACCACCCTGGGTTTAGCAGGCCAATGCTCAAACCACTGAGCTATCCCTCAGTGGATGAGGATGATGGTCCTGCTAGTGAAGGCAGGGGGCTGGACTCGATGACCTTTCGAGGTCCCTTCCACTTCTAGGAGATTCGTATATCTCCAATTATTACCTATTACCTCTTCTTCCTGGTTTGGCGGTGTGACGTTATTGATATAAACTGGGACCATATAGAACAGGGTTTGCAACCAAGGTCCTGTACTGGCACCAAATCTTAGGTAAAGGGGGTCATATAAGGTGTCTAAGACCAGGTTCTGGGTTGCTGGTGATGATTATGCTGTCTGTGTGCATGTGTATCATTTTGTAGTTGAAGTTATAAGTATTGGCTCAGTACTGTCTGTATTTTGTATTTGTGCTGTGCTTCTGGGTGACATCCCAGACAAGTTGGTGTTAGCTCTGCCCAGCCTGCTTGATGGCCCATTAAGGACCATCAGCTACACAATTAACCCATGGAGAGAAGGCGACACGCCTTGTGACTCAGCAAAGTATGCAGGGACTGGCCCATGTGACTCCAGACTCCATTTTGCTGTGATTTTCCACAGTGAGGACAAAGAGGTTCTTACACCTGGAAAAGCCTATATAAGGCTGATGCCTCATCTCCATCTTGTCTTCAATCCTGCTTCTGACCTCTGGAGGGACTTTGCTACAAGCTGAAGCTCTGCACAAAGGACTGAATGACCCATCCCAGCGGGGGATGTTCCAGAGACTTGATTTGAACCTGCAGTTTATTCCATCACTGCTACAAGCCTGAACTAAGAACTTTGCCATCACTGGATGTAATTGATTCCATTTAACCAATTCTACCTCTCTTCTCTACCTTTTTCCCTTTGTAAATAAACCTTTAGATTTTAGATTCTAAAGGATTGGCAACAGTGTGATTTGTGGGTAAGATCTGATGTGTAGATTGACCTGGGTCTGGGGCTTCATTCTTTGGGATCGAGAGAACCGTTTTCTTTTATTGGGGTGTTGGTTTTCATAACCATTCCTCCCAGGACGAGTGGCACTGGTGGTGATACTGGGAGACTGGAGTGTCTAAGGGAATTGCTTGTGTGACTTGTGGTTAGCCAGTGGGGTGAGACCAGAGTCCTCTCTGTCTGGCTGGTTTGGTGCCTTAGAGGTGGAAAAACCCCAGCCTAGGGCTGTGACTGCCCTGTTTGAGCAATTGGTCCTGAATTGGCGCCTCAGTTGGGTCCCGCCAGAACCGCCTCGTCACAGGCGGTCTGTAGTAGACCCCTACCATGACATCACTCTGGTTTTTTACCCCTTTTATCCTTACCCAGAGACTTTCAACAAGTCTGTCTCTTATTTCTATCTCCACCTCAGTCCCAGTGTGTGCATTTTTAATATATAAGGCAACACCTCCTCCCTTTTCTCCCTGCCTGTCCTTCCTGAGCAAGCCGTACACTTCTATTCCAATATTCCCATCATGTGTATTATCCCAGCAAGTCTCTGTGATGCCAGCTAGGTCATAGTTGTGTTTATTTACTAGCATTTCGAGTTCTTCCTGCTTATTCCCCACACTTCTCGCATTAATATACAGACATCTAAGCTACTGATTTGATTTAACGCCCCAGTTCTGACTTCTCTCTCCCTTATTTCTGCTATAACAGCCCATGCTCCCACCAGATTCCGACCCTTCTCCCAGGTCTCCATGTCTTTTACTTACCTGTGGGCTTTGGTCACCTGCCCCCGTTGAACCTAGTTTAAAGCCCTCCTCACTAGGTTAGCCAGTCTGTAGCTTGTATACTATGTGCCTACTTTGCCTTATGGAAGAAGCTGGGGAAGTGTCCCTGCATAGCTGGGTTGATAGCTGTATAGCCACATCAGCTACACAATGTGAATGGCAGGAGAAGAGAACCAGAAGTGACGTGAGAAAGCATTGACTGCTTGTGAGCAAAGCATTGTGACTCCATGACTCCCATATTTTTCCTTCCACAGTGAAGACAAAGTAACTTACACCTGGAAATGGAAAGAAAAGAAAAAGGCAGGCTAAGGCCTTGTCTCCAGTCCTCTTCTCCATTCTGCTGGACTCCTTGGAGGACTTTACAAACAAACTGAAGCTTGAAGCAGAACAGGGACTGAACGATTCCATCAGAGACTTAATCTAAAACCCAGAGACATAAAAAAAAACCTGCAGCTTCTCCAGCACTGCTGCAAGCCTGAACTAAGAACTTTTCCATTTCCATGTAATTGATTCCATCTAACTTTTTCCTTTTTCTCTCTTTAACCCCTTTAACCTTTTTTAGAATAATTAGAGATTTTAGACAAGCAGGATTGGGCAACAGTGATTTGTTGTGTATATTCTGATGGTCCTGGCTTCTGGTCTTGGTCCTCCGAGGGATTTTTCTTTTTTTTTCTTGTGGGTTGTGTAACCATTCATACCCCATCCCCAGTGGACTGTGCTGGTGTGGTGATGCTGGGAGGAGTGTCTAAGTAAGGAAATTTGTTGTGTGTGTTGTAAGCCAGTGGGGTGGTGAGAGTCCTTTTTTTTCTGGCTGGTTTGGTTTTTAGAGGCGGAAAAAAAACCCCAGGGCCTGGGGCTGCCCTGTTTGAGCAATTGGTCCTGATTTGGCACTCTCAGTTGGGTCCCGCCAGAACAGCTCCGTCACAGTAGCCAAGTATGCTCTTTCCCTTATTCAGTGGGTGGACCTGATCTCTGTTTAGCAATCCTTCTTCCTGGAACAGCATCCCGTGGTCAAGGAAGGCAAAGCCCTCCTGGTAAATCTTCGCAGCCAGGCATTCACCTCCAGGATGCATCTGTCTCTGCCGAGGCCCCGACCCTTGACTGGAAGGACTGAAGAGAACACAACCTGCACTCCCAACTCCCTCCCCCTTACTCCCAGAGCCCTGTAGTCATTTCTGACCTGCTGAGGGTCAGAGCTCGCAGTATCCTGAGTGCCCACATGGATGAGTAGAGGGGGTAGTAGTCAGAGGGCTGGATGATCATCCAGCTCCAGCTGGTCAGAGGGCTGGAGACAATCCCTCCGTAATGTCTCAGATAGGGGCCCTGGCAGGCAGCATACCTCCCGGGGTGCCATGTCAGGGTGACAGATGGGTGCCTCCGTCCCCCTCAGAAGAGTCTCCACTTCCACTACCCTACATTTCCTCCTAGGAGCGGTGGTTGTGATCCTCCCAGCCTTGGGGGTACATGGCTTCTCCTCCTCCCCTGGGGGTGATTCCTCATCGTAACCAGCAGCCAGTGTCCTCCCTGTACCAGAGCCATATCCTCCTCCCCGGTGGTGTGCCAGCAATCCTCTCTAGCTGCATAGTGTCCTCAGCCTTGAAGTCTCCATATGAATACTCGAGGGATTCCTCGTGGGCTCGGAGGAAGCTCCTCAGCCCAGCCACCTCCTCCTGTAGCTCTCCCACCTGCTTCCTGAGAGATCCCCCCAGCAGGCACCTCTCACACGGGTTGGTCCCCCCAGCCTGGCTGTCTGAGAGTGGGAAATGCAAGTCCAGACCAGGATCTGGGGAGAGGCATGCACGGCTAGCTTGTCTGGCTGGATACCGGCGCAGGTGGAGGAGACAGGAGCAGCGTTGGCACTGGTGATATGGCCCTTCCTAACCACAGCGACTATCTCATGTCTGCCTCCCATAAGCTCCCTCTCAGCCTCCCCTGTTTCCTAGCTCCCCTTGGGCGCTTGACTGGCTTTTAAGGCCTTTTCTCTTAGGCCAGTCCTACCCCCTCGTTAATCACACGGAGGCGGGTGATCACAAAGCTGATTGAGGCTGATCAAGGATGATCCAGGGAACAAAGGCTCAAACAGGCTCCAGCCCCACAATCCCAACTGACCCAGTAACTGAAATAACCTGAAAGAGAGAGAAAAACACAAACACCCCAACAGACTCACTCGCCCCTTCCAATACCAGCTCTGACATCACAGGCATGAGAACTAGGGCTGCGGGGGGGTAGGAGGCCCCAGCTTCGGGGGGGGGGGTGCATGGACAGGGGGAAGGGGACTTGCTTTCAGCTTCCCCACTATTAAATATGTTCCAGCGCCAGGTCGGGGAGTGCCTATCACTTTAAGACAGGATCCGGGCCCGGCGTGTAATGGCCAAGGATGTGAATACAGGAGCCAGAAGGCTGCGGGTGCAGGTGTCAGTGAAGATGCAAATAGCCCGGCTGGCAGGGAGGGGATTTCCCCCGGGCTGGTAACATACAGGAAAGGCTGCTCAGCCCAGGACACCTGCCTGTCTGTAACCGGGGCCCTGGGCCTGGTGGGGCAGAGGATCCCTCCCTCCCCCATCTCACACAGGCTCAGATGCGGTGGTGGAGGGGGCCGGCTCACAGCCTGCCCTCGCTGGGAAACCGAGGCAGAGCTGAGACCCCAGCTGAGCGCGGGGAGAGCCAGGCAGGGCAGGACGGCTGCCAGGCAGGGTCGCCTTGTCCCGGGGTGAGAGCGGCCCCAGGGGAGGCGGGCGGCTGGCAGGGGATGCTGCTGGTAACAGGTGCCTGGTCAGAGGGTGGTCACAGCCATGGGGGTTCCCTTACCTAAGAGACCCCCGAATCTCAGCCCTCCAGGAAGGGGGGCCGGGAGGGGGCTCTGCCCTGGGGGTGAGGGTGACAGGGAGCCCCCAAGAGGGGAGATGGGCTCCTGGCACACACAGCTCTGGGGGGGGGCTGCCCCAGATCATCAGAGCCCCAGAGATCTGGCTGGGGTAGGAACCAGCGCTCAAGGGGTCACTCCCTGTTCCACCCTAGGGGTCAGGGGACCCCAGGCTGCGGCCCAGACGCTGACACATGGAGCAGGTGGGGTCACTGCCCTCCCCACTCCCTGGCAGACGAGGGGAGGAGGCAGTGGCAGGACCCCAGCCCAGTTTCAAACCCAAAGGTGTTGGGGTGGGGAAAGGGCCCTCCTGTGCCCCCTGCTAGAGCCACACTCGGGCTCAGAGAGGACGTGACGCTGCTCTGAGCCGTGTGGTTTTGGTGTGATTGGTTAGCAAGGCCTCGAAATAAATCTCGCAAGCGCCTGGTGGAACAGCTGCCAGGGACATGGGAGAGAGACTGTAGCATCTGTGGCTAACACTGGGGAGTTTGAACTTCCCCAGCTGTGACATTGTGAGTGTGATATAATATTTCATTGGAAGGTGACAGGGCCAGAAAGAGTTAATTACCTCACCTCCCAGACTGACCTGACCCAGGGCCAAACTTTAAAGACCGGTTAGGAAGATCTGTAAATGAACAGAGCTTTGACATGCAGCCTGCACTGGTAGAGATCTCAGGGGTAGATGTTTGCTCAGGTCTTGTGATGGCAGCAAACAAATCTTGTCTATTGCTAGAGCTTTGATTCAAAGATCAGAAAGGGGTATTAGTGTTTAGGGAGGCACTTGAGGGAAACAGTACTATTGTCTGTGTCTCTTTGAAGGCTGTGGTAACCTGTGTCTGAACTGTTTAATGGATAAATTACTCTGTGCTAATTGCCAGGATGTTTGAGAGAAGGAATTAAGCCTGTTGTTTTCTCAGGCTGAAAGGCTGCTGGAAATGTATAAAAACCCTGGGACACGATCCTGCTTCATCTCAGATCTGCTTTGGGTTTCAAGAGGGGGAAACCTTAAGCCACAAGGATTGAGATCCCCAGTCACTGACTGGAGTCACCCTGAATATGGACGTTGGACTGTAACCTCTGGACTATTTCTAAAAGGACTTTTGGCAGCTACAAGCTCATCTCTGCTGTGTATCTGAACCTCAGGAATTGAATTCAAGTTTGTCTATAGATTGATCTTTTAACCAACACTCTCTTTTCTTTTTTAATAAATTATAGCTTAGTTAATAAGAATTGGCTGTAGCCTGTATTTTGGGTAAGATCGAAGTTATACTTGGACCTGGGTGTGTGGCTGATCCTTTGGGGTTGGAAGAACCTTTTCTTTTATAGGATGAGATCAGATTCTCAGGAATCATCATCATATCTGACAGGTGTGTCTGGATGGAGGCCTGAGGCTGGGCACTTTAAGGGAACTGCGGGGTTTGGACTCTGAGTGACCAGTGAGGTGCTGTAGAAGCTGTTTTGGGCTGGTTGGTAGATCTAAGTATTGGAATAACCACCAGCGTCTGGGGTTCGTCTGCCCTGTTCTGTTTGCAGTTCACCCTGATTGAGTGACCTCAGCTGGCTCCCGCGGGCAGCACCGTCACACCAGCTCACTGGTTAATGTGACCCTGCTCAGTTCTGTCTCAGAGGGGAAGGGATGGGCCGAAATGGAAGTTTTCTATAAATATTTTGTATAACGACTGTGTGTGCCTCAGTTTCCCCTACGTGCTGCATGAGGGAGGTGGTGGGGAAAGGCTGTTTACTCTCGGGGAGGCTGTGGCAAAGGTGTGAATGGCCCCAGGTGTCTCGGGTTTGGGGGCCTGGGTCAATGGAGAGGCCGTGAAGCAGTGGCAGGCCCAGTCTGGTTCCAAAGCCTGGGCCATAGCCCCGATCCTGGGGGTCCGGGACACCGACAGGGCCACTTTGCCTTCTGCAGCCTCAGAGGAGCCCGTTACGGTCTCTGTGCTGCCCCGAGCAAACCGGGCAGGGGCCGACCTCGCTCAGTTCTGGGCCCGGCAGCTGGCTCTGGCTGTGGCTCCCCAGCGGGGTCCCGTATCCCGCGGCTGAGCCCAGGTAAACACCCAGCAACCCAGCACATGGCACACGCCGCTGCAGAGCTTGGACATGCTTCTGCTGGCCTCCGAGAGCAGAGCTGCCAGCTCGCGGCGGAAGGGCTGGCTGGGGGGTGGAGATGTCGGGGTCTCCCCAACTGCGGGCAGACCGGGGGTCAATGGGTGTCGCTTGGCCATTTCTCACCAGCTCTGTGCTGCCAGGCGCGCCCGAGCCCTGTCTGTGGGCACGCTGCGTGGGGACTGGCACGGCTCCCCACTGTTTGGCCATTCGCCCTTTCGGGGGGGGGGGGGCTCCTGGCCTGAGCCCGGGGCGTGAGGAAGAACAGGGCCCGGCTGTGGTGGACTCAAAGCTCTGGCAGCCGGAAAGCAGGGAGCTAGACCGGGGTGGCACAGGTGCCCTGGCATTCGCCCTGGCCTGGGCCAGCCTCAGCCCTGGGGCCGTGGGAAGAGAACGCGGCCCCTTGAGCTTGGGAGACAAAGGCCGTGCTCGGAGACGGGAGAGCTGCAGCCCTGGCCCGGCTGCGGGAGGGACCGACTCCCCAGGGTCGCCCCCTCCAGAAGAGGGCAGCCGGGCACAGAGCCACCAGCTGGCGCTAGCAGCGCTCGCCCCCGGGGCGCACATTGCATGGTAGCAGCTCTAGGGGCAGGATGGAGCTGGATGGCCACTGGCCTGTTCTGGGGGGAGCCAGCAGGGGGCAGTGCCCACTGCAGCACATCTGGCAAGGGCAATGGGGGGGCTGGGTGGAGGCACAGACAGAACCCCTCTGCTGCGCTGTGTGCCAGGTGTGTCGGCTTCTCCAGTCCAGGCGTGCCCCCTCCGGCTCGTCCCCAGGGCACACGGCTTCCCCCGCCCCACCCTTGCTGGGGGGACCCCGTGCCGGGTTCGGTCAGAGGCCGGAGGTCGCTGAAGAATGAATTTGGGGCTTGGCTCCCAGCCCTGGTCACTGAGGCCTCTGTCTCCTGCCGAGAAGCTGCATGGGCAGTGCCCGTGCCATGGTGCCCCACCCCCGACAGCGCAATGCCCCGCCCCCGACAGCGCAGTGCCCGTGCCGTGGTGCCCCGCCCCCGACAGCGCAGTGCCTGTGCCGTGGTGCCCCGCCCCCAACAGTGCAGTGCCCGTGCCGTGGTGCCCCGCCCCTGACAGCGCAGTGCCCCGCCCCCGACAGCGCAGTGCCCGTGCTGTGGTGCCCCGCCCCTGACAGCGCAGTGCCCATGCCATGGTGCCCCGCCCCTGACAGTGCAGTGCCTGTGCCATGGTGCCCCGCCCCCAACAGCGCAGTGCCTGTGCCGTGGTGCCCCACCCCCAACAGTGCAGTGCCCGTGCTGTGGTGCCCTGCCCCCAACAGTGGAGTGCCCGTGCTGTGGTGCCCCGCCCCCAGCAGTGCAGTGCCCGTGCCATGGTGCCCCACTCCCAGCAGCGCAGTTCCCGTGCCATGGTGCCCTGCCCCCAGCAGCGCAGTGCCCGTGCTGTGGTGCGCCATGCCCAGCAGTGCAGTGCCCGTGCTGTGGTGCCCCGCCCCCAGCAGTGCAGTGCCTGTGCCATGGTGCCCTGCCCCCGACAGTGCAGTGCCCATGCTGTGGTGCGCCATGCCCAGCAGTGCAGTGCCCGTGCTGTGGTGCGCCATGCCCAGCAGCGCAGTGCCTGTGCTGTGGTGCCCCGCCCCCAACAGTGCAGTGCCTGTGCCATGGTGCCCTGCCCCCGACAGTGCAGTGCCCGTGCTGTGGTGCCCCGCCCCCAACAGCGCAGTGCCCGTGCTGTGGTGCGCCATGCCCAGCGGCGCAGTGCCCGTGCCCAGCGGTGCAGTGCCTGTGCCATGGTGCCCCGCCAACAGTGCAGTGCCCGTGCTGTGGTGCGCCATGCCCAGCAGTGCAGTGCCCGTGCTGTGGTGCCCCGCCCCCAACAGTGCAGTGCCTGTGCCATGGTGCCCTGCCCCCGACAGTGCAGTGCCCGTGCTGTGGTGCCCCATGCCCAGCGGCGCAGTGCCCATGCTGTAGTGCCCCATGCCCAGCAGCGCAGTGCCCGTGCTGTGGTGTGCCATGCCCAGCGGCGCAGTGCCCGTGCTGTGGTGCGCCATGCCCAGCGGCGCAGTGCCCGTGCCCAGCAGTGCAGTGCCTGTGCTGTGGTGCCCTGCCCCCAACAGTGCAGTGCCTGTGCCATGGTGCCCTGCCCCCGACAGTGCAGTGCCCGTGCTGTGGTGCGCCATGCCCAGCAGTGCAGTGCCCGTGCTGTGGTGCGCCATGCCCAGCGCGCAGTGCCCGCCCCCAACAGCACACTGCCCGTGCAGAGATGGGCTGCAGAGTTCCAGAGGCTGCCGTGCCATCCGGCTCCGCAGCCACACAGCCCTGTGCCCGGGCTTCTCTCTCCAGCTGGGCAAAGGCTTCTGGGCCGTGGCGGAGCCCCTCAGGCTGCAGCTGAGTGGGACTGAGCAGCGCCAGGGAGCCGCCGGCGGGTGGGCCAGGACCGGCCGGGCAGGGACCCTGCCCCAGTGCAGCCTCTTGCAGAGTGGGTGCAGCCACCCTCACACCAGCCCCTCAGCTCCCAGCAGCAGCTGCTCCCCGGGCCCAGCACTTGTGCTGAATCGACTCTGGGCCCTGAGCGCCCCTCCCTGGAGTGGCTACTGCTCAGCTCCTCCGGAGGGGGGTCTCTCCTGCCCTGGGCATGGCCTCCCTCCCTGCTCCCAGCCCAACCCCGGCCCTGCTCCACCACTGGCCCAAGAGCCCCCCGGCCTGCTTCGCGCTATGCAGCTGTTTCCATCGGCAACCCAAGGTCTGTGCCTCTCGGGCTTGGTCCCGGGGGTCCCAGCGATCCTGCTCTGATGCCCTGTCAGGCCCTGGCAATGCTGCCTCCTGCAACAGCTGCAAGCTTGGCACCCAAATACAGCCATGGCTCTGAGCTCCAGAGCGCCTCCTGCAGGGCGCCTGCCAGCCCCCCCGCTCCTGTGTCTGGCCAGCGGGGACCCTGCCTTCGTCTCAGCCACCCATTTCCCTCCGGGCACGCTGCAGCTGGCACGTCCCCGAACGTATCACCTACACGTGCTGCCTCCAGCCCCCCAGTCCCATGGAGGGGGCGGCCGGCTCTGCTCCCGGGCAGCCCTTCCCCGGGCCCAGCCTGCAGAGGGAGCCGCCGGAGGGTACTGTGCCCTGAGCATGCCGGGGCTCTCACCCGCCCTGGGGCCCTGGCCCCGTCCAGCAGCAGGGCCAGAGGAGGCCAGCAGGGCTGCAGGAGTGAGGAGGCTGGGGCGGGGGGAAGTTTTGTGGGCCCAGATCTGCCTGTGTGTGCCCCGGTGCCAGCCCCCCCGGCCGACCCTACAATAACACACCAGCCTGCAGAGAGCAGCAGGACTGAGCCATCCAGCAATAACCAGCTGTCCTGCAGCCGTACAGTCCCAAGCGGCCTGGGTGCCTCCGGGTGCGTCTGCTCTGGGATAAAACACCCGCCGCTGGCCCGGTGCCCAGTCCCGCCGTACCACGGCAGCGCTGTCAGGTCTGCGTGTCTGGGGGAGGGTTACGGTGTAACTGGCTGGGTTCAGCCTCCCACCTGGGCTGTGGCGGTCATGGAGCAGTGCCCTAACCCTGCTCTCCTCCCCCATTTGGGGAGGGGAAGCCCCCAGGCTAGAACCACTGCCCGTCACGGGGGTCCCTGCTCCGGATTCCCGTTCGGAGTGTCCGGCTCGTTCAGCACATCACAGGCCCGGCCGTGCCCGGTGCGCGGCGGTGTGGCCCCCGGCTGCGGCTAATCCCCGCCTGCTTCTCAATGGCAGCCTGGGATGCTGGGGGGCGACCAGGGAGCAGGGGAGCTGCAGCCCCTTCCCCAGGAAGGCTCCTGACCTCCGGTTTCTGCGTCTTGGAGGGAAGTTGGGTGTGGTGATTTGAGGTGCGCCCACCCCAATCCCCCCAGCCCCCCAGCACAGCAATTACCAGTGACACTAACGACTCAGAGCAGCACAGCTCACTCCCCCCCATCGCCCCACTCCCCCCCGCCCCGGTGGCCCTGGAGTGTGTCTGGGGGCTCCGTGACACGGGCGAGTGCCAGGCCGAGGGCCCCAGCTGCCAGTGCTATCGGAGCACCGGCTCCCCCTCGGGTGGCACGGCACAGGGAGGGAGTGGGCCCTGCTGGGTTTAACACCGTCTCCTCCAGCCGGGGCTGCGGTGGGTGAATAGGCCCCTCCTGGGGGTGGCGGGGACCCAGTTAGCACCCAGTGGAGCCCTGCTCCAGCTAAGCGTCTGGCAGACAGCAACACGCCTGCTGCCAGGGCCCTTGGCAGACCTGCAGCTCCCGTGCCCACCCCCGCACTTCAGCCGTCCTCCATGACCTCCGCGGCTCCCCTCCCCCAGGCGGGAGGCTGAACCCAGCCGTAACCCTCCCCCAGACACGCAGACCTGACAGCGCTGCCGTGGTACGGCGGGGCTGGGCACCGGGCCAGCGGCGGGTGTTTTATAGCAGAGCAGACGCACCCGGAGGCACCCAGGCCGCTTGGGACTGTACGGCTGCAGGACGGCTGGTTATTGCCGGATGGCTCAGTCCTGCTGCTCTCTGCAGGCTGGTGTGTTATTGTAGGGTCGGCTGGGGGGGCTGGCACCGGGGCACACACACTCCTGGGCCCTGCGATCAACATGGGGCGTCGCTGGGATGTGGGTGTTGCCGGGATGTGGCTCAGGGCATCGTTGGGACATGGGTGTCACCAGGACGTGTGTCACCGGGACGTGGCTCAGGCCGTCGCTGGGACGTGGGTGTCGCTGGGACGTGGCTCAGGCCGTCGCTGGGACGTGGGTGTCACCGGGACGTGTGTCACCGGGACGTGGCTCAGGCCGTCGCTGGGACGTGGGTGTCGCTGGGACGTGGGTGTCACCGGGATGTGGCTCAGGATGTTGCTGCTCAAAACTTTTTTGCTGAATATTTTTTTAATTAGAAAATGGGGATTTGACAACCACGATTATTTTCACTGAAAACAAATCATCTTCATTGTAATTTCCAAGGAAACCAGAAACATCCTCTCCTCTCTCCTCTCTCCCACACTCACCCTTTTAAATTGCGGTGCAAATCTCCTCGTGTCCCACCCCCGCCCCCGTGGAAGGAAAGGAGGGAAAGTTGTGAAAAGTGAGGAGGAAAAGGGGGTTTTGCCCAACAAAACGAAAATGAAAAAGAAGAAAAAGAGGTTGTGAAAGTTTCCCTCAAAACACCCGCGTTGGGCGAAACATTTCACACAAACCGAAAAAGCTTCATTCTGACCCCCCCGATTCCGCTTCGGTCCCAGCGGCTCCCGAGGCCGCGTCCGCCGATCGCCCGCGGCGGTGGGGCGGGTCCGGTCCGGGGCCAGGCAGGGGGAGCCCGCGGGCCCGGCCCGGATTGGCGGGGCCGGGGGGGGGGATTCTCCCATTGGGCTGCGGGAGCCCCCGCCCCGGGGCAGCGCCTCCTCCGACGGGCCGGGGAGGCTCCGGCAGCCCGGCCGGGGCGCAGCGCAGCGAGAGCCCCGGAGCGGAGCGGAGCGGAGCGCACCGGCCGCCATGCGGCTCCCGGCCCGGTGACGGCGGGGAAGGTAAGAGCGGGGCGCCCAGACACCGCCGGGATGGGCGCGGAGCCGCCACCGGGGACCCCCCCCCGGCCCGGTTGCGGTGGGGGCTGGCGCGGGGCCGGGGCTCCCCCCGCTGCGCTCCGGGGTCCCCCGGCGGAACACGAGCGATGCGCCGCTGATTGTGGTGCGAGCCCCGAGCAGCCCCCGCGGCCCGGCCCGGCCGCCCCGGGGGGAGCCGGTCTCTGGAGCGATCTGGAGCCGGACTCCCGCCGCCCAGGGCTGCTCCGAGCCGCCCCAGGGACCAGCCTGCGCTGCCAGCTGCCACTTGTGGGTCCGGAGCTGACCCAGACCCGCCCCGCCCCGTGTTGGGGGTCAGGGCCGCGGGGGGCTCGCGGTGGGGGCCGGAGCCGGGGCCGAGCTTCGCTCCGCCCTGCAGCGGGAGCAGGGCCAGGGCCAGAACCGCCTGGCGAAGGGAAGCTCAGGGGCCAGTGGATCCCGGGCTCGGTGCGCCGCCCTGCTGGCAGCTGGCGTGGGACCGGGCTGGGCCCTGGACGGCGCCATCCCCTCGGGCCGGAGCTTGCCCCAGCCCCAGGTGTTTGCACCCGGCCGTGCCCCAGGGTGTTTGTGCGGGCGCAGGTCACTGCCACGCCGTGCCCGGGGCTGCGGGCGCTGCAGCGCCGTCCAAGGGCCTGCACGGATCCGCCGGGACCAGGGCGAACCTCCAGCCGCCCCGTGCTGTGGCCCAGCGGCGGGCGCGAGGGGGATCCCCTGACCAGGGCGAGGGGGCAGGGTCTCTGCTGATCACCAGGCAGGGGTCCCGGCGCACAGTGCACCCTGGGCCCCGCAGGGCTGGGGGGCATCTCAGGCAGGGGCCGGCAGAGTGGGGGGCACTGGCGGAGCTGCGGGGGGAGCCTGGCACAGGAATAGCAGGGGGTCGTGGCTCAGCATTGAGGGGGACGGGCCCAGCCCTTCCTCTGCCTGTGCCCAGCTGGCCCCAGCTCTTCGCTCTTGCAGAAACCGAAGGGGGAAAAGCTGACGCGCAGATGAGTCCTGATAAGCCGCTTTTTCCCCGGCGGGTGAAGTCCCTGGGCTCGGTGGTGCACGGGGGAAGGGCGCTTGGCCTGTGCGGCGCCGGCTGTGAGAGAGGTGAGCGAGTGACTCGTGCCCACGGAGACACTTGAACCCAGCCCCGGTTCCCCGGTGCAGCTGCCGGGTTTGTGGGAAGCCCCTGCGCTCAGTTTAACCCCCGTGGCCCTCCTGCTGCAGAACATCCAGGAGCAGAGCCGGGCCCCAGCCCGGCCGGGCAGCTCCGCTGTCTGTGCCCAGCCGAGCTCTGCCAGGGGGCGGCGCTGGCTCAGCAGAGAGCCCAGCTCCGTGGGGAACGCGGCCTCCTGAGAGCAGGGCAGGGCTGGGAAGCAAAGGGCGAACTGAGCCCAGGGCCCAGGTTTCCACTGGGACATGTCATAGAATCACAGATTCTCAGGGTTGGAAGGGACCTCAGGAGGTATCTAGTCCCACCCCCTGCTCAAAGCAGGACCAACCCCAACTAAATCATCCTAGCCAGGGCTTTGTCAAGCAGGGCCTTAAAAACCTCTAAGGAAGGAGATTCCACCACCTCCCTAGGGAACCCATTCCAGTGCATCACCACCCTCCTAGTGAAATAGTTTTTTCCTAATATCCAACCTAGACCTCCCCCACTGCAACTTGAGACCATTGCTCCTTGTTCTGTCATCTGCCACCACTGAGAACAGCCGAGCTCCATCCTCTTTGGAACCCCCTTTCAGGTAGTTGAAAGCAGCTATCAAATCCCCCCTCACTCTTCTCTTCTGCAGACTAAACAATCCCAGTTCCCTCAGCCTCTCCTCATAAGTCATGTGTTCCAGCCCCCTAATCGTTTTCATTGCCGTCCGCTGGACTCTCTCCAATTTTTCCACATCCTCCTTGTAGTGTGGTGCCCAAAACTGGACACAGTACTCCAGATGTGGCCTCACCAATGTTGAATAGAGGGGAATGATCACATCCCTCGATCTGCTGGCAATGCCCCTACTTATACAACCCAAAATGCCGTTAGCCTTCTTGGCAACAAGGACACACTGTTGACTCATATCCAGCTTCTCGTCCACTGTAACCCCTAGGTCCTTTTCTGCAGAACTGCTGCCCAGCCATTCGGTCCCTAGTCTGTAGCAGTGCATGGGACTCTTCCATCCTAAGTGCAGGACTCTGCACTTGTCCTTGTTGAACCTCATCAGATTTCTTTTGGCCCAATCCTCTAATTTGTCTACGTCCCTCTGTATCCTATCCCTACCCTCCAGTGTATCTACCACTCCTCCCAGTTTAGTGTCATCCACAAACTTGCTGAGGGTGCAGTTCATCCCATCATCCAGATCATTGATAAAGATACTGAACAAAACCGGCCCCAGGACTGACCCTTGGGACACTCTGCTTGATACCGGCTGCCAGCTAGACATGGAGCCATTGATCACTCCTCATTGAGCCCGACGATCTAGCCAGTTTTCTGTCCACCTTATACTCCATTCATCCAGCCCAGACTTCTGTAACTTGCTGGCAGTGTCAGGTACATTGGAGCCTGGGGGCTCCCCCTTTCTCCCCCAAACTGGAATGTCCCTGGGCATTAGCCACGGGCACTAGATTGGGAGTCTCAGGCCAAGTGCCTGGTGTGTGTGTGTGTGTGTCCGTCCGTCCGTCCCCGTCCGTCCGTCCCCTACAGGAGGAATGGCTCAGAGGCACTGCGATACAGGGCGCTCCTACCCACCTCTGGGTGTGTGCCCACTGGGTAGGGGCACGCTCCCATCTCCCCGGGTGCAGGTGGGGGGCCCCCATCTCACTCAGTGGGGCAGGACGCCCAGATCCCTTCCCCACGGGTGCCCGTATGCAGCTGGCTGACAGTGGATGGTTACGCTGCTCGTGTGATGGACGCGCCTCTCTCCAAGTACCTTGTTGCCAGAGCATCTGACTGCCTCCCCGTCGCTGGCGTAGTGACCCGCAGGCAGGGCAGTGCCCCCCCATTGTACGGACGGGAACCGAGGCACAGAGTAGATTAAGTGACTTGCCCAGGGTCAGGTAGGAAGTCTGTGGCGAAGCAGGGACCTGAATCCAGATTTGTTGGGGCGCCAGTTTAGTGCTCCACCCACTAGCCCTTCCATCCCCCTGGTTAACCCGGGGAAGCGCTGCAGAGGGGAATGGCTCCCATGTCACGGCAGGAGACGCAGGCCAGCGGTGGGAGCCGCCAGTGGCTCTGAGTGTCATAAGTGCTCCGTCCCCCTCCCCAGCTGGTGGCTGAGTGTCCCTAGCAGAGGGCGGGGCGAGGCGGGAGATTGGGGCCGGAGGAGAGGACGTGTGTTGTGCTCTGGCTGGGATCTGCGGGGCTGGCAGTGGCTCTGGACGAGCCCAGGCGCTGGTTATGCAGGCGCAATCATTTTGTGACGTGGTTCTCCAGGCAGCCCCCTCTGCGACCCGACAGAACCGTGTTGCATGCAGCGCTGGCGAGACGGGGGGCCCGCGCTGGTGTGATGGGGCCTGGGGGGCATTGGGCCTCAGTCGGGATGAAGGCTGCTGGATTGAGAGCAGCCGCTAGAAACTTCCCATCAGAAACTTGGCCAAAGTCTGATTTTGTGCGTGCACACGCGTGAATGCACAGACTCACGTGGGGGGTGTATGCCCGGGGGTGCACACGGACACAGACCCACGTGGGGGGGTGTATGCCTGTGAGCACGCACGGACACAGACCCACGTGGGGGGGTGTATGCCTGGGGGTGCGCACGGACACGGACCCACGTGGGGGGTGTATGCCCAGGGGCGCGCACGGACACGGACTCATGTGGGGGGGGGTGTATGCCCGGGGGCGCGCACGGACACGGACCCACGTAGGGGTGCACATGCATAACCCCCCCGCCCCCTCCTCCGCCGCAGTGATTTTTTCCCTGTGCTCTGTTCCACTAAAGGAAAATCCCTCTCAGGGGAACTGGCTGGAGGCCGGGCCCACAGGACGGGAACTTCCCATGTTTCCATCTGCTCCAGCTTGGCACTTCCCTTTTCCCCAGAGAGGCGTCTGAGCTGGGGGTGGATTTGGGGCATGCCCGGATCTCAGGGTTTGGGGTAGGGAGACCAGACGTCCTGATTTTATAGGGACAGTCCCGATTTTTGGGTCTTTTTCTTATATAGGCTCCTGTTACCCCCCACCCCTGTCCCAATTTTTCACACTTGCTGTCTGGTCTCCCTGGTTTGGGCTCTGCCCATTCCAGAGACATGGGCCAGGAATTGGGGTGCAGACAGGGACTGCTCCGGACGCCGCGTACAACGGCTGGCGCCTCTGCCCAAACCCAGCAGTCAGTAGTGGCTCCAGGCTCTCCGGGGATCTCTGGGCTGGTTTCAGAGGTGAGGTTTTCGTAACGAGAGTGACAATAGTTTGAACATTTTCCATCTGGTTTTGTGCTGTTTGTAAAACCAATCAACCAACCAAAAAACCCTTTCCGTGAAAATTCATTTCATTGGTAACTTTCCTTTCTTGGATGCAAAACCAAGACTGGTTCAGTTGTTAAAAGCCCGGCAGTGTTTGGGTTTCAAAGGAAAAGAAAAGGGTTTGTTTCTGCAGAATATCTTTGTGGGGAATTCGCCCGCTCTGAGGCAAACGGGGGACCCGGGGAGAGGGATGTGAAAATCGGCCCCTTCCCATCCAAACAGTGCGAAAACTCTGACACAGGCTCTAAGGCACATTTCTCCGCAGTGTGACACACGCTCCTGGGGGCAGGGGCTGCCTTTGTGCAGCACCTCCTAGCGTGACTGCGGCACGACAAACGAGCAAATGAATCGAGTTTCACCTGCACTCCTGTGTCCCGCCTTTGCCCTTGTCATTAACGTGGTGAGCCCAGGTTCTCCCTCAGACTCTCTGCACCCCGCAGCCCTGTTTCTGTCTCTCTCCTCTCGTCACTCATGAAGGTGGGAAAATGTGCCGATGTCGGACAGTTGGTTCGCTGATGGCCTGGCCTAGCTGTTGCTGCAGCCAGTGGAAAGGCACCCGTTGACTGCAGCGGGAATTGGACCAGGGTCAGCTCTAGACAAGACTGCGAGGGGATGTGACAAAGTGGGGCTGTTCTTAATGTTTCCTCTGAATACCTTGGGGGGGGCCTCAGTTTCTGGCCGACCCTCTGTCTTCGTGCAAAGAGGTCAGGTGACCCCCTGGCCTGGGAAAGAGAAAAGGCCAGAGAGGAGGGGCTGGAGGGGGTGTCAGTTGGGAACTGGCTGGGGACGGGAAGTGAGGGCAGACATGAGGATCTGCCTCGCTGGGCCCCAGAATGAACCTGGCTGAGGGGTCCTGTTCTCTGTACCTACAAGCTCTGTTTTAGACCCTGTTCCTGTCATCGAATAAACCTCTGTGTTACTGGCTGGCTGAGAGTCACGTCTGACTGCGCAGTGGGGGTGCAGGACCCTGTGGCCCCCCCCAGGACCCGCCTGGGTGGACTCGCTGGGGGAAGCGCACGGAGGGGCAGAGGAGGCTGAATGCTCCAAGGAGAGACCCAGGAGGTGAAGCCGTGGGAGCTTCTTGCCCTGCAGACAGGCTGCTCCGAGGGAGAGGAGGCTCCCCAGAGTCCTGCCTGGCTTGGTGGGGAGCAGTTCCAGAGCAGCGCCCGGGGACCACATGACAGGGGAGCTTCAGAGGAACTGAACGCAGCTGGGTGCTTGGGCTGTGTGACGGCTGGTTAAACAAGTGTGAGGAGGGCAGGTTGGAAGGATGCTTTCAAACGATCACACACGGTTCTGGGTTCAGTTGACTGTAACCGCTCAGGAGAAATATCCAGGCATCGTTGTGGGCCGCTCGGTGACATGTGCAGCCGTGGGCAAAAATGCAGGAAAGTTGTTAGGCCCCACTGAGAGAGGGCTGGAGAATGCAGCTGAAAATATGGTGGCGCTACCCTCTAAATCAGTGGGATGCCCTTACATGGGCGAGCGTGTTCAGTTCTGGTCCCCTCGTCTCAAAAAGGATAGAGCAGAAATAGAAACAGGCTAGTAAAAATGATTGCCGGCCTGGAGAGCCTGGCTTAAGAGGAGCCTGGCAAAGACCAGGGCTGTCACACCGAGCCAGGAGTGCTGTGGACGGGTACAGCGCGTGGGGGGGTGGGGGGAGTCACTGGGCCTGTCTTTCTACCCTGTCTTGTAACACAGGAACAAGGCGACGTTCAGCAAAACTGAAAAGCAACAAATTCAAAACTGACCCAGGACAATGTGTTTTTAAGTAACCCGATGAACCCGTGGAACTCACTGCCACAAGATATCTATCGCTCCAGCCAAGAGATCAGAGGGACTCAATAGTGTCCGAATAGTGAGGATAGTGACGTGTGTTGGGGAACCAAATCTATAGCTTAGGATACAGACCTACCACCGTCTGACGGGGTTAGACAGAAACGTCCCCCGGACGCATGTATGGCATGTGGTCGTTCTCGGCGTGTGCCATAGTCCTCCTAAGTGGGGCACTGGTGGGCGAGGGGACTGGGTCGGCTCCCAGTGACGTCCATGGACCGGCACTGACTCACCCGAGCTTTCTGCAGCACTTTCCTGTGGGGCTCAGACTCCACACAGGTTGTCTCAGCCCCGACATGATTAACAAAGTTCTTTGAGTCCCTGTTATGTGTGGGGAGGGGAGGAGAGAGGCTCGTAGGAACATACGAATGGCCGTATGGCCCAGGATCCTGTCTGCCAGTAGTGGCCGGTGCCAGGTGTTTCACAGTGAATGAACAGAACAGGGCAACGATCGAGGGACCCATCCCCTGTCGCCCATTGCCAGCTCTGGCAACTTCTGGCAGGCAGAGGTTTAGGGACACCCAGGCATGGGGTTGCAGCCCTGCCCATCCTGGCTAACTGCCATTGATGGACCTGTGTGACAGTGCGGTTCTGGCGGGACCCAGCTGAGGTGCCAAATCAGGACCAATTGCTCAAACAGGGCAGTCACAGCCCTAGGCTGGGGTTTTTCCACCCCTAAGGCAAACCAAACCAGCCAGACAAAAAGGACTTCGGTCTCACCCCACTGGCTAACCGCAAGTCACACAAGCAATTCCCTTAGACACTCCAGTCTCCCAGTATCACCACCAGTGCACTCGTCCTGGGATGAATGGTTATGAAAACCAACACCCCAATAAAAGGAAATGGTTCTCTCGATCCCAAAGGACCAAGCCCCAGACCCAGGTCAATCTACACATCAGATCTTACCCACAAATCACGCTGTTGCCAATCCTTTAGAATCTAAAATCTAAAGGTTTATTTACAAAGGGAAGAAGGTAGAGATGAGAGCTAGAATTGGTTAAATGGAATCAATTACATACAGTAATGGCAAAGTTCTTAGTTCAGGCTTGCAGCAGTGATGAAGTAAACTGCAGGTTCAAATCAAGTCTCTGGAACATCCCCCGCTGGGATGGGTCATTCAGTCCTTTGTGCAGAGCTTCAGCTTGTAGCAAAGTCCCTCCAGAGGTCAGAAGCAGGATTGAAGACAAGATGGAGATGAGGCATCAGCCTTAGATAGGCTTTTCCAGGTGTAAGAATCTCTTTGTTCTTACTGTGGAAAATTACAGCAAAATGGAGTCTGGAGTCACATGGGCCAGTCCCTGCACTTCGCTGAGTCACAAGGCGTATCTGCCTTCTCTCCATGGGTTAATTGTGTAGCTGATGGTCCTTAATGGGCCATCAAGCAGGCCAGGCAGAGCTAACACCAACTTGTCTGGGATGTCACCCAGAAGCACAGCACAAATACAAAATATAGACATTACAGAGCCAATACTTATAACTTCAACTACAAAATGATACAGACATACAGACAGCATAATCCTAACCAGCAACCCAGAACCTGGTCTTAGACACCTTAGATGACCCCCTTTACTTAAGATTTGGTGCCACTACAGGACCTTGGTTGCAGCCCATGTTCTGTATGGTCCCAATTTATATCAATAACGTCACAACCTGTCCTCCAGGAACTTATCTAGTTCTTTCAAACCCACTTATGCTTTTTTCCGCTTCTAAAAAGAGCGATTGAGACGAGTTGTTTTTTCTGCTCAATTAGCAAGAAGAGCAAAAGGACTTTGACGCCAGCCTGGGGCCGTGGCGAGCCCTGCGCTGGGGGGTGGCAGGTGAGGAGAACAGCGCTATTCTGAGTGCCGAGCAGTGCGGGGGGCCCGTGTGGGCACGTTCCCATGCAGAGGACGCAGCGCAGAACATTCCTGTAACGCTCCAGTTGGGGCATCTCAGCTGTTACCCGTAAAAGCCCCGGGCCTGCCCTGACCTGTGTGAGCTGAATGCAGCACCTGCACCGAATGCATTCCTTGCAGGCTCAGGGCCCTGGGGAGGGGGAGTCTTTCCAGCGACGCCCATGGGTTTTGGATCCAGCCCCAGATCTGAGACGCTGCAGATGGGCGTGACCTGCTCTCGCGTAGCGCCTCTCCCTGGGGTTGATGCTTTTGCGTTCTCCAGGGCTTTGCCCTGTCTTGTGTCACGGCGCCCACCGTGCCCCAGTCCGCAGCCTCCCTGGGCCATCCGG
Organism: Mauremys reevesii; assembly: GCF_016161935.1. Taxonomy (NCBI): domain Eukaryota; kingdom Metazoa; phylum Chordata; order Testudines; family Geoemydidae; genus Mauremys; species Mauremys reevesii. The sequence goes on along the minus strand of NC_052628.1, from coordinate 2,870,343 downwards.
TGCCATCGGCTTTGATTTCTGGGCACAGTTCAGCTGAATAACTGATGGCCCGAGGCAGCCCCCAGCTGCACCTAGGCAGCCTCCGGTTCCCGGTCCCGGTTCCCTGCCGCCTTGGGGTGCTTTGCCTGTTATCATGTCCTCGGAGTGGTTACCGACCGTTACCCTGACCTGAACCCCGCCTAGCCGCGTCTCTTCTCAGCTCCCTTGGCCTCTGCTCTGAACTCCCTCCAGTTTGTCCATATCCCGGGGTCCCGACCCAGCGCTGTGACGTTATTGATATAAATGGGGACCATATAGAACATGGGTTGCAACCAAGGTCCTGTAGTGGCACCAAACCTTAGGTAAAGGGGGTCATCTAAGGTGTCTAAGACCAGGTTCTGGGTTGCTGGTTATGATTATGCTGTCTGTATGTCTGTGTATCATTTTGTAGTTGAAGTTATAAGTATTCGCTCTGTAATGTCTGTAATTTTGTATTATGCTCTGCCTCTGGGAAGTGTCCCAGACAAAGCTGATGTTAGCCCGGCATAGCTGGCTTGATGGCCCATTAAAGGGCCATCGGCTACACAATGGACCCATGGAGAGAAGGCAGACACGCCTTGTGACTCAGCAAAGTATGCAGGGACTGGCCCATGTGACTCCAGACTCCATTTTTGCTGTAAGTTTCCACCGTGAGGACAAAGGGATTCTTACACCTGGAAAAGTCTATATAAGGCTGATGCATCATCTCCATCTGGTCTTCAATCCTGCTTCTGACCTCTGGAGGGACTTTGCTACAAACTGAAGCTCTGCACGAAGGACTGTTGACCCATCCCAGCGGGGGATGTTCCAGAGACTTAATCTGAACCTGCAGTTTACTCCAGCACTGCTGCAAGCCTGAACTAAGAACTTTGCCATCACTGTATGTAATTGATTCCATTTAACCAATTCTACCTCTCTTCTCTACCTCTTTCCCTTTGTAAATAAACCTTTAGATTTTAGATTCTAAAGGATTGGCAACAGCGTGATTTGTGGGTAAGATCTGATATGTAGATTGACCTGGGTCTGGGGCTTGGTCCTTTGGGATTGAGAGAACCTTTTTCTTTTATTGGGGTGTTGGTTTTCATAACCATTCATCCCAGGACGAGTGGCACTGGTGGTGATACTGGGAGACTGGAGTGTCTAAGGAAATTGCTTGTGTGACTTGTGGTTAGCCAGTGGGGTGAGACCAAAGTCCTTTTTGTCTGGCTGGTTTGGTTTGCCTTAGAGGTGGAAAAACCCCAGCCTGGGGCTGTAACTGCCCTGTTTGAGCAATTGGTCCTGATTTGGCACTCTCAGTTGGGTCCCGCCAGAATCGCTCCGTCACAAGCACGTATCTCAGGCCTGGGCTCGGCTGCCCTGTCATTTTGATCCCTGTCCACACGTGTCTGGCCGGGTGTGAAGTCTGGTCTACCCTCAGGGGACGACGGTAGCAGCGTCCCATGGGTGCAGCTGTACAGTCTCCCCGGCCTGAGAGAAGTGACCCCGGAGCATGGAACTTTGACCTCACATTAGTTGACTGAACATGCTTCAAAGTCACCGAGTTCCCCAGACTCCGCTCAGGAACTTCAGCCGGGGACTCGCTGCAGCCCAGACGAATGCTTTAAACCCGTGGTCCCCAACCTTTCTGTTGCAATAGCATAGTCGTGTTCCCAGAAGAGTGTGGCGGGCGCCGGACGACCAGCCGCCGAAATGCCACCGAGAAGCAGCTGCATTTCGGCCGTGACGCTTCTTGGCATTGCCGCTTCTCGGCAGCGGGTTGCCCGGCGGCCGCGCTCCCTTGTCAGTAGGCGGGCGCATGTAAATGCCCCGGCGGATGCCATGGCACCCACGGGCACCCCATTGGGAACCACTGCTTTAAAATGGCAGACCGTCGTAAAGCCCCCATGGAACAGAAACTGCCCAGCGCTTGGCCGGGGAAGCAACGTCCAGCCTTGCGGGCCGACCCGGCCTGGCCCTTCTGGCGTGGCAGGTGTGGTGGGAGGCACACGCAGGCGCTGGAGCAGAACCGTTTGTAGCTGTGCGAGAGAAAAGTCTCAGCCCGAGGGACCCAGCCGGCTGCCTGGGGAGCTTGTCTAGCCCCGTCCAGCGACTGGAGGTGCCCAGATGCTCATGACCGTGCTGAGCACCGTGGAAAAGCCCCAAATCCTCCTCAGCCACCAGAGGGGCCCTCAGCCCGAGCCTGGAAGGCTCCGTTGGTCACTTTTTCTCTGTGAGCTTAGTAGACTTCAGGGCAGGCCCCCGGCATAGCCCGGGCCAGGGACCCGAGGTCAGGTCAGCGAAGCTGCAGGCACGCCGGGGGGGGGGGGGGGTTTATCAGCCGGAAGATTCCTCGCGGCCGCTGGCATTTCAACCCTCTCCCGTCTTCCCAAACAGCCGCATGCGGCAGCTAATGAACCCTGGGTGACCCGCCAGATGCTTTTCAAGTGACAGGCGAAGGGCAGCAGCTTGATGGGTCCTGCAGAAGCAGCCTGTGCACCAGCCTGTGCAGGCTCCGGCCTCGGGGGGGGGGGGCAACGGGGAGGACAACGTAACTGAGCTCCTGGCGGAAAAACTCCCGGCGTGGTGACCTCATCCCAGAGAAATCTAAACAGGAGGTTCAAGGCAGCCGCGTTTGGGTGGGATCCTGCCTTGGCACACGTGTGAACCACTCCGGATTGACACCCGTGCCAGAGAGCAGAATCTGGCCCTTAGCCATCTTCCTGCTCTGTGCCAAGTCCCCCCAGGTTGGCCCCTTCAGAGCATTTGCTGGGAGTTGCCCCCAGAGCAGAGGGGGCTTGGAGCCAGCGGGAAGCTCCCACCTGCCGGGAGGGATGGGCTGGGAGCAGGGCTCGGATCTGTCCAGCTTTCAGCGGGAGAGGCCTGTTCTCTCCTGTCCAATACAGCCCAAGAGGGCACCTCCATCCGGCCTGAGCCTGGGGCGTCTGTCAGAGGCCAACGCAGCATCGCCAACCAGCTGGACCCCCAGCGACCCGCCTGGGCTGATCACAGGGTTCCCATGCGCCTCCTGGATCCCTCCTGTCTGCTCGCTAATGGCTCCGAGGTCTCCAGCCAGTGCCGGGTATTCCCGGCTGTGTTTCCCTCAGGCCCTGCCGATTTGCAGGGAATGTCTCCAACCCCGCAGGGTCCCAGAGCCCCCGAACCTGGGCCTCTACGCAGCAATGAAACAGCCCCACAGCCCGAGGGGCTACTACTGCGTAGACAGACCCTTGGCCAAGTAGCCCTGAGCTGCTTGTTCTGGCCTAGCCGCCGATCGTACCCCCTGTGCACGGGGGTCGCTGTGTTAGTCGTCCAGTCGCTGCTGCTGGAAAGGGAGGGGAACCAGGCGTTTAACCCTTCGCCCATCGCTGAGGTTTTCTGTCACTGACTTTCCCTCCTCGCTGAGTAACGGGCCTGCCCCGTCCTTGGTCTTCCTCTGGCTTGTATCAGAGGGGTAGCCGTGTTAGTCTGGATCTGTAAAAGCAACAAAGAGTCCTGTGGTACCTTATAAACTAACATGTTTTGCAGCATGAGCTTTCGTGGATGAATATCCACTTCTTCCTCTGGCTTGTCTCCCTTTGCGCCCCTTTAATCTCACTTTGCGCCTCGGCCTGCCTCATTTTGTCCCTCCAGGCTCAGGTTAATCTTTCGTAGCCCCCCCACCCCCTCTCAGGGTCGCTCGGGCCCCCGTCCTGCTCCAGCTCTGGGTCTCTCGTCAGCCCCCTGAGCTTTACGATGCCGGACGCAGTTACCAGCCTGTGTTCCCAGGCGCTGCGTCCTCCAGAGACCCGTGTGCGTGTGACAAGGGCAGGGCTGGGGTTCGGCTCGCGGGAGCGGCTGCTGCTTCGGAGCTCCAGCACGGTCATCGCTCGGGTAGGTTAGTGGCGGCGCTGGGGGGGCCAGTGCGAATGGGGTGAAGCGGAGGTGAGGGAGGCTGGAGGCATCGGGGGTTGTGGCACCTGTCAGGGAGCAGAGGTGTGTGCAAGGGAGCCTGTTTGTGCCTCTGCGTTCCCCAGCCCCAGCCCCATTCCGGCTCGCCTCCCGCTCCAGGTTTAAAGAGACAGGGCCGCTCTCCGCACCCCCAGATTGGGACTGGTGCCGGGTTGCCGCGATGGTGCTTAATGCACCTGGGCAGACGCGCTCCAGAAAACCAGCAGCATGCCCGCCAGTGCCCAGCATGCCCTTGGGATGCGGGTTCCCGCTGTTGCTCTGATGCCGAGCGTCACAGCTCTGCAGCCCATTGCAAACAGACGGGCACCAGCCATGCGTCTGAGCGCGCTTAGCCCCTGCACTGGATGTGCTGCTGTGGCCGCCTGCTGCTGGGAGAGCCACAGGGGCCCGGCAGGCAGCACTGGGCCGTCACGCGGCCTCTCTCTGCTCAGGCTGGGCGCTGCCCGACGAGGTGACGCTATGCCGAGGGCCGGGTGGCAGCCACCGCACTAGAGATGGGCCCTTGCAGGCGTGGCATGGCAGTGCCCCCTGCTGGTTCACCGCAGCAATGGCAGGGCTGCCCTCAGAAAGTCACCCCGTTCCTGACTTTGCTCTGATGTGAGCTTGGGGGTGCTGGCCCGGGCCCTCGAGTGGGCACTGCGGGTAGCCCCTGTGCCAGCATCCCACAGCACACACAGCTAGTCCAGACCTGCCCTTCCCCTCCGGCTTTGCCAAGGGAGATCAGCTCCTGGCCCTTCCGGCCCGGGCCTGCTCAGTGCAGCTCTGCCCTGAGCCCCGCACCGGTCCTGAGCGCCGTATAGCCAGCTCTGCCAATGCCCCTCCGTCCCAGCTGTTATCCCAGTCCTGGGCCGTTCACACAAGCAGTACTGATCCTGCCGGCTCTTACCCGGCTGGGAACAAACCGGGGAAGGGATGGTGGCAAGTGGTTCTCTTTGTTCGCGAATGGCCAAGGCAGGATTCGAACCCAGGTCTCCAGGAGGGTAAGGCTCGTCTGTTAATCCCTGAGTCACCCAGCGCCTGCCTTCCATGGGGCTGCTAAACGCAGCATTTGCCTTTTTAAGACCTGAGCTGTAACTCTGTGCAATTCCCAGGCAGGTCCCTCGCCGGCCCGCTCAGCCGGGAGCCCCGGGTTGGGACACTCCCCGTGGTTCCTGTGGCCTCGTGGGCAGAGGAGAGCCGCGGCCACAGAGACCAGAGAAAGGAAGCTAATTAAACCCTAACGAGCACACGCTCCGGTGCCTGGAGGGGCCCTGAGAGAGCAGAGTGAATCACACAGCTGGGCATGGCTAACGCCGGCTTTCCTCTGCTTGCCTGCTGTCCGGCCAACGCGTGGCCACCCTCCCCCCGGGCGGGGCAGGGCAGCTCACGGGCCGGCCGGCTGGGGTGTCGCTGGGGAATGCACGCCGAGGAGTTGGGACTGGCTGTTTCCACCCCAGGCTGTTTGCTATTTGTGGTGCGTGGGGGCAGGTTTCGGGTCCCTGGCTGGGCACATGCCCCGTGTCATATAGACTAGCGGCTTCCCCCTGGGGGTTTGTAGCAGAACAGTCTGTTGATGTGAAAACGTGGGGTCTGGTGAAGATCTTCCACCCGTACCCAGGGTCCGTGCAAATGCTTGTGAATGCCACGGGCAGAATCCAGGCGGGAGCAGCTGCAGGCACCTGCATGGGGTTTGGATTCTGTCTGGACTAGTTCTAAAACGCGCCGGGAGATGCAGCGTCTACGGCAGGGGTCGGCAACCTGGCAGAAGTGGTGTGACGAGTCTTCATTTGTTCACTCTGATTTAAGGGTTCGCGTGCCAGTGATACATTTGAACGTTTTTAGAAGGTCTCTTTCTATAAGTCTATAATATAGAACTAAACTATTGTTGTATGTAAAGTAAATAAGGTTTTTAAAATATTTAAGAAGCTTCATTTAAAATTAAATTAAAATGCAGAGCCCCCCGGACCGGTGGCCAGGACCCAGGCAGTGCGAGTGCCCCTGAAAATCAGCTCGTGTGCCGCCTTCGGCACCCGCGCCATAGGCTGCCTACCCCGGTCTACAGAGCCCAGGGCCAGATTCCCCCTGGGACAGGTGGTGCAGCGTGCACAGCCTTGACTATGGCTGCGTGTGCAAATGAAGGCTTTGCCGTCCAACGTGCCCTGGAGCAGGTGCAGTGGTGATAGCTGTGCCCGGGGGTGTGAGCACACGTGTTTCTGCATGTGCCGTTCCCAACGGACCATTGGCCCTTCGAGTTGTGTGTCCCCCGCTCTGTGTGCAGTGGGTCGGCTCTGAGGGCTTGGCATTTAGTGACACACAAATCCAGTGCAGAGAAGGGGGGGTTAGGGCCAGGGTGACCCGCAGGGCGGAGACATAGAGGCCACGGTGCAGCCTCCCGGGTCCAAGTGGCTGGGGCCCCCCTCCGAAGAGCCGATGAGAAAATCCACGATTGCTCCACCCGCCTTTGCTGCGTTTCCACGGCTCAGGTTGGAGGCTGCACAGAGGGCCCCGGGGGAGCCGTGATTATGATTCTTTACATCTCGCCAGCCCTAGGTCGCACAGTGCTTCGCCCAGCAGGTTGCGATCCATTTCACATGGGGGGAAACTGAGGCACCGAGCTGACGGGAGGAGGGGCAGACCCACAAATAGAGGCCAGGCATCCAGACTTGCCATCCCTTGGTCCCCTCCCCACCCCCGGGATGTGAGCCGGAGTCGCTTCCCCTTGCAGGGAACAGCAGAGCAGGGCATTAGCAGCTCCCCTGGGGCTGCGCTGCTCCAGAGAGGTCACGAGGCGGCCAGAGGTCTCTGCTCGCTGGTGCTCAGAGATTTACGAGCGTGCGCTGGGGCGCGGCCTCCCCGGCAGCTTCCGCTCCCACAGGAATCCATCATCAGCCCTGCACGGTTCCTGTCAGGCCAGGAAGCCCCCCCCGTCTGCCCTTCGCACGCACCCCACCTCGCACGCTGCATGGCTCTGCAAAGCAAGCCCCTCGCTGCATCCCCCGGCAGGCTCCAGGGAGCGAGCAGAGTGGGGGTGCGGAGACGGAGAAAGGCAGGGCAGAGGGGGAGGGAGAAAGGGGGAGAGTTTGGGGGACCCCCAGCTCTGCTAGGGAAGCTGGCAGGGGGTGCTCCTGAGAGCCCAGCACCTGGGCACGAAGCACCCTCCCCCCTTAGCTTGTGGGGTGAGGTCCCCCCCGCCAGCACAGCCCAGGGCTCGGAGGGAGTCAGGCTACCATGCCCCCTTGGGTGAAGGTTTTTTGGGTGCCCAGGCTGGCCTCCTGCTGACTTCCACCCGGCATGGGCCCTGGCACACTGCCCTCCAGGAGCCGGGCACGTGGGGTGGCAGGGAGGGAGTCTCCGGGCTAGGAGCAGGGGGCTCAGAGCCTTCCCCAGACGTGACTTCACCCGCCCGGGGAGTGCAGCCAGTGGCAGGACCCCGCTAGCCCCAGGGGCCACCCGCTCGCTGGCAGAGAGTTAATCCTCCCGCCTGAGCTGCTAACGCGGACACGGTCTGGGCCGCCGGGTGCAAAGGGGGGCAGGGTCCCGGCGCTGCGAGCTGGGGGGCCCCAGTCTGTGGTCTCCCCCCTCCCCGAAGGCTGGTGCTGGAGTGTGTGGGCAGAGAGCCCCTCTCTGAAGCAGGCACCAGAGCCAGCCTAGGAGCGGAGGGGGAGGTGCCCACCTGTGGCGTGGGGGTGAGGGGGGCACCCGGGGCACCAGAGAGCCAAGGGAGGGTGGAGGGGGGCAGCACCGTCCCACGGGCGCTGTTGGAAGAGGCCCCGGGGGGCTCGCCCTGGCGCCTGTCCCAGTTCCGCAGGCTCGGGGCTCTGTTCTCCCACCCGGGACCCTCTGGCTCCCATCCAGCCATGCCTCCATCCCAGGCCTAGCTGGGGGCCGGGAGCCCAGGCTCCCACATTCAATGGGAAGGGGAGGTGCCAGCCGGGCCCCCGGCCTTGTGCCTCAGGCGCCGCTTGCCAAGCAGGAAAGGGCAGGGACTGCGCTGAGGGACCTGCGGCTGCTCCCAGCGGGGGGGCCAGGCAGGGCTGGGGGGGCGGCTGCAGAAAAGTGAGGCCTGGGGGAGTTCAGGGCTCCGAGAGAGGGAGGGAGGGAGGGGGGCTGGCCGGCCGGTCCGGACGAAGCACCAGCCGGGCCGCAGCTCCGCGCTCTCGGTGCTGGTTTCACTCAGCCCCGCGGGACGGACGTGCCGCCCCAGCCGGTGGTGCTGGGCTCTGGCCACTAGCCGGCCCCTGGGCTAGCAAGAGGCTAAAAATCCGGGGCCCCTCGGAGGGGGCCAGCTTGGTAATATTTAAAAACCAGACAATCCAGCAGGAACCTCCCCTGCCCCACCCCCGAGGCCCCGACCCCATCCAGTTCCCGTCCCCCAGCTCCGCCCCCCCCCCCCCCCAGTCAGGAGGGACTCGCCTGCGGAGCCGGGCCTGGGAGCTGCAGCCGCCTAGGGTGACCAGACAGCAAGTGTGAAAAATCGGGACAGGCGGTGGGGGGGGTAATAGGAGCCTATATATGAAAATGCCCCCAAAATCAGGACTGTCCCTATAAAATGGGGACATCTGGTCACCCTGCAGCCGCCCGACGCAGGTGGGAGGTGGCCCCGGCTGAGCAGGGGCTGGCGCGGGTGATGACCCGACACCTCCCCGCCTCCCCCGCCCAAAGCAACCAGGCATTGGGTGTCCCGTCAGTAGATCTGACTGGACACTGCCGGTCCCCTTTGCGACAGGACTTTCCTGTTGAAACCTGGGCCCCTGGCCCCCCTAGCCCCTCGTCCCCCCTGGCTAGCACGCGCTCCACGGCCCCTGGCCTCCCTCTGGCAGGGACACCCCACGCACCCCTCCCCGGGAGGCTGGACCCTCTCCCAGAATCAGGCCCTGTCTCCCAGAGGCTGCTGAAGCCAAACGGAGATTTTGGGCAGCGCAGCAGGACTAAGGCGGCTTCCTGCCTGCCCTGGCCCTGGGCCGCTCCTGGAAGCAGCCGGCTCCACCCCTGTGGTCCCTGGGGGTGGGGCAGGGGATCTCCGTGTGCTGCCCCTGCCCTGAGCACCAGCTCTGCAGCTCCCATTGGCTGGGAACTGCGGCCAATGGGAGCTGTGGGGGCGGTTCCTGTGGACAGGGGAGCATGCGGAGACCCCCTGGTGCCCCCCCCGGAGTCGCTGCTAGAAAGGTGAGCCTGTCACTTTTGGGAGCCGCTGGAGGTAAGTGCTGCCCCCTCACCCCTTCCCGTACCCCAAACCCCTGCCCCAGCCCAGAGCCCGCACCCTGCACCCCCTCCTGCACCCCACCCCCCTGTCCCAGGCTCAGCCTCCCAGAGCCACTTCCTACACTCTGAACCCCCTGGCCCCGAGCCAGAGCCTGCAGCCCTTCCCGCACCTCCCCCCCGTGCCCGAGCCCGGGGACAGTGAGGGAGGTGGGGGAGAGCGAGCGATGGAGGGGGCGGGGGCGGGGCCAGGGTGGTTTGGGTTTGTACCATTAGCCAGCTGGCAAGTCGCGCTGTGCAGTGCACTCTCCTGGAGCCCAGCCCTCTGCCCCACGCTCAGGTTAAACGCCCGCCGAACACTGGCGGCTTGTTCTCCCTGGCTCCGCGCCCGCTGTGGTACGAAGTCCCAGCTGTGTCCAGACACCTGGGCTGGAGGGGGCGGGGTGGGGAGGGGCGGAGCTAGCTAAGGGAATGGGGGGAGGACGGGGAGAGAGGACACACTGGGGGGGGGGACGGGAACTTTACTTAAGACGACTCTTCAAAGTGATGCAGTTCAGCTCTTGCAGATGCCCCGGCGGTTGAACCTGGGCTAGGGGCAGGGTTCAGCCGTCCTGCCACGGATCCCTCATCCCAAAACCGGAGCGTCCCCAGGAGTCTGCCCTGGGCTCCCTGCACTGCCTGGTGTTTGCCTGGAGCCCCCCCCCCTCTCTGTGCCCCCACGGGCCCAGCCTCCCGGGGAGGGGTGCGTGGGGCGTCCCTGCCCGTGGGGCGTCCCTGCCCGTGGCGAACACAAAGGGGCACGTGTGACGCTCCTCGCTGGCTGCCTGCAGGAGGGTGTGGAGAGCCCACGGCACAGAGCGCCTCGGTCAGCCCTGGTGTAATGTCACCGACCGCCCTGGGGTCGCACCCGCCTGTCACTGTTTTGCGTTACCCCCCGTGCTGGCTGTGATTGGGGTCCACGCTCCTCCCCCGGATCCCTGCACTTGGCCTCCCGGCTGGCAGCGCCCAGCTGGCTGCGTTGCTCCCCGAGAGACCCGAATGCGGGTGAGACCCGAACCCGGGGCCAAGCACAACACGGAGCTGGCAAAGGCTGTGCTGAAAGCGGCTCCCTTTCCATCCTCTGCCTTTGTCAGCAGGACGCTGAGCTGGGGAAGCTGGGTTCTGGCCACTCCCCGGGCACGGCCGCTGCCAGGGCAAGGATCGGAGGGGCTGGGGAGAAGGAGCCAGCCGCTTATTGTGTGTCTGGGCCTAGAGGTCAGAGCAGAGGGGCTGGGAGCCAGGACTCCTGGGATCTAGTCCCACCTCTGGGAGGGGAGTGTAGTGCAGTGGTTAGAGCAGGGAGCCAGGACTCCTGGGTTCTATTTGTACCTGTGCCACTGACTCTCTATATGACTTTGGGCAAATCATCTCCGTTCCCTCTGTTGTCAGAGGAGGGAGATGACGCCTGACTTCCCGGGGGGGCTGGGCGGGTTCTCTGCTCTCCGTACGGTGCCCTGAGAGCCCTGGGCTGTCCTGAACCCACAGATATTAGCAGTGCCCGAGCTGGATGCTCAGATTACGCTGCCAGCAGCAACCCACCCCCATCTTCTCTTCAGGTGTCCCTAAGGTGAGGAGGTTTTACGAGCTCGGCAGCAGGGAATCAGCCCCTCCCATGTAAGCAGGGCGGGGTCATAAGGCCCATCTCTGCTTGGAGAGCCCTGCGGGGGGGTGCATTGCCTCCCTGCCCTGCGGGGGGAGCGTGACTGCCCTCTCGTGGCTGGGCTCAGGGACAAGACAAAGGATCTGCTACTCCTACCCCTTCGAGGTGACCCCCCTGGGCTCGGCTGGCCACAGCCTGTGCTCCCAGCTGCACGGCTTTACTAGCAATGGTGTGTTCCCTGCAGGACATGGGTTGTTACTCCTGCCATATCAGCACGGGGCATCCAGCGGTGGCCTGTGGACCCCCAGGTTTCGGGGGGGGCGGGCAGAGCGATCCTGCTCCAGATGGCCACACTGGAGGCCCCTGAGTGGGGCTATTCCAGCTGCCTCTCCTGGTGACCCGGCCTGCACCCCAGGAGGTGAGAGGCCTTTTCACTTTCTGCTCCTGGCCAGGCCTGGGTTGGGAGGGGGCGATTCAGCCTGTGCTCACCCAGCAAGAGTCCCCGGCCACCGTCTCCTCCCGACGTGCGGCGCGAGGGAGAGTGTCTGTCTGCGTCCGCGCCAGGCTCATAGAGTCGTCAAGTCCATGGCCAGAAGGGGCCAGTGTGACCATTGAATCTGACCTGCTGGAGAATGTGGGCCAGAGACCTTCCCCCAGGACTCCCCAGAGCAGATCTCATCACAAAACAGCCGCCCGCCCGGGAGTTAACAATGGTCAGGGATGGAGAACCCCTCGGTACATTGTTCCAGTGGTTAATGACCCTCCTTAACAATGTGCCTGGATTTGTCTGGCTTCAGCTTCCAGCCCTTGGATCGTGTTAGACCTTCCTCTGCTGGACTCACAAGCCCTTTCTCGCCCCCCCATGTAGGTTCTTATCGATAATCGCCCTGGAGCCTTCTCTGGGTCTGGCCTGCATTCCTGGTTCCCGGGTGTATGAACGTTTACGTTTAGCTGTATTCAAATGCGTATTTTGTTGCTTACCAAGTGACCAGGCCGCTTGGTATCGGTAACCTGCCCCCTTCGGTAGTCGCCCCTCCCTCATCTGCGGCTCAGCTGTAAACGGTATCAGGGAGGATTTGATGTTGTCTGCCAGGACCCCACTGGAAACAGACCCGCTGGATGAGGGGTCCCCCTTGTCACGGCCTCACAGATCGTGCCCACTCGTGGCCCCGGGCGGTCCCTGGGGGGAGCCCCCTTCAGTGCGACAGCCCTTCCTGGGGGGCCACTCTCTCTCGGGGTCAGGCCTCTCCACCTCTCTGAGCCTCAGCACGTCTGTCTCTGCCGTGGGCCCCCCCAGGGAGTTCACATGCTCTGGACCCCCCGGGCCTCCTCACCCCCAAAGGGGTTGATGCCCCCTGTTCTCTAGCCCGGAGCGACTCTCAGCCAGCGTAACACAGGAGGGTTTATTGAGAGTTGAACCCAGCACAGGAAACTCTCAGGGCCTCAGGCCTGGCCTCTCTCAGCCCAGCACATCCCAGTCCCCCTGCAGCCAGGTGGGCTCTGCCTGCTCCCCTCCTCCAGCCCAGAGCCCCCCCTGCTTCCCAGCTGAGCCTCCGATACCCCCGGCCCCAGGCCCCCTCTGTCCATTGGCTTCTCTCCGGGGAAACACGGTTGCCTGGGTCCCCTCTCCCCTTTTCTGTCCTCTGGCCCCTCTGGCTGGACCCAGCTGGTCAGGTCACTGGGGTCCTCTCCCCGCAGCCCATTGTCCCCCACTGGCCAGAACCGGCTGCGACTCCCGAGCGGGGCCTCCCAGTCCCCAGGTCCCCAGTCGCTGGGGTCTCCATCCTCCAGGCCATCGGCTGGGATCCCACGTTCTGTCGCTGGGCCTGTGTCCCAGCAAACTCCCTCTCCCCTCCCCTCGTGAAACCAGTAACACCCGGGGACACTGAGTCCCACCCCCCTGCCTGCACCCACTGGAAACCCAAGAGAACCCCCCACTCCGTCACACCCCTTTACAGCTACATTTCGGGAAGGAGCCGTCCGCCAGCTTTTACTCCGTTTGCTGTGTGCCGTGGTTGGGTTCTGCCCGAGCCGTGCCGGAGGGCGGGGACAGGACGGGAGCAATCCCCCTGTGGCGGGGCGATCTCACGTTTGCGGGTGTGAATGGGCTCCTTCCTTCCCCGCCCCTGTTCCCACCTCCCCTCCCCAGTGACATGCGCCTGGGGCCGGGTTTCCCCCCCCCCCGAGCCGAGTGCCTCCGGCTCCCAGCAGTTTTGGGGGGCGGGCGGAGTTGGGGGACAGGAGGGGGGTCTCTATTGTCCTCCCAGCCCACGCCCCCCAGCCAGGTGCCGGGCATGCTGGGAGATGGAAGTGCCGCAGGACTCGCTCCGAAACAAGGCTGCCCTTTCACGGCCCCTCACGCCACTGCCAGCCGGGCCCGGTCGTGCCAGGGCTCAGCCTGACAAGGACCCTCGGCCCAGCCCCGGGGCCCAGCAGGGGGGAACGTTATTTTTCTCCTTGGTTTTTAATAGCTGTTTTCTGTAGCCTAATTGGCTTGGCTTGAGCGGCGGCCAAGGCAAATGCACCTGAGGGAGGTTTGCTTTACAATCTGCATCCGCAGGCTCCCCCTTCCCGAACACCAGCTCGGCATCTGGCCTCTTTTAGAGGGGCCGGGGTGGGGGCCGGCCTTGCCGATGGGGGGGTGCTCCCGGCGCCGCAGCAGCTGTGTGCGTCCCATGAAGGGCCGTCTGTGTGAGGAGGTGAGAGGCCGGGGCTGCGTCTGGGCACGTGCCAGGACGGTGGTCGTGTGGGGGTCGTTCCGGAGACGGGGCAGAGCCGAGAACAGAGCCACGGCCTCGCCCTGATCCGGCCCCCAGGCTGCCGCAGGGCTCGGAGCGAGAGCGGCTGGAATGTCTCACCCGGGCGTAAGGGGCAATTCTCCTGCTGTCTGCACGCAGGTACTAGGTACCTCCGTGCCGGGCGGCATCGGCTCTCCAGCCAGCTGGGGGTTTCTAGGCTCGTCCGGCTGAGCGCACGTCTAGGGTGGGGAACTGCTATTGAAAATGGGGCCCCTTGCAGCCCAACAGGAATCTGGGCCCTGCAAAGCCTCCGCCCCACCTAGGCAGGAAAGGGGGCTGTGTAATGGGCCGGGCCAGGGAGCCGGAGGCCTGTTTCCCATCACCAAACGCTCACTGAGGCTGAGCTCGCTGGGGCAGGGTCCCCGCCTAATCTCCTGCCATGTCCCTTCCGGCACAGAGCACATTCGGGGCTCAGCGAGTCATTTCTTCTTCTTCTTAATGAGCAATGGCCACCTCTGTCGGTGGCTCACTGTGGGCAAGTCACTTAGTCGCCCCGTGCCTCGGTTTCCCCATCTGTGTCCTGAGCATAGTTCCCCGACCCTGCTTGCAGAGTGATGGCTGACTAGGTGCACTCGCGTTTGCGAACCCCTTGGAGGCCCGAGGAAGGGGGAAGCACCGTGCAAGCTGCGGCAGCCTCTGGGGGAGTGGCTATGTCTCTGCTCCTCGGCCTGGGGCAATGAGGGAGCCTTGTCTGCTGCCCGATACTCTCCCCACACGTTGGGGGTGGAGGATAGTGAACCTGCAGAGAGTGCGGCCTGGCCCGGCTTGAATCAGTGTCTGAGGTGTTGACTGCGGATCAGGGCGCTCTGCAGATCAGCTCCCGGACCCCCCTGGGTCGGTGGGATTTGGCAGGAACCCCGGGAGCATCGCCTGCCAAGCTGCCCATCCTGCCCCTGCCGGGAGCAAAGAGCCAGGGAACGTAACCCGGGCTCCGGGGTAACCGAGCAGCTCTGCTCACGCAGGTCTGATTGCAGGACTGGGGCCACAGCTGGCCCATGCGGTGCTGCCCCCTCCTGGGCGAGTGTCTCCTGCCCCATCACATGCATGTCAGCTCCTGCGCCGGCTGTGCCCTCTGCGGAGTATGGCGCATGCGCCCTCACGTGGGGCCAGGTTCCCTCGTCCTGCTGGCTGGACGTTAACACTCGGTACAACTTTCAAACCAGAAGGTTGTTCACCACCGTCTTGCCCTTGCCCAGCCTGTCTGACGGCCTGGGGACATTCTCAGACTGGAGCCTGCAGCTCCCACGGGGAAGCCAGAGACGCTTGGGCTCGAGGGGGGCTGGAGCTACAAAATGCCTGCGTTCTTCCTGCAGCGTTTGTGCAGCTACACACCATTGCAATCGGCTGCAGCTGATGGGGGTCAGAGTGTGTGTGAGACACCAGTGGAAGATAAAGGAGCTACTACTGCTGCTAGCTATGGAGAGGCTCCTTTAGCTCAAGTGTTAGGAGCCCTTGTTCCTGCAGCTGATGAGACTTGGAGCAGGTTTCCAGCCCCGCTGCCCTCGTGTGTGAGGAGGTTTCTGTAGCAATTGTGCCTGTTGTGCACAGCATAGGGGCCCTGGTTTTTGTTGTCCAAAGCTAGCGCTGGGCAGAGACCAGGAATTCCGTCCCGTGGAGGATTTGGAGATTTTGAAACTCAGCTTCATTTTGAACTGGAGCGAAACGTGAAAACGTCGACATTTTCCAAAGGGAAATTTAAAAACAAGTTTTGGTTGATGGAAATGTTTCCTTTTTAACCCGTTGTGGTTACGCCCCGTTCTGAGACGCGCCGTCGTGTAAAACAGCCCGTTCACAACCAGCACCGGGAATGTTCCAGTCTGCACATGTGGCAAGGGGACGGTAGAGACCAGGTGGGGGAGAGAAAACCTTTGATTGGACCAACCTGTGTTGCGGAGAGAGAAAAGCTTTCGGGGGTACGCAGAGCTCCTCCTCAGGTCTGGGAATTGAGCTGTCCGCTGGCCACTGCGCCTCGAATGTCTCTTGCAATGCGGGTGAGTGACGTCCGCTGAGCGGTCCATTCCCCCTTGCACGTACCTTCCCGCGGGTCCCAGGCCACTGCGCCTCGAATGTCTCTTGCAATGCGGGTGAGCGACGTCCGCTGAGCGGTCCGTTCCCCCTTGCACGTACCTTCCCGCGGGTCCCAGCGCCGAAGAAGAGCTCTGTGGTGCACGACAGCTTGTCTGGGGATGAAAGATCTCACCTCAGCCCCCTTGTCTCTCCGATATCCTGGGGCCAACACGGCTACTCCAGCCCGGCAGACAGAAATGGGACGCAGGCCTTGGTTTCTGTTTGTGGAAGGGTGTGGATTTGGCCGCAGCTGCGTTTGCGACAGGATGGGGACCTGTTGGAGCTTTTCTGACCGAGAGGCCCCCGGGTGCAGGGTGATTCTTGAGCCCTGGGTTCGTGGCACCTGCTTCCCATCACACCTTCCTGTGCCTCGCTCCACGGCTGCACGGCTTGGTCAGGGACTCTGCTGAGCGGGAGGTGTCCTGCAAGGAAGTGGTGCGGGTGGATTAACTCTGTCAGCCATCACCCCCCTTCTTTGTCATGCCGGTAAAGTCACCGAGGAGAGATTAAGTCAAGGGACCCCCGAGGGGCTGCACGGTGCTGCCAGGCTGATGGAGACCAGGGCGGGGCAGGGCTGGAGGCAGGGCCCTGTGCCCAGGGCCAGCAGAGCCTGCCGCTGTCGGTGCCCGACTCCTCTGACTGATTCCTAGCTCAGGGAGTGGCCATTGACAGTTCGGAGGTTGCCCCAGGTGCCCTGCCAGCTGCGCCCGCCCTCAAGCCTCTGGCCACGGGGATCTGGCCAGCCCCAGGCTGCTGGCATGTGGGGACAGAAGAGTGAACCTGCCCCCATTGAGGTCACTGGGGGCGCCTGCCGGATCGGGCCCTACATCCACCCGGGGTGCCCTCCTGCCTCTCCCTCTGGCTGACATTGTGATCATGGCAGGCGGCCACAGGCAGCATCTGCCCACGGCTGGCTCCTGGCGCGGGCGCTGCGAGCTCAGCAAGGCGGTTGCCCGGGCGGCTTGGAGGGAGAGAGCTGAGTGGCGGGGCAGGTGCGGTTCCCTGGGACCGGGCCGGTGCTGACGGCCATGGGGGAGGCACTGTCTCGGGCGCCTGGTCTCAGCGCTGCAGACATGGTCCCTCCCCATCCTGCCCCGGGCTCTTGCTTCCCAGGGGGCACTGGCCCTGCATCCCGGGTGGGGCTGGGCTGAGCAGCGACGACCCCTTTGTCCCCCCATCCCTTCTGTGACACTGCCCACCCCGGCCACCCTCCTGCAGCCGGGGCAGCCCCCAAGCCCGTGGACTTCAGCAGAGGACAAGGGTGCTCGGCATCTGTCTAGCCACTGCGCTGCGTCCGGCCCCGGGAGGGGTTTGGGGATGGGGGGGGGTGCTGCAGCCCTGTGTCGTTCCACCTCTGCCTGATGACCGGCCCCGCTTGTGCAGGCGCCGAGGAGCTGGCAGGGTTGGTCCCCAGCAGCCCCCAGGGACCCCGTGTGTTTGCGGGGGGAGGGGTGTATTTCACCTGGCCCCGTGGGTGCCCAAAGAGGCTTTGTTTTGAAAGGGAGGGACGGCACATGGCCGGCTGCAGGCTCCCCTGTGCCCCAGCGCCGGAGGCCAGCAGGAACGGCGGCTGTTTGGGTTGGAGCCACCTCGCTGCAGCGTTTGGCTGACCCGGGAGCCTTCGTGCTTGGAAGGGAGTGGAGGCCGTTTGCCAGAAAGCTTCCCGGGCTGGAGCACGGCTCCCTCTCCCCTGCCCGCTGGTGGGGGCAGTGCCACGGGGCTGGCTGGGGGCAGGGCACGGCAGCAGGCAGGCAAGGGACAGAGGGCATCCCCTGCTCCTGGGTCCCGGGCGTGCCACCGGGGCAAAGTGGAAGGTGGGTTTGTAGTGGGATTTATTTAGGGCTCATGGCTCCGAAGGAGGCAGCTGAGTGGGGGCTGAGGAACTGGCGTAGGTGCGAACCAGTGGCTGGCACGCGCTGGGCACAGGGACGTTGTGCGGCTTGGGATTCGTCCTGCCCTGGTACCCTGCTCGGGCTGCGGACGCTGCTGGCTGGGCCGTGTGCCCCATCACGGCCCCATGGCAGGTCCGGGCACTCACCAGCCTTCCCGTGGCTGTCGTGAGGCAGGCCAGTTTGCCATGCCCGGGCAGCGCCCGCTCTCAGCCTCCAGGAGCGCCGCTACCCTCATCCCCAGGCCCGTCTGCACCCGGCCTGGCAAACTCTTCATATACTGAGGGCTGACGATGGCCAGGCCCGCTACTGACACCCCCTCCCGGCAGGGTTTGGGGGCCTGGTTCAGATCCATTTTGGAGCCGTCTCTTGTAGGGGTTTCCAGGCCTGCATCTCTCCCTTCTCCTGGTGGTGGGACATTCCCCTCCCCCTCCCTGCAGGGGGGCTGGAGGAGCGTCTGTCCCGGGGTCCCAGAGGTTAATGAGGGGAGGGGCCCGTCCCACACCCGGCTCCCGGCCGGTCCCAGCGGGCGGTGCCACGCGTGTTTATCCCGTGGGGGGCGAGAGGGGGCTCACTACCGGACCAGCTCTGGGCCCCTCGTCTGGCTGCTGGGGTCCGCGCTGCAGAGCCCCCATCCGCCTGGCGACCTGCGGCTGCTGGGTACTGAAATCGCCCCGCTCCCCCAGCTGCTGAGCTGTTACTTTGCCGGGAGATTATTTTTAGGAATTTCTGGAGCGTGCGGTCGGCATGGCTGGGGGCCGAGGGGCGGGCGGCCTGGGCGGGAGGGGGGCGGGGGAGGGGGCGGGAAGAAGGGTTTTTTTTGTTTGGAATAAAAACTATTCCCAGCTGGCAGCGACTCCGGGCTTGGCTGCCGGCCGCGCTCAGTGCCCTGGTGTGCAGCTCTGCCAGCGCCTCAGGTTACCGCTGGGAAGCGAGAAGCTCTGGTTCCCTGCAGCGGGGCCGGGGTTTCTGGTGTGCGCTGTCGAGCCCCCCGCCGCAGGCCGGGGGGTGAATCGCCCCTTTTCTCCGCAGCCGAGCGCGGGGCCGGGGCAGCCGGGCCAGCATGGGGAGCCGAGGCCGAGGCAGCCGGCTCTGAAGGTAGGATGGAGGGGCGGGGAGCCAGGCTGGCGCAGGGCTGGTTTGGGCTGGGCCCGGAGGAGGCTGCTGGGGGTGGGCGGCGTGGGGGGGGGGGAGAATAGTTGTGTATATGAGACAAAGCCCCTAATATCAGGATGGTCCGATGGTATCGGGACGTCAGGCCACCGAGTGCTCGTGGGCTGGGGCCGCACAGGCGGCACTGCCAGCCAGGCTGCCTGGAGCGCCCTGGGGCTGACTGGGCATGGGGGGGGGGTAAAGCTGATTTACCCCA
This sequence comes from Mauremys reevesii, assembly GCF_016161935.1. Classification (NCBI taxonomy): domain Eukaryota; kingdom Metazoa; phylum Chordata; order Testudines; family Geoemydidae; genus Mauremys; species Mauremys reevesii. The sequence goes on along the minus strand of NC_052628.1, from coordinate 2,851,458 downwards.
GGGTGACCGGAGCCAGGCTCCGGGGGTTGCTCTGGGTTTGCCCCAGGGGGTGACCGGATCAGGGTCAGGCCTGGGGGGGCCGTTCTGGGTTTGCCCCGCGGTGACCAGAACCGGGTTGGCTGGGGAGGGGCGGGGAGGGAGGAGCTGTTTCGGATTTGCCCCAGTGTGACCGGATCAGGGTCGGGCCGGGGCAGTGGGGGTTGTTGTGGGTTTGCCCCAATGTGACGGGATCAGGGTCAGGCCTGGGGGGGCCATTCTGGGTTTGCCCTGGGGTGTCTGGAACAGGGTCGGGCTGGGGTGGGGAGGGAGGAGTTGTTGTGGGTTTGCCCCAGTGTGACAGGATCAGGGTCGGCTGGGGGAGGGGTGTTCTGGGTTTGCCCCGTGGTGATCAGAACCGGGTCGGCGGGGGGGAGGGGTGTTCTGGGTTTGCCCCGGGGTGACCGGATCAGGGTCGGGCCGGGGCAGGGGGGGCTGTTGTGGGTTTGCCCCGTGGTGACCGGATCAGGGTCGGCTGGGGGAGGGGTGTTCTGGGTTTGCCCCGGGGTGACTGGAACCGGGTTGGCTGGGGGGGGACATTCCGGGTTTGCCCCAGCTGAGTCCATGGAGTGACTCCGGCCGTCCCCTGGGTGAGTGTCACTGTCTCAGTGGCCTGCCCCAGTGAGAGGGACGGGGGCTCTGTCTCTGCCACTGAGGGTCATGCTCTGTCCCTGGCTGGCTGCCCCCCACCCCCACCCCCGTGCAGTGTGAGGGGGGCAGGGCGCCCCAGGTGGGAAGCAGCCATTCTGCAGCTCAGTGTGATGGGGAAGGGGGCAGCAGGGGCCGGGTGGGGACCCAGCAGCAGTGTAAACGCCAGTCTGGCTGTGCACACGCCTTCGCCAGCCTCCTGCCAGGCTCTCCTGCTCGGCCTCCTGGTGCCACCCCGGCGCCCCCCTATGCCAGCTGTGGGTCTGGCCAGCCACGGGCTCATTCAGATTTCCCCAGCTGCCTTGGGAGCTCGTTAATCTGTCTGCATTAGCATTTGTTGGCTGCTTATGTCTATTGTCTTCTATTTTTGTGCGTGCCCGGAGCCGGCCGGATGGAGGCCTTTGCTAGCGTTCACAACAAACGCAGCCCTTTCACCCCGTCCCTCCGAGGGAGTGTCCCGCCTCTGGGGGAGCCCTGAGGCAGAGAGGGGATTGCCGAGGGACGTCCTGCTTGCCCCCGGTGCCAATCCGGAGTCACTCTGGTTTAATGCCGATGTACCTCGGCTGACTTCGGTGGAGTAGCTGAGGTGGGAACCTGGCCCCTGTCCTGTCCTGATGGTGATTGTATGAACCTTGTCCCCATCATGGCTTTTCCACTCGACCCAATCACATGTGGGGCCAGGTCCTTAGCTGGTGTGAACCAGCCACACTCCAGCAGCTCCAGTGGAGACGTGAGCTGAGGATCCGGCCCTGGTGTCATTGCTGCAGGGGGTAGCAGACGGCTTGACGGAGCTTGGCGCGTGCTCCGCCGACAGTCACTGGGTGAGCTCTGCCAGGTGTGCCAGGCTGGGTAGACGAGGGACTGGCACCCCTCTGCCACCTCCCCGCTCTCTCCCTGGGGAGACCAGAACAGCCGGTGCAGTCACCGCACTCTGCTGGTTCGTGTCACCAGGGCACCGCACCGGGGAGTGGCACAATGTGCAATCCAAGCAGCGTCCTTCTCCGGCCGGTTCTGCGCTCGGGCAGGCTCTGTGGGCAGCAGTGCTGGCAGCTGGGCGGTGCCCCTCGGCAGGTGGTTACAAGCCACGTTGGAGCCAGGCACTCGGCCTGCTTGCGGGTCGCTGGATGTCACCATTGCAGGGGATTGCTGCTGGCTCCTGCCCGTACGGCGCAGGCTGGGGGAGGGGGGGAGGGCTTTCACTAGTGAGACACGAGTCCGTACGAAGGGATTTGGGGCTCTCTCGTTCTGGCAGTGTTGGTGTCCTCGCCGGCCGGGCTCAGCCCATTCGGGGACCCTACAGTGTGAGGGGAGCTGGGGGCCCCAGAGACGCTCTCTCTGTTTGATCCTAGCGCGGGGTGCAGCTCTGATCCCAGAAGCCAGGCAGGAGCGACTGTCCGCCTTGACTCGCCCTGCGCTTGTTGCAACAGAGGGGGTTGAATTTCTCGGAGAGCCGGGGTTCAGAGCTGTCTCTGGGGGACACAAGCAGACAAATGAATGGAAGCTGTTCTAGTGCCTTCCCGTCGTTCCGAACCCCCGTGGGCTCCCCGGTCCCTAGACATGGCCCACAGCTGGGACGGGCAAGGGGCTTTGCTCTGGGCATGGCAACACGCACGCACGCCGCCTGGGTAATTCGGTGTCGCTCCACTCTCTGCTGATTGACACCAGCTTGGGATTGGGGTTTCTGCCCCCGGGACTCCGCTGGAAACGGACCGAAGCAGGCGGCAGAATGACGGGGAGCAGGCAGCAGGCTCCAGGTCCACCTCTGCACCTGAGCTCTGCTGCATCTGTTCTGGGCCCCTGCATGCCAGGCCCACTGGGCCAGGAGGGGTCAGCCACTCGAGGGGAGCCGCATGGCCGGTGGGGGCTGCCCGAATGCCCTGGTCTGGGTTATGCCTTGGTCCCTTCTGGCCCCAGCACCCAGGAGAACCCCTTTGCGGATGCAGGCAAGGAAGTGGCTGGTCCTCGTGCGATACCTCGGTGGGAGCCCCCACGCCAGAACCCTGCTGCAGGGCTGGCGGATCTGCATGGGTGTTGGCTGGGGATATTCCTGGGAGAAGCGCTGCGCTTTGGCGGGAGAGCGACTGGGGCTAGATCTGCAGCGGGCACATGGGCACAGCTCTGTCAGCTCCAGCACATTCACACCCGCTGCAGAATTGGCCCTGGATTGGCGGGCAGGCGCTGGGGGGCACCGGGCGCCAGGCTGCTCTGGGGTCACTTGGCTGCAGGCCACGTGGCTGTACCTGAGCTCCCAGCTCGTGTGTGGCTCCAGGGCTCTGCTGTGGCGCTCGGAGCAAGGGCAGAGTCTGCAGAGAGTTTTTCTTGATTTAATTGGCATCTTCCCGGGGGGGAACCGCTTCCCTTCTAGGGCCGGTAACTCGGGGGAGCGTTAAAGACAGGCCATGCAAAGGCAGCGCCGAGGCGGGGAGGAGTCTGTCCCCCCTCCCCCAGACATCTGGGGTTGGTGTCCAGGGAGAAAGCGACGGGCGCGAGGCTTGCTGGGCCAGAGGGGTATTGCGGGGGGTGGCGGGCGCAGTCCGACACAGGTTCCATCCTGGCCGGGACTGGGCCGGTGGAAGGAGCATCCCTCCTCTCGAGAGGCAGGAGGCAGTAAGGCTCCCTGGGCCCCGCTGGGGATCTGGGCCGGGGTCTTTTCCAGGAGCACCGAGGAGAACAGAGGGGTTGGGTGGGGATCAGGTTTAGCTCCAACCACCTCCCGCCGGAGCTCTGCAGCTGGGAGGGCGAATTGGAGTTGGGCCTGGTGCGAGTCGTCGCAGCTCCGTGGGGTGAGGCCCAGGCTGGCGCACCCACAGCAAGACATGCGCTCGCTGCCCGGGCTCTGTGCGTGGGTAGGACAGTGCGCGCAGCCCTGCGGGTCGCAGGCTTCCCGCTGGCGGATCCCCGTCTCGGGCGGAGCCGTGTCCAGGACGGTGTCCATGAGCCCTCCATCGCCTCGGGGCCCCAGTGGCTCTTTAAGGGACACCCCTCCCGCGGGTTTGTTTCTCTTTGGGACCCACAGCCCGTGAAGTGCTGCATGAGGCTGTTTGGTTTGAACTGTTCGCTTGCCGGGACGGCTCGTCCCTGAGGCGTCAGGGCCGGAGGGGCAGATCCCCGGCTCCGGTGCAGAGCGTGGGGGGAGTCAATGGAGGGGTGGCCCCCGGGTTGGGAAGCACTTTGGCAGCTGTCGGGGTAGCCATGCCCAGGATGTGGTTCTAGCTCATTCTCCAGGCACTTTGGGGCTGTCTGATCTCCTTCGTCCCGGGCCGGGCGCCCTCGTCCCGCGGTGCGGGGCGGAGAGACGGGTGGGCCCGGGGGCCGGGGCTTTCCCTGGCCAGCTCGGAGACAGAAGCGGCTGCGTTACCTCGAGCGAGGCGCAGCCTTTGATCCGTGTCCTGAGCAGCGAGTAGCTTTGAGCCCCGTGTCCTGGGCTGGCTTAGACGGGCTCTCACCAGCCAGTCGGGCTGGAAGCCCGTTGGCTTCTCGGCTGCAGCTGCAGCCCCAGCCAGACGGTGCCCGGGTGCATTTCCCCAGGACGCCCCCCAGGGCTGAAGGCCCCATCCAGGCTCGTCAGCGCGTGGCACCCAGCCCAGCCTGGATCCCTCTGCCATGGCGAGGGCGCCGTGGGCGAGACGTCGCCCAGCACCCAGGGTGGCTGACGCTGTGTTTGCAGGCGGGTGACCCTGGTGGCGGCAGGCCCGTGCCAAGCATGCAGGGGGAGAAGCTGCCAAGCCCACTTGGCTCCCTGTGCCGCCACTTCACTGGGTCTGCCCTAGACCACCCTCGGGGAGCAGTGGCAGCAGGGAGCTTCGGAGGCCCCCATGGCGCCTTGGCCTGGTTGGCAGCAGCCTCTCTCCCCACCCCAGTCCCTGAGCGTCTCTTCCCCCCTCCCCGCCCAATCTCTGCCCGCCTCTCCCTTTTGCTTTGAAGAGCGACATCAAATGAAGCAAAAAACCCCCAAGCACAGAGCACTCAGTTCAGTGGAAAGTTGGCCCAGCCCTGGTGCCTCCCCCAGGAATCCCTGCCATCGCCTTGCCAGGCCACTGCGGGGCATGGCGCAGAATGAGTGTGTGTGTCTGTGTGTGTGCGCTCCCGTGTGCATGTGTGTGTGTGTGTGTGTGCGCTCCCGTGTGCATGTGTGTGTCTGCGTGTGTGCGCTCCCGTGTGCATGTGTGTGTCTGCGTGTGTGCGCTCCCGTGTGCATGTGTGTGTCTCTGTGTGTGCGCTCCTGTGTGCATGTGTGTGTCTGCGTGTGTGCGCTCCCGTGTGCATGTGTGTGTCTGCGTGTGTGCGCTCCCGTGTGCATGTGTGTGTCTGTGTGTGTGCGCTCCTGTGTGCATGTGTGTGTCTGCGTGTGTGCGCTCCTGTGTGCATGTGTGTGTCTGCGCTCCCGTGTGCATGTGTGTGTCTCTGTGTGTGTGCATGCATGTGTGTGTCTGCGTGTGTGCGCTCCCATGTGCATGTGTGTGTGTGCGCACGTGTGTGTGTGTGTCCCTGTCTGTGTGTGTGCACGCATGTGCATGTGTGTTTGTGTGTGCATGTGTCTCTGTGCATGCGTTTGTGCGTGCATATGTGGGTGAGTATGTGTGTCTCTCTGTGTGTGCACGTGTCCATGTGCGTATGCATGTGTGTGTGTGCGCGTGCGTGTGTTTGTGCATGCACGTGTGTGTGTATTTGTGTGTGTGTGTGTGTTGTGTGCGCACACGGCGTGTTTCATCACCCTCAGCAGGAAACAAAACGAGCAGCAAACCCAGCCGAGATTCTGGGCAGTGGATGGGGCAGAGCCGGGCAGCGGGTGCCGATGGGCCATGCCAGGGGCCATGTGCCGGGAGCAGGTCCTGCCCATAACTGCTGGGCGTTTTGGGGTGCTGGCTGGTTCAGGCCCCCCAAGAGGCGCTTGGGGATCAGCTCAGCATTTAGATAGGCCCAAGGAAATCACAGACACGCCGTCTGGAAAGCGAGATGTAGGTTCCATTCCCCTGGCCTCGGGCTTGGCAGCCAGCGGGAGCCTCCCGAGGCGGTGACACCGCTAACTTGTGTCCGAGTGGCAGCGGGCACTGGCACGCAATGGCCTGCAGGGGGGGCCGTGTGGCGTGGCATTCGGGAATAAGCCAGGACAGTCGGGCTCGCGTCGTTTGAAAGGGGTCGGTTCTTGTGGAGGGCCGTGTTAGCAGCTCCCCGCCTGCCCTGGGATCAGCTGGGACCGGCGGGTGTGTGTCCAGCCTCAAACCTTCCAAAATCAAGAGTCGGGCTCCCCAGAAATCACGAGACTGGCTTGAAAAATCATGAGGTTTTGGGTTTTTTAAGTAACCTGCTTGGGGGTCTGGTCAGTCGTCCTCTGGGCTTCGAGGATGTAGGGGTCACGTTTCCGAGCTTCTCCCTGCAGACAGGAGGGCTGGAAACTCACTGCTTTGCTTAACACAAGCCAAGGGTCCCCTCGAATCCCAGGACTCCGGGAGGTGGGGCTGTAAGACAACCGTCCCACGCTACGAGGCTTGTGAGAAAATGCGAGTGAGCCACACTGATCCGGACCACGCTCAGCTCAGCTCAGCTCTCGCTGACGCTCCGGGAGCTTGGCTGGGAGCAGCTAGGCCCAAGGGCCTCACCGGCGTTGCAAAACTCTAAGGAGGGCCGGGTAGGGAAGGCTGTGCCTCCCCAAACAGCCTGGCCCCCACCCCCTATCCGCCCCCTCACTGCCCCCCTCAGAACCCTGACCCATCCAGCCCCCCCTGCTCCCTGTCTCCTGACCGCCCCCTCCTGGGACCCCCGACCCCTATCCGCCCCCGACTGCTCCCCTCAGAACCCCGACCCATCCAGCCCCCCCTGCTCCCTGTCCCCTGACCGCCCCCTCCTGGGACCCCCTACCCCTATCCGCCCCGACTGCTCCCCTCAGAACCCTGACCCATCCAGCCCCCCCTGTTCCCTGTCTCCTGACCGCCCCCTCCTGGGACCCCCTGCCCCTAACCGCCCCAGGACTCCACCCCAACCCCCGTTCCCCATCCCCTGACCGCCCCACCCCGAACCTCCGCCCCATTCAACCGCCTCTGTTCCCTGTCTCCTGACTGCCCCTCTGGGAGTCCCTGCCCCTTATCCAGCCTCCCCGTCCCCTTTGCCGTGCCGCTGGGAGTGGCAGGCCTGGCGGCCGCGCCCCCACCCTGCCCAGAGCGCTGCCCGCACGGCGAGCTGAGGCTGCAGGGGAGGGGCCGGGGGGAGCTCAGGGGCCGAGCAGGACGCTCCCGCGGGCCGTGGTTTGCCCACGTCTGAGCTAGGCCAAGGCTGGGCGCTCTGGGTGATTCCCACCCCCTTTACTCCAGCCAGCCTGGGCTCGTCTCTGCTCTGCAGCTCCCTGCTGGCAGGTTTTCCCCCGCGCCTGCTGCCCAGCCGGCCCCCGGCAGATGTCTGCACGTCGCTGCCGCCGGTGCTGATCCGAGCAGGCATCAGCCAGCAGGGCGAGAGGTAACGAGCCCCCTGCTCGCCACAGCTCTGTGCCACGCTGGGCTTTGCCAGGGCGGACACTCGCCAAGGGCCAGGCGGCCCCGCCCACGCCCAGCCCTTCCCTTCAGAGCCAAGCAAGGGGCACGGGGCAGTGGGGGGCAGGGGACCGCCCAGGCTGCTGCCTCGAGGCTCGAGTCGCCCCCGGCCAGCAGCTTGGCGGCTTGCCCCAGCGGGGCTGCCACGGCCGCCCCTCGGCTGGCTGGGTTCAGCATGGGGCCGGGGGGAGGGGGGGAGCTGCTTGGACCCGCGCTAGCCTCCAGCTGCATGGAGGGTGTTGGGATGGGAGGGGCAGCTGGCTCCGGCCGTCGCCCTGGCGCCGTGCAATGGAAGATGGTGACCCCCCTCCGCCGACCCTCCCAAGGCACCACATTGATTGTGTGTGCGCCGAGCATGGCTTCCCACGCCCGGGGAGGGCTGGGAGCAGCTGCTGCATTTCAGCTTGGAGCCAGCCCCGCCTGCCATGGCAAGGCCGGGCCGGGCCAGGGTGAGGCCGGTCATGGCCTGGAGAGCTCCCGGCTGCACCAGGCCGTGGGCAGCAGGCGCCTCTTGCTCTGTAATTAGCAGCAGAGGAATCCACCGAGCGGAGGAAGAAAGTGTCCCATTGTTTCCCCTGCTGAGGCCTGGCTCTGCGGCTGCCGGGCTGGGGACTCCCTTTGCTGGGGATTAGGTCATCGCTGGAGCAAATCTAGATGTGGGGCATCTGTATCCGGCCAGCTTCATCTCTCCAGACCCCCCTCTGCTGCCTCTGTCTGTCTGTCTGTCTGTCTACCTATCTATCCCCATCCACCCCCCATCTATCTATCCCCATCCACCCCCTCTATCTATCTATCCCCATCCACCCCCTCTATCTATCTATCTATCTATCTATCTATCTATCTATCTATCTATCTATCTATCTATCTATCTATCTATCTATCTATCTATCCCCATACACCCCCTCTATCTATCTATCTATCTATCTATCTATCTATCTATCTATCTATCTATCTATCCTGCCACCCATCACCGTAGTATCTAAGCACCATCCACACTAAACTCCACAGTGGATGCCTTGTGAGCTCCGGGGGTGGGCGGGGGACTTTCTCCTCCTTTGGGGTGCTTCTGCCTGGGGAAGGCTTGTGGGTTTCGCTTTGCTCGCCGACGTTTTGGTGGCTGGTGGATGGGGCGGGCGGGGGATCGGCGTCGCGGGGGCCGTTCGGATAGAGGTGATGAAGATTTGTGGCTGCCAAGTTTTGTGCAGCTCCACGGGTGGCATTTGATGCCAGTTATTTGTAATTAATGGCGTTAACTGTCTTTAGTCTATTGATTTGCCTGGTTGCCCAGAGGGGACCCTGCCCGCTCCGCCCAGTCCCTGCTCTGCGGGGAGGCTCTGCGTGGGCAGGCCCTGGGCGCTCGTCCGTAGGGTTCAGACGTGTCTCACCCTTTGCGAGTGCTGGGAGCCCCCCGGGCTGCAGGCTTCCGGCGCTGAGCTCCCTGGCAAAGCGCCCGGAGAGCGGTCGGGGCCGAGCCCTGTCGGTGGAGCTGGGTGTTACTGCTTGGGCCATGCTGGGTTTAGAGCTGCGGTTCCGTCTGCGCTGAGCCCTGGCCCTGCAGGCTCTCGGGGTGCAGGCACGGCACAGCCAGGGGCAGGGTTTGCCTCGTCCCTTTCTCGGGGCTGCGGCTCCTCGTGAGCTCCGGGCTCCTGTCCTCGCAGCGGGGCAAGAGCTTTTCGAGCTGGCAGCTCTCGGCCCCGTGACTTTGAGCCGGGCCTCTTTGGGCTGGGTGCTGCCGCTGAGGGTGGCAGCGTCGTTCTGAGCTGCCTGACGGGGGCGCTGCGCAGAGCTACGCTGGGGCTGTCGTGTGTAGCATTCGCTTCCATCTCGGCCCCGCTCCCTTGCCCTGCGGGGGCCTGCAATTGTGCGGTGTCCCAAAGCCCGGCAAACTCTGGTGGTGGTGGGCGCGTCAGGCCGATACCAGGACAGGTGCCTTTTGGGGAAGGCCCCTCCCCACTCTGAGCACAAAGCCCTCTCCCTCCTCGCTGCTGGGGCCGGGCCGGGAGCTGCCAGCGCCGGGGCCGCGCCACAGGAGCCGGGAGAGGCACAGAGAGCTGGCTGTTCTGAGCCGCTCCGGCTCTGCATGTGGCCCCGCACTGCAGGCTTTCATAACCGTGCCCTGCGAAGTATGCGCTGGCACCGGGGCTGCCTGCCACATGGCGTTTGCCAGCCCTTAGCCGCTCCAGCGCCGCTGCCCGCTGGCGGGGGGGACTGAACGGGGAGAAAGGAGCCCTCCCCGCTCTCCGCAGCGACGGGCAGAGCGGCTGGCATGCAGAGAGCAGGGCAGGGCGCCGCGCTCCGACGCTGGCACAGGGCTTCCCACGTCCGTCTCTCTGCCCCCCACGAGGCATGTGCCCTCTCAGCTCCTCCTGGCGAGGGCAGGCACCCCATGGTGCCAGGCCGCTGTGCTGGCTGGTTGTGCTCGGGGATTAGCAGCCAGCTCCAACCCAGGCCCGGTTCCCCTCTCTCTGTCATCCCTCGGCTCTGGGCTGGCTCCTAGCGGGGGTCGGTGTCACCTCCGCAGGCCCTTGCCCTGGGGGCTTTCCCTGCGGGAATCCGCAGGCTCAGAATTTGTCTGGGGCTTGGCATGGGGATGTTGCCTTCCCAGAGCCGCCCCCCCCCACCCTGATCGGGTCCCACCGGGCGCTGCCCAGACCCAGCCGGTCCCTGGCTCAGAGAGCTCATGGTCTGCGCAGCCAGGGAGGCAGACGGGAACGGAGACGCGGACGGTGAAAGCGAGCGCTTGCTGTGCAGTGTCACCGGCGCCCACGGTAACCGACTCAGGGCTGGCTACGGGAGGGGGAATCCTCATCGATTGGGGTCCTGGCGGGATGCCGCCGGGCTCGGTCCTAGGCCTGACGCTTTTCAACGTCCCCCCGCCCCGATCGGGCAGTAAATATAACCCCCCTGCTAGTAAGACGTGCGGCTGGCACGCGGAATGGCGGAGTGGCAAACACTGACGAGGCCGGGCAGCCACACCGGGCGATCGGGGTCGCTGCGGAAGCTGGGCCTGTGAAAAGCGAAGCGGGTTAATACAGCCAGGCGGAGTTCACCTCTGTCTAGTTAACCAATGAGCAGATTGAGATGTGACGCGCTCACTGCATCCCCACCTTCACCAGAGGAAACTCCCAGGCACTGGCGGGCGCTCGAGTCTAGCAGAGAACGGCTGGACAAGAAGCAACGGCTGGAAGCAGAAACCAGACAAATTAGAAACAAGGCCCAAATGTGTAACCGGGGTTGGGGGGCGGGGGGGGGTGACTAACCATTGGAACAGACTGCCAAGGGGCGGGGCAGGTTCCCCAGCTCTTTCTGACTTTGGACCCAGCTGGAGGCTTTTCTGGAAGGTCTTAGCCAGGCCCAAGTGTTTGGGCTCAGTACCGGGGTCACGGTGAAATGGGACGACTTGCTCAGACTAGACAATCTCATGGTCCCAGCTGGGCCGCGAAGCTCTGAATTGCTGGTGTGGTTCTGTGTGTAGCTTTCAGCTTGTATCCGAGTTCAGA